>NC_053491.1:122294797-122637297 GCF_905171775.1 Rana temporaria | reverse complement strand
TCATATGCTAATACGGCCAATTTCCTCTTTTATTTCATTTCTGGAGCCTAAGTCTGTGATCACTGATAAGGTTCCCAAGGATACCGCCTTCACTCACAAATGAGAAAGTAGGGGGGAGAAATGGTGATGGAGATGTGTAACTTGTAGAGAGCACTGGTAGATGAATAATTTAAAACTCCGCCCGGAGATTTCAGGCTAAAATGTGAGATAAGAGACACCACAGGGTCTTCTCTGTTTATTCAAAGCTTCATCTTCCAATGACAGGTGACCTCCAAAGTCAAGGGCATGATGGGAAATGGAACTAACAGTGGGAAGAAGTATTGTATCCCATATGGAAGTAATGATTCATTCTGTCACACGAAAATGTGATCCTTTTCATTTTTTTTTTTCAGTTTTAGAATGTGACAGGTAAAACATCTTTGCCGTGACAAATGAAACTGTTTGTATGTTTGTCCTGTTATTAAATAAATATAACCTAACTGCAAAACAGAAACTGTAGAATACAATTGCTTTTTATGATTATTTTAGGCAAAATAGTGTTTACAAACATAAAATAAATGTAAAACATGCTATTGCCAAGATATACAGCAATATGTAGAATTCATATACAGTCTCTCACAAAAGTGAGTACACCCCTCACATTTTTGTAAATATTTTATTATATCTTTTCATGTGATAACACTGAAGAAATGAAACGTTGCTACAATGTAAAGTAGTGAGTGCACAGCTTGTATAACAGTGTAAATTTGCTGTCCCCCCAAAATAGCTCAAAACACAGCCATTAATATCTAAGCCGCTGGCAACAAAAGTGAGTACACCCTTAAGTGTTTCCAGCACTGCCTTAATCCTCTTGGGCATGGAGTTCACTGGTTGCCACTGGAGTCTTCTTCCACTCCTCCATGATGACATCACAGAGCTGGTGGACGTCAGAAACCTTATGGTCTTCCACCTTCCATTTGAGAATGTCCCACAGATGCTCAATAGGTTTTAGGTCTGAAGACATGTTTGGCCAGTCCATCACCTTTACCCTCAGCTTCTTTAGCAAGGCAGTAATCGTCTTGGAGGTGTATTTGGGGTCGTTATCATGTTGGAATATTGTCCTGTGGCCCAGTCTCTGAAGGGAGGGGATCATGCTCTGCTTCAGCATGACACAGTACATGTTGTCATTCATGGTTCCCTCAATGAACTGTAGTTACCCAGTGCCAGCAGCACTCATGCAGCCCCAGGCCATGACTCTCCCACCACCATGCTTGACTGTAGGCAAGACAGACTTGTCTTTGTACTCCTCAGCTGGTTGCCACCACACACGCATGACACCATCTGAACCAAATAAGTTTATTTTGGTCTCATCAGACCACATGACATGGTTCCAGTAATCCATGTCCTTAGTCTGCTTGTCTTCAGCAAACTGTTTGCAGGCTTTCCCGTGCATCATCTTTAGAAGAGGCGTCCTTCTGGGACGACAACCATGCAGACTAATTTGATGCAGTGTGTGGCGTATGGTCTGAGCACTGACAGGCAGGCCCGGATTTACTCCCTTTTTCCGCCCCAAGGCCGGCTCTGTCACTAACGCCCCCCCTGCCAAAAAAAAACTGAAAGTACTTGTGATTTGCATATCGTGTTATTGGCAGTTGCATTCGTTATTTTTTTCCAGGCTTTTCCTTACTTTAGTTTAACTCGATAATCCTGGCAGTAAAACACTTCCTGACCTCGGGGAGCAGCACGCAAGCACTAAACAAACAATCTATGGCGCAGCATTGTTAAGAAAGGTATAAGGACTACAAAATACCTCCGTCTATCCCATCTCAATAACATAGGGGGAGGTGTTCTATAGCTCACAGACTACAACACGATAAGGTGAACCAACTTCTGAGCTAAAAAGCCCCCCCCCCCCATGGGATCGAGTGATATAGAGTGAATGAAAATCGATAGATAGATAGATAGATAGATAGATAGATAGATAGATAGATAGATAGATAGATAGATAGTAGAATAGGCATTCAAATTACTTCCAATGGAGGATGATGATGTAATAGGGCAACTGTGTTGTCTTCACCTTCCTCAGTTAGAAGTGCTCCGAGTGCCTATTTTACCTTCAGCTATGTTATTATATATATATATATATATATATATATATATATATATATATATATATATATATATATATATAGTGAATATAAATCTCATGTATTAATAATATAGCTAAAGGAAGATTTATATATATATATATATATATATATATATATATATATATATATATATATATATATATATATATATATATATATATATATATATATATATATATATATATATATATTGTGATAGTAGGCAGGTTAAATCCCCTGGTTTCATCCAAGATGCTGTATATATTTCTCCTAGGTTCAGGCTTTATGCCAGTTTATACCTCTAGGGGGAGTGCTGGGAGTCCTGCTGGGCGGACTTGATGAGCCCAGCTGTATCAGGTGGGCTCATTAGGTCCTCTACAAAAACTCCCAGCAAGCGAAGAGATATGCTCCAACCTGGAACCAGACCTGTGTGAATAGTCTGGGGAGTGATCTCTGTGCGGTGAGACAAAGCCTGTGTGGCTACTATTACCAAAACTCTAACCAGCAGGGAGTTAGGGACTGGGGAAGCACTAGGCTGTACCCAGGCGTTAGTTAGGGACACCGATGTATTTAGTAAGCGGTCAAGTGACCAGGATTTATTTTTGTATTTCTTTTGTTTCTGTCACATTTGTTTTGTATATAGTTCAAATAAAATCTGCACCTTTTTATTTTCCTCCTACCATCGTCTGCTGTGCCTAATTGTTTTTGTGTGCTGAACCCATCCAGGGGGTCACACACACCCCCTCACACCCCCTCACAATATATATATATATATATATATATATATATATATATATATATATATATATATATATATATATATATATACAGTATGTCTATGATCAGACAGGTAGGAGGAGATCTCACCTGTTTAGTGGGATGGGGAAGATAGGTGATCACAGGTAGGTGGTGTAGAAGGTGATGTAGTAGTATCGATGGAGGTGAGCCCGGACATGTCCTCCTCTCCCCGGTCTCTCTCCTTTACCTGTCCCATCCTCAGGGCTCCGCTCTCCTGTCTCCTCCTCCTCCACTCTCCGCTACAACTTCCAACTTCTCCGCAAAACTTTCCGCACTTCTCCCTCCAGGGCCGGACTCCTCTAAATACTCTGATCACCGCTCCTCAGTCATTCCTCTGCCCACCACCCCGCACACGCCGCCCCTAGATCTCCCTATCTCTCTTTCGGCACTTCAGTCCCAGCGGGTGGCTCAGTGTGAGCGCTGAACTCCCCCCCAGCGCCACCTCTTACAGTATTGATTGCGACCGCTAGATGTCAGCGGGTGGGTAGGCAGTAAGAAGAGGGGAAGTCCCAGTGTGGGGTCACAGATCAGGACACATTCCAGTGGCGGCGTATTAAAGCCCCCGGGAATCACTGGCAGAGAGGCCACAATTAGACAAAAAACTGTCACAACACACTGCAGGAACTCTGCAATCCTTTAGATCACTCAGCATGCCGCACACTGCACCCACTGCTGCCCTGAGACCTGGCCCGCAGTGGCCTTGTCTGGAATCCAGCCTTGCTGACAGGATGATTTTAGTAATAAACTTACCTTTGAGAACAGTCTTCCATTCAGGTATCGCTGGCTGTTGCTGTCCCAGGCAGAGTGCATTTGGTATCACTCCTCCTGTGATAGAAGCCAGCGCTATACAGGAAGCAATGACTTATGTGGCTCTGCTCTGCAGCCGATTGTGTCCTCTACCACCGGCTTCATTCACAAAACTAGTGCTCTGGGATAGAGGGTTGGCAATCTGTGCTTGCTGACCCACCATCCCAAAGCAGGTGGTCGTGGGCCGCATCAGAGGGCTCCGCGGGCCACATGTGGCCCCCAGGCCACTGGTTGGGCACCCCTGAGTTAGAATGTTGGACTTGATTAATCAACTAATCTAATGTGTCACGGACAGGAGAGGGGCTCCTGTTGGTCACGCTACTCCACAGACGGAGGCCATGGCGGGGAATAGTGGTGGTGCAATCATTAGGTCGCGTCTTGCTTTTTAGTTTGATTAATATGCATCTTATAATATTGCCCTTAAGGCTGTGTGTTATTTGGAGGCATGTTTGCTAGTAAATCTCATATTTTTTATTTAAGTGTTTTGCTTAGATATGTTCACTCACTGAGTGGCCGCCTCCCCCTTCCCCACAGTGATCTGGATCTCGCGAGCAGTATCCCAGACACCAGTGGCGTAACTAGAGACTTAAGGGCCCCGGTGCAAGAAATCATGAAGCCCCCCCCCCCCCCCCGAAAAGACTGATTTTGATACTTAATTTTTTTACACTATACAACAAAGTAAAACAATTCTGTTTCTGATTTCACTTGAGGGGGGGTGGCTGCAGTGGCAGTGCCATCCTCTCCCACCACCACATGTGCCTCTTACTGATCTCATCCCCCCACCACTGATCTCATCACTATCCCCCCAACACCTCTGTTGTAGAAGTAATAGGGGGATACAGATGAGATCAGTGGTGCGGCTGTACGGCTGTAGGGGGATGGGATCAGTAAGAGGCAAGGGTGGTGGTGGAAGAGGATGGCACCACCACTGCCACCCCCCTCAAGTACCACCGGCACCACCCCCCTCATGTATCACCACTACCACTCCGCTCTAGTATCACCACTACCACCCCCCCTCAAGTACCACTGCTGGTACTTGAGGGGGGTGGCTGCAGCGACAGTGGTGGTGCCATCCTTTCCCACCACCACCTGTGCCTCTTACTGATCCCATCCCCCCCACCACTGATCTCATCCCTATCGCCCCAATCACCTCTGTTGTAGAAGTAATAGGGGGATAGGGATGAGATCAGTGGTGGAGGGATGTGATCAGTAAGAGGCACAGGTAGTGGTGGTAGAGGATGGCACCACCACTGCCACCTCCCACAAGTACCACCACAGGTACTTGATGGGGGTGGTAGCGGTGGTACTTGAGGGGGGGTGGCCGTGGTGGTACTTAAGGCTGGTGGCAGTGGTGGTGCCATCCTCTCCCACTACCACCTGTGCCTCCTTACTGATCCCATCCCCCCCCACCACTGATCTCATCCCTATCCCCCTCATTCCTTCTACTACAGAGGTGATAGGGGGATAGGGATGAGATCAGTGGTGGGGGATGGGATCAGTAAGGAGGCACAGGTGGGAGAGGATGGCACCAATAACATTAGCGAATGTATACTTTCCAAATAAGGCACATTTGACTTTCTGCAAACATATAGTGCTACAGGGTTTCATCAGGCTGCCTTATACTGGGTGGGGACTTTAACATCCCACTGAATCCACTGACAGATACAGTACCTCAACTGGCAAAACCAGTATTAAATACAAGATACTCAAACACATTAAATCCCTCCTAGACTCCCTCCAGTTAATAGACTTGTGGAGATTTCCTAACTCAGACGGTCTGGATTACACGTTCTATTCGATCTCACGCGAGAAATATGCCCACTTGGACTATCTCTTCATTACACAGACAGATCTCCCTATCCTAACAGACACGCATTGGTATACAGTCGATCTCTGATCACTCACCAATAGCCTTTACATTTGATCAGACTAAATCACCCCCAAAATCCCAGACTTGGAGACTTAACTCCTCTCTGATCTCGGACCCATCTCTCTTGACCAAACTTACAGCCTCCCTTAAATGGAGGTCCACCCTAAAAAAAATTACACCAAAATGCTCAAAAAAATTTAATAAAATGTTCCTAGTTCGCGGCAGGTCTTCTTCTTCGTCCTCCTCACATTGTCTTTTGGGGCGCACTGCCTTCTGGGAACTGTATGTTTCCCCCGGAGAGCAGCCTTCCATTCACAAAGTGCTGTGAGACTCGCGCATGCGCAATAGGAAACAGGCCGTGAAGCCGCAAGGCTACACTGCCTGTTTCTCTTATTGAGGATGGCGGCGCCTGGACCTGCCGCAATTGAAGGATCGGCCTCAGGGGGGCTACATCGCGGGCGCCTAGGACAGGTAAGTGTCCTTATTAAAAGTCAGCAGCTACAGTGTTTGTAGCTGCTGACTTTAAAAAAAAAATAGCGGGTGGAACCTCGCTTTAAGGATTTCTTTGAACGCAATAATTCCCCAGATGTGGACCCCTTGGCGATATGGGAGGCTCATAAATGCATACTTAGGCGGGAACTGATGAAAAAAAGCGCCCACCGCAAAAGACAGAGAGAAAGAAATCAAAGTTCTGACGGATCGCATTCACAACTTGGAATCATTACAGAAACAATCCCTCTCAATACACTCTGCCACAGAGCTGTTAGATGCTAGGAAGACATTACAGCAAATTCTTGACTCTAGAATCAAACATTTCATGTTCTTTAGGCAGGGTTTTTGGCTAAAGCCCTTAGGGAACACACATACGGCAACACCATCATGTTCATCAAGTGAGTCAAAGGCTCATTAGATGTCACCACGGAGGCGATTGCAAGGTACTTCCACACCTTTTATACCAACTTTTACAATTTATCACAACAACACAGACAACCAGGTATCACAGGGGACAGAGCACAAATCATCCGAGACTTTCTAGACAAAAGTGGACTTCCCTCGCTATACGACTTAGATGCGAACACACTTGAAAGCCAGATTGACGTGTCAGAACAGGAACGCTAAAAAAACATTTGAAAATGGGTAAGAGCCCTGGTCCAGATGGCTTCGCTGCTATATATTACAAAACCTTTGTACACCTTTTCACGGACCCGCTGGCGGCAGCCTTGATCTCCATGTCTCAACCCAGAGAGGTGACCCCAGGCTAGCTCTCAGCCTTCATAACGGTTCTCACAAAACCGGGAAAGGATCCCTCAAAGTGTACAAGTTACTGACCGATCTCCTTACTAAACTTGGATGTGAAAATATTTGCAAAGATCCTTGCCAATAGACTGAGACCCCACCTGCAGAAACTGATTGGCCCTGAGCAGGTAGGATTCATGCCTGGCAGAGAGGCCAAGGACAATGTAATTAAATCCTTGCTCTTAATCCACTTGGCCAACTCAAGCGATATCAAAGGCTTTCTCCTATGCACGGATGCAGAGAAGGCTTTTGATTGAGTGGCGTGGGATTACATGTTGGCCACCTGTGGTCATGTGGGACTGGGCTCTAGGATGATGGCATGGAACTCAGCTCTCTATCAAAACATGGCACATTATCTGAGAAGGTCCATATCACCAATGGTACGAGACAAGGCTGCCCATTATCCCCTCTCCTGTTCATCCTCTCCCTGGAACCATTCATTAAAACAATTAATGCAGACACCTCCATAAGTGGATTCAGGGTAGCAGACCGAGGGTTCAGGGTGGCTGCCTATGCAGATGACCTATTGTTCTTTCTGACTAAACCCTAATGTCACACTTCCCAACCTAATAAAAGCATTTGCACAATATGGATCTGTTTCTAACCTAAAGATAAATTACACCAAATCTGAAGCCATGAATGTGACCCTGCCAGAGCACATCCTTAAATCAACCATGGAAAATTCACCTTTCAAATGGGACCCTAAGACCCTGAAATATTTAGGAATTAGGTTAACTCCACAGATTTCTTCAACCCAACAAAACTTCCCACCATTACTCAAGACCATAGAGAGGGAACCAGACAAGTGGCACGCAGGAACCTTCTCGTGGTTTGGCCGTGCGGCTATCATCAAGATGACCATTCTCTCTACCTATCTCATGCACACCTTACTGATTAAATTACCATAATGTCTGTTTAAAATATTGTGTTCTATATTACTGAGGTTCCTCTGGGCTCATAAAAAAACAAGAATCAAGTATACTTTACTTAGAATAAAGGAGCATGGAGCAATGGGATTACCCAACTTTAGGGATTACTACTTGGCCTCTCACCTTACAAGGATTATTGATTGGCATTGCCACCAAGACACTAAAGATTGGGTGAATTGAGAGATGGCCCTTAACCCAATACCCTTAAAATTCACCCCTTGGATACCATGGCTCTCTTATCCAGTTAGCATAAAACAACATCCACTGACAGGAATCACATTAAATGTAATACATGGACTGGCCAAGGAGACAGAGATCACTTCCTCACATGGACCACTTACCTCTTTGAAAGACAAACCAGATTTTATTCCGTGCATGGCTAACCCCCTATTTAGGTCAATACACCAAAATAAGCTGCTCTTGGCAGGGGATTGCTTTCAACAGACCAAAATTAAAGACTTCCCTACATTTAAAAGAGATAACAACCTGACCAATCTACCTTTCTGGGCATATCTTCAATTACAGAGTTATCACCATAACAAATAAAAGGCAGGTGACTTTTCTAGACCCCTAATGGAATTTGAATCGTGTGTCGCACAGGTAAGCAGTTTGACAGGGCCACTTCAATTATATACTTATGGCTGCAGGAGGCAAAAAGGTTGGTGGATGACAGACTCAGGAGGAGGTGTCCAAAGCATTGCAGGTAACCATAACAACTAAACAGTGGAGAAATGCATGCATCCTAACACATAAGTGTTCAATTAGCACTAAAACGCAATGGTACTTAACACCAGCAAAACGAAACAAGTGGAACTCTCAAGTATCAGATAGGTGTTGGAGATGCATGGGCGATATTTTCTCTTTAATACATATCTGGTGGAGCTGTCCTTTGCTCGCTCCATTCTGGGATAAGGTCATAGAATCAATCACCCTGATTACAGAGACTAAACTTGTGCTCGATGCAGCATGCTGCCTATTGCACATTTCAAATTTTACTCTGAAGAAATACAAACATTCCCTTACAAAACATTTACTAAATGCGACTAAATCTCTTATCCCGATTCACTGGAACTCCCCCCGGTTCCTTCCACAGCGAACTGGCTTCATAGAGTTGCAGAAATCTAGAAAATGGAAGACACCTTGGCAGAATCTAATGGACAGATTGAGAGGTTCCATAAGATATGGCAACCCTGGACCATCTTCCAATACTCCAAGGCTTTTACGGACATTACATCTGAACAAGTTGCCGGCCCTGAAATTAGGGGGTCCTTGATAAGGAATCATTGACCCCCTAATTTCATTCTTACTGGTACCAGATATAGTATTATCAGAAACGAACACTGTGATTGATCCTCCCTCCCTACCCCTTATTCTTCTCCCACTGTCACTGAAGGTAAATCAGGAAATGGCATATACTACTTTATACATGTTTTCACCTTGCTTAGACATGAAGAGATCCGACAGGTTTAGTAGTTTCCATTGTTTACCAATTTAACTGTCACATTAGACTTAGCAGAATAATTTTTTTGTGTTTATAATGTTTCTTGGATGTTTAAACATGCTATTTAGTCTCACATTCACTACTTTGTATAGATATGTTAACTCCAATGTATGTATTCCTGGTTTGTATTAACCTGTTTTTCAATAAACTCTTTAATGATAAAAAATATATATATATTTTCTTCATGAATCAATGACAAGGCAAATTAATGGAGTTTTTGTGTTTAGGCACTAAAAAGGCCCGTACACGATCCAAATTTATGGCCATAATTGTTTGATGGACATGTTGTGTTGGATAATCCAACCGTGTGTATGCTCCATCAGACAATTGTTGGCTGAATTAATGACAAAAAATGTTGGCTGTTCATGCTCACCAACTGTCTGACAATAAATCTGTTACGTCCGTTTATCCGATCGTGTGTACACAAATCCATCCAACTAAAATCCAAAGTACAAACACGCATGCTCAGAACCAATGTTAAAGATTAAGACAACATTAGCAGAAGTTGCCCAAAGGGTGGCGCTAAAGAGCAGAAAAAACACATATTTTGGTTTTGTTGGCTGAAAACGTTGTGCCGTCTGTATGCAGAACAAGTTCACGGTCAACGCTTTTCGGACCAAAATCCAAGGAAAAGTCAGCTGGAAGACCGAGCTTAATCTCAGTCACAGTAACTGTTTTCTTTTAAAGTTTTTTTTATGTCAAACAACTGTGTAATGCCCCGAGTCCCCACAATATAGGAAAATAAATAGATTGTTTAAATTTAGAATTGGGAGTGTTAGAATCTGGATAAACTTTTGGATTCTTCTAAAAATACTGACTAGGAAGAAAACACATGCCACCATTACTTTCAAATGCTCAACGTTTCTCCTTTCTGTTAGGCCCTGTACACACGATAGAATCCATCCGCTGAAAAATCCCAGCAAATGGGTTTCAGCAGATAGATCCTATGGTGTGTACACTCCAGCGGATCTGTTTCCGCGGATATTTCTCCCCTGGGATGGATTCCAGCAGATCGAATATTTGCTGACATGCCAAACAAATCCATCTGCTGGAATCCATCCCAACGGATGGATCCACTGGTCTATATAGACTCACCGGATCCATCCGTCCGAAGGGATCCCCCGCATGCGTCGTAATGATTCGACGCATGCGTGGAATTCCTTATATGACAGCGTCGCGCACGTCGCCGCGTCATAATCGCGGCGACGGCGCGACACGTCATCGCCAGAGGATTTCGGCGCGGATTTCAATGCGATGGTGAGTACACTCCATCGCATTAAAATCTGCTGAAATCCTCGAGAGGATTTATCCGCGGAAACGGTCCGCTGGACAATATCCGCGGATAAATCCTCCCGTGTGTATGGGGCCTAAGTCTCTGATCAATTTTGGTACATAATTGCATGAAAGCCTCAAGATCATTAAGAGTCTCTATTTTGGTGAGCTCATCTTTTGCTTGTTCACGGAGCCCTTGCTGGAACTGACTTTTTCATGCTGCTGGTTCCAAGTGGTATCTGAGATCCAACACTGGAATTAATCTGTGTACTCAACAACAGGGTGTCTAACCTGCCACAAACTATGCAACACACTTTCCAGTTTAGGAAAAAATTTATTTTAGGTAAATATTGAGGGCATGTGGCCTGGTATGGTTCAGGGAATGGTGCCGCATGCTCATTCTCCTATTTCCTGGACACCCACCTTAAAATCCACATGAGACTCAATTAGCGACTTATCCTCGCCCAACGTAGTTAGCTGTCAGCTGTAAATTAAGTAGATGAATATAAACATACAGTAAATATAGTGTAAAAAACAAAAAAGCAAAACAAAGAAATTGTGTAGGGACCACCCAAAATTCCACACCCCATTCCTAGCCCATACTAGTTGTGGGTTACCATACTCTACCTAAGATTGAATTCATGCTCAACTGCCTACCTACTTGATTATGACCCTTAAAATCGTGTCCATAAATGCAAGAGACCTCAACAGTCCATACAAATTATTTACATTACTGAAAGAATTGCTCACTCTACAGGGTGACGTTCTCCTTGTTCAGGAGACCCACTTTTCTGCAACAGAAACTCCTTAGCTCTAGCTGAAACAATTTGATCCAGTCTTCCCTGCTTCGGGAGAGAAGAAGAAAAATGGTGGCATTTTGCAATGCCTTACAGTTTCAACTACATAAGGAAATGGTGAACCCCCATGGTCGTTTCTGGATTCTCGTCTGTGATATCAACAAAGCTACCTACACTTGTCAATATCTACGCTCCCAATTACAAACAGCTCAGTTTCTGTAAATACCTCCTCAAACAAGTCTTACAGGTGCGGCCATCTTATTATAGTTAGTGACTTCAGCACAGTGGGTGACCCCACCATGAGTTCCTCCTCTGGTGAACGCTCATCCCATAAAGCTCTAAATCACTTTATGATGTCTAGAGATGCCAACATTGATCAGAAAAAGAGTTCAGCGACTATTCACCCTCTCAAACCTCCTACTCCTGCATCGATCTATTCCTTAGTAATAAATGGACCCTCAAAACTGTCTCCTCCTCTGTCATAGGAGACATTACATTGTCGAACTATGTACATATTTTGATTAAAATGACCCCAACCTTTTGAACATTCCTCACTCTTGGAGGCTTAACTCTTCATTTTTGGCTGACTCCAATATGCTTCAGCAAATCAAACAAACCCATCAGTTTTTTTAGATCAATGACTTACCTGATACTGATAGATTTATGCTCTGGTCCAAATACAAAACATGTATGCATGGTATACTTGCTTACTTAGCTTGGTTGCTAAGAACCAGAGGACTAAGCAAATTGATGAGGTGCTAGAATTCATCAGGCAAAAGGAAGCACAAAGCAAAGCCCTTCTCCCTTGCTAGCCTCCTCCCTCCTAACTGACAAAAACTGCATTCCCGAGGGGCATGGCTTGGAGCGGGAGCCGGATGGACGTGTGAGCTCAGAGCTCCGGAGCTATGGGACATCAGCCCTTCTACGGCTCTCATCTCCTTGATAGGACTGCTTGCTAAACCCGTGGGACCTGCTACCATGCCCGGGAAGAATCAGACAGACAAGAAGCCGCAGCGTCTGACCGATTTCTACACCTCCGCAAACTTTTCCTAAGAAGTCATCTAAGAAAGGTAATCGCAACCAAATTCTTTTAGCCCCCAATGACTCAGCATAAAATCCCCCTACCCCATCGTTATGTAGCCCTGCAAAATCAAGGCCCAGGCTGGATGACAGGGGATTTTACTGGGCCGTCAGCCCAAATGGGAGCCAGGCCTCTGACTCGGGGGAAGACACGAGAGACTTGCCAGAATCGATACTCTCATACCCCACACAGAACCAACCAATGCTTTATACAATGCTCAAGGACATGCTGATCTTCCTGAGAAGCACCTTACAGTCTGACATGGCGTCATGTATGCATCGACTCAACAGGGATATTCAGGAGGTGGGCAGTGGGGTGGCTCATATAGAAACAAAAATGGTGGAGTATGCCACAACTATAAACGACTTAGTTGATGCCAATGATGTTAGAGAGACTGACACTGAATGGCTCAGAGCCAAATTAGCGGACATGGAGGACAGGTCCAGGAGAAACAACCTGAAGATTAGGGGGATCCCTGAATCTGTACAACAGTCTGACCTGCGCCTCTATGCTGCAGACATGTTTAGAGCCCTTATACCGAGCCGTACTGATCTGGATGTTACGATCGACAGGATCCACCGCTTGCCAAAACCTTCCCATTTATCAGATCAGATCCCTAGAGATGTGCTGCTCAGGTTGCATTTTTCTTCATGTTAAAGAATAACTTATGGCAACAATGAGAAAGCAGGACAATGTCCCATCATCATACCAGTCCTTGCAGTTCTTTGCTGATCTATCTCAGTATACGCTATTGAAGAGGAAAAACGTGCATACTGTGACTAAGTTGTTACGCAATCATAAGATTGTCTATCGCTGGGGATACCCGACAAAACTTACAATTAAAAAGGAGAACCACACTTAGACGGTGACATCCTTGGAAAAGGGTCTTGATCTCCTTAAAGGCTGGGGTATCCTACCCGAAGCAGAAGATGTTATGACCAGCACCCTGCATCGGGTAGAACAGAAATGGAAGCAAGATAATGCCAGGAATGCTAAAACTCACATGTAAATAGAGCCTGATGGACTTTTCTTCTCTCATTGTACTTCTGTCCTTAAGTTCGGTTATGTTCTAGTATATTTGAACTTACCCCCCTAGTTACAAGTCGCAGCAAATCGCTGTCCCTGGAGGTTTTTCATCCTCCGTGTGAAATGTATCATCTATACAAAGATGGTGTTTTTTTTCTCTATTTATGTTTTGTTTTTATGTTTTGTTTTATTTTCTTTACATCTCCTCGATCTACTTTCTGGATGTCAACGGCCTCGAGTGGACTTCTCTGTTTCTGCTGACCTGCCAGTAAACCCACCGATAATTATGCTTGACCAAGTCGCTTCAGTGCTGCTCTTCCTAACCTACGTCAAGGTCTGTAAGTACATTGCATATACTGCTGAGATGGCTTTTTTGTAGTTTAGTACCAGGATCCTGTCTTCCAGTGGCACCCTGGTCCACTAACCCGAGGTACTGGCCAATGCACCAGCAATTTTCCCTCCCTTTCCATTATGCCAATTACCGTTTTATCTATAAATGCTAAAGGGCTTAACCACCTGGTAAAGCGGAAATCGTTATGGAAGTAAGCACTTACACACCATAGTGACGTTCTCTGTGCCCAGGAGACACACTTTAACAACAAAGCACCACCAACGTGCTCCCATGGCAGTTTCCCGCATGTGTTTACTGCTAATGCGGACTCCAGGTCTAAAGGTGTCCTAACTGCTATCCGTGACTCAGTAGCATTTACTTTACATGACCTATTTCAAGATCCTTTGGGGAGGTTTCTAATTTTAATATGCGATTTGGACTCTATCACTTACACAATTGTTAATGTTTATTCCCCCAACAAACACCAAGTTCGTTTTTTCAATAAGTTGATGAACAAAGTTCAACTGCTTCGCAGAGGTTTACTCATTGTTTGTGGAGACTTTAATGTGACCCATGACCTATTTTGCCAACGGAAATAAAGCAGGGAAGTTGTTAGCACGAACCCTTAAGGGTCATAGGTATAAACTTAAAGTCCCGTTTATTATA
This sequence comes from Rana temporaria, assembly GCF_905171775.1. Lineage (NCBI taxonomy): Eukaryota > Metazoa > Chordata > Amphibia > Anura > Ranidae > Rana > Rana temporaria. Next base: position 122,622,815 of record NC_053491.1, on the reverse strand, counting down.
CACCCTAAATCTAACCAGAAATGATATCACCCCCAAGACATTGCTGATGCTTTCTTTTACTTTTACAGTTAAAAAAAATGTATGCCAGACCCTTGGGGGAAGTCTGTGTGCTTTTTCTTTTAACAATGAAACTGTCAATGGCAGCTGTCAAAGTCATTTGCCAACAATTTTCAAACCTTTTTCATTTGTAAATGTCAGTGTCAACAAATAACTGATCATGACAGCATGTCATTTTTATTACATTTTTTTGCTTTGGCAGATGTCCTCTGGAGCAATGCAGACCCTATGCTATTTTGACACCCAGTTTCCTATTATCCCTGGAAATTTGCATTTTTAATTTGACAAAATTAGCTCTCAGTCAATTGGCTCCCAGGCCAGTAGGAGAGCAGCGATGTGAGGCCGAAAGGCTACACTGCTGGGTACCCTTACCCGCAATGGCGGTGGCAGCACCTGACAGCTGATTATATATATATGTATATATATATATGTTTTACATGAGCTATGCAGCTGATTCTTTATTTGAGAGGATTGTGGGAGTTTAAAGTTCCCAGTCAATGACTGAGAAAATACTGAAGTCAGAGACAATCAGGCAACTAGCAGTTTTTAAAGTAGGTTATCAACATGAGTCCTAATGTATTTTCAGCTCAAATTTCATATACAGGCTCTCCTCACTTAATGAAGAGAAAAGGTAAAGATCAGCTCCTCACTTAATGACCAGGTTTGGTTCCAATGACCAGGTTGTTAAACGTATTGGTTGTTAAACGAGGAGTCACAAGTAATCAATATTTTAAGCATTGTTAACTACTGTACAGTACTATATTTTGAAAAAAAGGTCTAAACTCAAATCTCCAGCTCAATAAAATTGGTTTAATGTGCATAAGTAAAGAACACAGACAAACATTCTGTACTGTACTGTACAATACAATGGTGTACCAAAACATGCAAGTCCATTCACAACATTGCCCCATCTACATCACCAACCTCTTTAGCACATATCGCCCAAATTGTCCCCTTTGCTCCTGCCAGGACCTCCTGCTCTCTAGCTCCCTTGTTACCTCCTCCCATGCTCAACGTCAGGACTTCTCCAGAGCCTCTCCCATTCTCTGGAGCTCCCTGCTCCCATATGTCTGATCAGCCCTCTCCACCTTTAGGAGATCCCTGAAAACTGATTTATTTAGGGAAACCTACAGTGGGTGACCGTGATATTGTGTCAATCTCGCTCCATTTCTCGGCAAGATTGACCACCTACGAGCCCCATCGCGGGAGCCAGCGCCGAGCTGGCTTGCCGCGATGGAGACAAAGCCTTCATAGAAGCGACGGGAGATCCGAATTGGATTCCCACCAATTCTAGCTGCGGTATTTGGTGTGCATTCCTGAGAGGGAGAACTCCACGCCCATTTTTAAATAAAAAACCGACATGGGTTCCCCCCCCCCAGGAGCATACCAGGCCCTTAGGTCTGGTATGGGTTGTAAGGAGACCCCCCCTATGCCGAAATACCGACGTAGGGGGTCCCCCTACAATCCATACCAGACCCGTATCCAAAGCACGCTACCCGGCCGGCCAGGAAAGGAGTGGGGACGAGCGAGCGCCCCCCATCCTGAGCCGTACCAGGCCGCATGCCCTCAACATTGGGGGGTTGGGTGTTCTGGGGCAGGGGGGCGCACTGCGGGGCCCCCCACCCCAGAGCACCCTGTCCCCATGTTGATAAGGACAGGGCCTCTTCCCGACAACCCTGGCCGTTGGTTGTCGGGGTCTGCGGGCGGGGGGCTTATCGGAATCTGGGAGCCCCCTCAAATAAGGGGGCCCCCAGATAATGGCCCCCCACCCTAAGTGAATGGATATGGGGTACATCGTACCCCTACCCATTCACCTGGAGGCAAAGTGTTAAAGTTAATAAACACACGACACAGGGTTTTTAAAATAATTGATTAGTCTGCCCCGGGGGCCCCTCCTGTCTTCTTTAGCTCTTTCACCAGGGGGGCTTCTTCTTCTGTTCTCCGGGGGGTCTTCTGCTCTCCGGGGGGTCTCCTCCGCTCTCCGGGGGTCTTCTACGCTTTCCGGGGATCTTCTCCGCTCTCGGGGGTCTTCTTCTATCTTCGCCGCTCTATGCTGTTGACTTGTCGCACCCCGGTTCTTCTCCTTCAGGGCTGGCCGCCGCTATCTTCGTGTGTTAGCTCAATTACTAGCAGGCGAACAGCCCGCTGTTCTGTGACGTCTTCTTCTTCTCTTCTTCTCCCTTCTTCCGATGCTGACCCGACGCCTCTTCTCGCTGCAATGACGGGTGCGCGGTTTGCATCCGATTTATATAGGCCTCACAGTCCCATCATGCTCCGGTACCTACCCACGTGGGTAGGTATCGGAGCATGATGGGACTGTGACATCATAAGAGAGGCCTATATAAATCGGATGCAAACCGCGCACCCATCATTGCAGCGAGAAGAGGCCTCGGGTCAACATCGGAAGAAGGGAGAAGAAGAGAAGAGAAGAAGAAGACGTCACAGAACAGCGGGCTGGCCGCCTGCTAGTAATTGAGCTAACACACAAAAATAGCGGCGGCCAGCCCTGAAGGAGAAGAACCGGGTGTGCCGAGTCAACAGCGGAGAGCGGCGAAGATAGAAGAAGACCCCCCGAGAGCAGAGAAGACCCCCGGAAAGCGGAGAAGACCCCCGGAGAGCGGAGGAGACCCCCCAGAGAGCAGAAGACCCCCCGGAGAGCGGAAGAAGAAGCCCCCCTGGTGAAAGAGCTAAAGAAGACAGGGGGGCCCCTGGAGCAGACTAATCAATTATTTTAAAAACCCTGTGTCGTGTGTTTATTAACTTTAACACTTTGCCTCCAGGTGAATGGGTAGGGGTACGATGTACCCCATATCCATTCACTTAGGGTGGGGGGCCATTATCTGGGGGCCCCCTTATTTGAGGGGGCTCCCAGATTCCGATAAGCCCCCTGCCCGCAGACCCCGACAACCAATGGCCAGGGTTGTCGGGAAGAGGCCCTGTCCTTATCAACATGGGGACAGGGTGCTCTGGGGTGGGGGGGGCCCCGCAGTGCGCCCCCCTGCCCCAGAGCACCCAACCCCCCAATGTTGAGGGCATGCGGCTTGGTACGGCTCAGGAGGGGGGGCGCTCGCTCGTCCCCACTCCTTTCCTGGCCGGCCGGGTAGCGTGCTTTGGATACGGGTCTGGTATGGATTGTAGGGGGACCCCCTACGTCGGTTTTTCGGCATAGGGGGGTCTCCTTACAACCCATACCAGACCTAAGGGCCTGGTATGCTCCTGGGGGGGGAACCCATGTCGTTTTTTTATTTAAAAATTGGCGTGGAGTTCTCCCTCTCAGGAATGCATACCAAATGCCGCAGCTAGAATTGGCGGGAATCCAAGTCGGATCTCCCGTCGCTTCTATGACGCGCTCGTTGGAATGTGCTTTGTCTATTCCAGCGAGTGTGAGATGTCGGCTCCATGTCGCCAAGAATCAGCGTGATGCTGTCGTGCTAGAAACACAATATCGCGGTCACCTACTGTATTCCACACCAACCTAACAACTGTCCCTGAGCCAACCCCATCAAATCATTATCCTCAGCTATTACCTTTTGTACCACCACCCTCTCCCTTTAGAATGTAAGCACTACGAGCAGGGCCCTCCTGTACCTTCTGCATTAAACTGTACTGTAATTGTGCTGCCCCCCCATCTACATTGTAAAGCGCTGTGTAAACTGTTGGCGCTATAGAACTTGTGTATAATAATAATCTACAGCGCGTCGTTCAGGTGGGGAGAGCTGGCCCTAAGTTAATCTGAGTGGTCGTTAAACAGGTAAGTCGTTAAACAAGAAGTATCTGTATAACCATTTTTTGTGCTGGATAGCGTATGATAGTGTTAAAAGACCTGTAAAGCCCTGTACACACGATTGGTTTGTCTGATGAAAACAGACCGACGGACCATTTTCATTGGACAAACCGAGTGTGTGTGGGCCCCATCGGTTTGTTTTCCATCGGTGAAAAAAAATTGAACTGTTTTAAAATTTTTCCTATGGATAAAAATCTGTGTGGAAGTCCGTCGGTCAAAAATCCACGCATGCTCAGAATCAAGTCGACATGCTCGGAAGCATTGGACTTTATTTTTCTCAGCACGTTGTAGTGTTTTACGTCACTGCGTTAGACACAGTCGGATTTTTGACCGATGGTGTGTAGACTGATGAAAGTCAGCTTCATCGGATATTCGACAAAAAAAATCCATCAGATTAGATTCCATCAGATATCCGATCGTGTGTACAGGGCTTTGGTTTATATCCAAAACTAACAAAAAGGTTTGGCCATGCAAAAATTAAGATTGATGGAGAAAACAAAAACATACTTTCTTGCAGTGTTAAAAATTAGGGTATTGTTTATTATAGGGCCAACAAGGCTTTGGATTAATTGGAAGAGCAATACAAGTTTGACTGTATTTACTAGTTTTTTTTTTGTTTTTTTTTTGGGGGGGGGGGGGGATTTGGATATTTTCTGGATGAACTTTTACTATGGTAGTGGAATGACATCTTTTATACACTATGAGATGTTTTTACCTCTTCACTTTTAAATTCAATCATAAATGTACAGGACACCAATCCACTTTCTCTAGGCCATGGTTTGTTAATATTCCACAAAGTCCCAGGATACAACTATAAGACAGAATTTAAATCTATGAACATGAGGCAATCATGCTCAGCAGAGTATAACAATAATTATAATAGAGATTAAATAAAAATAATTAGAAAATGCTCATCTAGTTTTGATGTATTAATTATTCTGACCCTGTTCTATTCACAGTCTAATTATCTGGTTCAGTGGAAATGCCAAGATTTCTACAACTCATAAAAATTACATTGAAGTAATTATTTCAGCAAACTAAACACTATTCATTTACCAAAGCTTTTAGGCATATATGTGAATTTACTTTAAATTTTTTTGTTCTTTTTTTTCAGATGATTTAAAACAGATTTATGTAATTGTAAGGACAGGTATTGTGATGCTGTAAATACAGTTTCTGTAATCAATTTTTAGCTGCCAGTATGAAAATAATGCATTTTAATTTTGAAGTTCTGTCTACAGTATGCAATTCTTAAGCATGGGGACATTGTTCAAGATTATACTGGAATTTGAATAAAGAAAAAGGACTAAGGGGCATTCCTACACAGCAGTGAATGTCACATTCACCAAATGCTCACTGCTGGTAAAACAATCACTGTCATTTAAAACATATGTTTTTACCATATGAGGTTTATGTGGTAAAATTTAAATGTAAATGCTTATAAATTTTAACATATCATTTACACATCTTGTTAGCTATTTATCACATTATCTTGATTTCTGCCTAATCTTGAATAGGTGGTAATTTATTTGAAAAACATTTAGTTCTAGATTATATGCTAAATAAGACAATAGGCTAAGAGAATAACTACACATGGGTCAGTGCTGTTTGTCTCAACAAGCAATGCAATTGTGCAATTGTTTCCAAATACCAGTTTCAAAGCATTCTCTTGTTTAGAAAAACAATTTGGTCAGCCAGCCTTTAATGGTGTGTAAGTATGTGCACATTTTATTTTTATTTCTCCAAGTTTTTGGGCTGTTATTTCATTAACCACTTAAGCCCCGGACCTTTAGGCAGCTAAATGCCCAGGCCAGGTTTTGCGATTCGGCACTGCGTCGCTTTAACAGACAATTGCGCGGTCGTGCGACATGGCTCCCAAACAAAATTGGCGTCCTTTTTTCCCCACAAATAGAGCTTTCTTTTGGTGGTATTTGATCACCTCTGCGGTTTTAATTGTTTGCGCTATAAACAAAAATAGAGCGACACCATTTTTTACTTCTTGCAATAATAAATATCCAATAAAAAAAATAAAAAAATTCTCAGTTTAGTCCGATACGTATTCTTCAACATATTTTTGGTAAAAATAAAAATCGCAATAAGCGTATAGTGATTGGTTTGCGCAAACGTAATAGCATCTACAAAATAGGGGATAGAATTATGACATTTTTTTTTTTACAAGTAATGGCGGCGATCTGCAATTTTTTTCAGGACTGCGATATTGCGGCGACACATTGGACACTTTGACATATTTTTGGGACCATTTACATTTATACAGCGAACAATGATATTAATATGCACTGATTACTGTATAAATGTGACTGGTAGGGAAGGGGTTAACACTAGGGGGCGAGGAAGGGGTTAATGTATTCCCTAATTAGTGATTCTTACTGTGAGGGGAGGGGGGTGACTGGGGAGGTGACCGATGGTCACACCATCAGTCTCCTTTCCCTTACAGGACATGGAGCTCTGTGTTTACACACAGAGCTCCACGTCCCTGTCTCCGTGACCGCCGATCATGGGTGCCTGGCGGACATCGCGGCCGCCAGGCATGCACATATCGGCACCTGAACTGATGTGGCGGGCGTGCGCACACACCGCTCGCGCACGCCCCCCAGTGGCCTGGAGGCCGTATATAGATGGCCTCCCGGCAATTCAGAGCCACATTGTGGCCGTAAAAACCCGCCGTATGGGGGGGAAGAGGTTAATATAAGGAGTATCATGGACATGTCTAGGAGGCAGACTGCATTGACCTTTCTTTAGCCACTTGTCTACTGGGTACTTTTACTCCCTTCCTGCCCAGGCCAATTTTCAGCTTTCAGCGCTGTCACTTTTTTTCACACAAATAGAGCGTTCTTTCTGTGGTATTTAATCACTACTGTTTTTTTTTTTTTATAACATTTTGAAAAGAAAAAAAACGTTTTTCATAGTTTGGTATTCAATTTTGCAAACAGGTCATTTCTTCTCCTGCACTGATATGTGTTGATGAGACTGCAGTGAAGGGCACTGATGAGGTGGCACTGATGGACACGGATAGGCTGCACTGATGGGCATTGATAATGTGGAAATGATGAGGAGGCACTGATGAGTTTTGATAGGTGGCACTTAAGGGCACTGATAGGCAGCACCGATGGGCACTGATAGGTGGCACTGAATGGCATTGATAGGCACCACTAATAGATGACACAGATGAGGATGCACTGTTGAGCACTGATTGGCAGCACTGGTGGGTACTTATGGGCAGCACTGGTGGGCACTGGTGGTACTGCACTGATAATCAGGACCCTGATTATCAATGTACAGTAGATGTCCCTTTCACACAAGCCAGATATTGGTTCTCCTCTCCTCACGCTGTGAGCCTCAGAAAGCTTAACATCATAAGTAAGATCCTCCTTGTGCTGCAGGACCTCACCTAGGTTTGGCCCTCCCCAGGTCAACACATGCAAGGTCATTAACAAGCTTGTGCTTACTTCATCTGGGGTGCAAGAGGGATAAAATCAAGTGGTCAATAATGTTAAAGGAGACCCTCAAGGGCAGTAAGGGAGCCCTTAACATTCAAAATGAAATGAGTGTGTTCATTGCCTGTGACTGCATCCTCAGGATGCATGTATATGTCTGTAGGTATGGTTGTCTATGTGTACCTCTCTTGAATATATTTGAAATAACTGTTGTTGGTCTTATACAGATGTTTACCATATGCAATACTCATATTCATTTTTTATTGCTTTGTTTTTAAATATACCAGCACCTACCCAGTATTTTCCTGAAGAAGCTAATATCTAGTGAAACGCATTGACATGCAAGTTTGGAGGCGATATTTCTAACAAAAGCATAAACAAAAGGGAGTTTATGGTATCTGGAGGTTGTCCTATGTGAGCTTACAAAGCACAGGGAAAGAAACCTGTGGATGTCTCCCTAACTATTCAATTCACTATTACTGTCAAGTTACTGTCAAGTTCTTCCCTCATCTGAAGACCAGAAGGCATTCCAAGGTAACCAAATCTTAGAGTATAATTTCTGCTGATGCCGCGTGGAGAGTACCAAGTCCTCTAATCTACTAATCTCTTTTACTTTACGTAGCCACATCCCAACTGTCGGAGGTATTGGCGATTTCCACGTCAAAGGGATGCAAGCCTTAGCTGCATCTAAAAGGTGACAAATAATAGACAAAATATATGTAGGATGGTGCCTTTACTTCCTTGGCATCTCCAGCACAAGTCTGAACATTCAGGGAATACTCTCTTCAGTCTCTCTGGTGTTCTGTACCAGCAAGTGAGAATCTTAAAATAAGTCTCTTGCGTTTTTGCACAAATCAATGTTTTGTGCGTAAGCCGAAAAATACTTTATCGCTGTACTGTACTGAAGGATTTATCCTGTTCCCATTCTCGAAAATATTCTGGGAAATGGTTTTCCGCAGGCATAATTAGTAATTCATAATTAGCTGATAATATGTGGGGCATTGCTTCTGCCCCCGAACAATATTTCTCAAAGGTATTAAGTGGTCTGGTAAATAATCCCGGGGCCAGAAGAGTGTTAAAAAAATGGGTGATCTGAAGAGCACTCCAAAATCTTAGTTTAAACGCACCTGATTGTGCCATCAGCTCTGAGATTTTAGGCCATCTCCCCTCATTTATATAGCAGGACACTTGTGTACAGCCCATGCTTAATAAGTGCCGAAAGGCAGCATCTTCGAACCCCGGTGGGAAAAGAGGTTCCCAAGTATCAGGTATAGAGGAGAGATCTCAGGTGCTATACCCATTAAGGGTAACAGGTTCGATCAGAGTTTTGCAGTGTTCCCTATTAAAGGATGGTTAGTTACCTCCCTTGGAAGGGAGGTACAACACCAGGGGGCTCTGTCCAAAGATACAGAGGTTTGAGCATGTTCAATCTGCACGCATAATTTAATATCTTTATGTCTTTTCCAATCAATTACTCTACTCAAATGTATTTCTTAATAATATTTACGTATGTCCGGCACTGATAATCCTCTGTACTACTATTTGGGAAGCATTAGTTGTTTACATTGTATCCTGGGATGCTTGTGTGCCCAAATGAAGTCAAATAACTTCTGGCTCTGCTTAAAATAGGTAGACGGGATACGGATCGGTAGTGCCTGTAATAGGTAAAGACATTTTGGAAGGATGTGATATTGCACCTCCCTAGCCAAGAGTGAAAACCTTTATTCCATTCATCCAATAGTATCTTAACTTTTTGCAGCACTGGGGAAAAATGTAACTCGAAAAATTTTGTTTTTTTAGGTGGGATTAAAGTGCCCAGATATGTTAACGCTTTGCAGTCCATTTAGACTTAAAATTTTGCTTGAGTTGCATGACTAATTTTTGAGGAAATTAACCCCCATTGCTTCTGACTTAGTAAAATTGATACAAAGATTAGAGAGCGAGCCATACTTCTCAAATTCGAATTTGAGGATCAAACTTTCTATTAGACTTATCATTAAGTTAATCTCTATACCTTAGATCCAACCTCTTTAACTGCATTATTGGGTAACTGGTAACCATGTCTACATAGAGTGTTGATTGTATGTCTTCATGTTTTTTAACTATGTTGTAATAAAATGTACAATGGTTTAATCAGTTCTCCTCTCATTTTTTGAGTTCTTCACACCAAAAAACAAAAAGATTATGTGGTGTATTCCCCAATATCCATACCAGGCCCTTAATTCAAGCACACAATGTGGTAGGCCTTTTTCATATAATATTAAACACAGAGGCTCAATTTTAATAATAATAAAAAAAAACTGTCTCACAGTATGAATCCATCATCAGTCACATTATTCAGCAATACAATGCAATAGTTTGCACCTAAAGCTACTTGGTGTGTACTGGCTGTGTCCTCTGTAGTTTGCACCAAAAGCTACTTGGTGTGTACTGCACATGTTCTCTGTAGTTTGCACCTAAAGCTACTTGGTGTGCACTGCCCTTGTCCTCTGTAGTTTGCACCTAAAGCTACTTGGTGTATACTGCACGTGTCCTCTGTAGTTTGCACCTAAAGCTACTTGGTGTGTACTGGCCGTGTCCTCTGTAGTTTGCACCAAAAGATACTTGGTGTGTACTGTACGTGTCCTCTGTAGTTTGCACCTAAAGCTACTTGGTGTGTACTGTACGTGTCCTCTGTAGTTTGCACCTAAAGCTACTTGATGTGTACTGGCCGTGTCCTCTGTAGTTTGCACCTAAAGCTACTTGGTGTGTACTGGCCGTGTCCTATGTAGTTTGCACCTAAAGCTACTTGGTGTGTACTGCATGTGTCCTCTGCAGTTTGCACCTAAAGATACTTGGTGTGTACTGCACGTGTCCTCTGTAGTTTGCACCTAAAGCTACTTGGTGTGTACTAGCTGTGTCCTCTGTAGTTTGCACCTAAAGCTACTTGGTGTGTACTGCACCTGTCCTCTGCAGTTTGCACCTAAAGCTACTCGGTGTGTACTGCACGTGTCCTCTGCAGTTTGCACATAATGCTACTCGGTGTGTACTGCACGTGTCCTCTGTAGTTTGCACCTAAAGCTACTTGGTGTGCACTGCCCTTGTCCTCTGTAGTTTGCACCTAAAGCTACTTGGTGTATACTGCACGTGTCCTCTGTACTTTGCACCTAAAGCTACTTGGTGTGTACTGCACGTGTCCTCTGTAGTTTGCACCTAAAGCTATTTGGTGTGTACTGCACATGTCCTCTGTAGTTTGCACCTAAAGCTACTTGGTGTGTTCTGCCCGCGTCCTCTGTAGTTTGCACCTAAAGCTACTTGGTGTGTACTGCACGTGTCCTCTGTAGTTTGCACCTAAAGCTACTTGGTGTGTACTGCTCGTGTCCTCTGTAGTTTGCACTTAAAGCTTCTTGGTGTGTACTGCCCGTGTCCTTTGTAGTTTGCACCTAAATCTACTTGGTGTGTACTGCACGTGTCCTCTGTAGTTTGCACCTAATGCTACTTGGTGTATACTGCATGTGTCCTCTGTAGTTTGCACCTAAAGCTACTTGGTGTGTACGGCCCGTGTCGTCTGCAGTTTGCACCTAAAGCTACGAGGTGTGTGTACTGGCTTTGTCCTCTGCAGGCCATTAATATGTCTGGAAAGACAACAAGGAGAGGCAGAGAGTCACGAGGGCAAGCAGGCTCTGCTTCTAGAGGCAACAGTGCTGGTCGTGGACACGGTGCATCCTCATCAGCATGTGGCCGTTGGACACGCTCGTCCTTGTTTTCGGCAGCTGGCCATGTTGAGCCGCAACATGCCGAAGACTTTATAGAGTGGATGACCAAGCTGTCCTCATCCTCCTCATCCTCTCTCACCCAGGCTCAGGGTACTTTGTCTGGCAAAGCAGCTGCCAAGGCGTCCTCTTCCCTCAGCTCAATGGCATCAGTCACTCCTTCCCTAGCCCCACCATGTCCTCCTGAGGAGTCCCCCGAACTGTTTGAACACAGTGTTGGGTACATGCTGCATGAGGATGCGCAGCGTTTTGAAGGCTCCAATGATGGTACACAGATAGAAGAAGGCAGTAACGTGAGCCCAGAGAGAGGGGGTGCCCAAGAAAAACAGCAATCTGGCAGTCATGTTCCCCCAGCTGCAGCATACTGCCAGGTTTTCTACAGTGATTAGGAGGGAGGGGATGATAAGGTCACTGACTCTACGTGGGTGCCTGATAGGAGAGAGGAGGAGGAGGCACAGGCACATCTCCAACGAGGCAGGATGCCCTCCAGGTGTCAGCTTAAGGGCAGCACACCAACTGCATTACAACGCAAAGCTACGCATGTGCAGGGCGCTGCTGTGTCTCAGCGTTATTCCAAAAGTTCTTTGGTGTGGGCCTTTTTTGAAACAAGTGCATCATATTGCACCGCTGCTATTTGCAACATATGTCTCAAATCTAGTGTTTGTAATGAAGATAGCACATTTGTCACGCTGTTACGGACTAAAAACACGAGGCTGAAAAGCACAAATCTTCTCTCACCAAACTTCTACTAACACGACTGGTGTTGAACTTCCCTTTAATAGTGCCATCATACGTCTTGTACATCACCGCATTCTTGGCGTTCGGAATTTCCAACAACATTTGTGCGACTGTGTGTACTCAAGACAAGTTTGAGCCAACATCCATCAGAAAAAAAATCCACAGTTTTGTTGTCAGAATTTCCCATCGTCTGTACGTGGCAAAAAAATGATAACGCTGAAAGCTGAAAATTGGCCTGGGGTGCCCAGTAAACAAGTGGTTAATGAGCCTAGAATCATGTTCAGGGATTAAATCATGAGGATATGGCATTGGTTGCAGAAATCACATTAGCTCAGCTGCCTCTACTGACTCAGGGATGCCCCTAACCTTAATTTTCTTGCTCCGGGATCGGTCCTCAAAATCAGCTAATTTATAAGTAATGCATTGGAGTTTATCCAAATGGATTTGGTGATTGTCTACCAGCTCGTTGTATGCCATGGTGAAGTTACAGAGTTGTAATTTTACATGGTCAATGCGGCCACCCAGGCGATCTATCTGGGATTGCATATGTGTAATAAACTTGTATAGATCCCAAACCAAGCTCCATCCCCCAGAATTTATTTTTTCATTTTGTGGTGGTTCTTAGCTGAAAAGCTTTTAAAATTCTGAAAATATAACCATTTCTATAAAACTCTTAATAAGTACAGACACTCGACGACACTAAATAAGTACCTGTTACTGTATAAGAAAATAACCCAATGCATAATATTTTTATTTAATACATAAAGGCATTTCTGAAATTCTATAATATGCATTTCTTATGTATTTTGTAACATGTGTGTTATTGCTTTATTTTTTTCTACGAGTTATATATAAATGACATATTTAGAGTAAGTAATTACTGAGTATGTTTCTACAGAATGTGTATCGTATTCTTACTTAAAATTATAGAAGTTTGTTTACATGAAAGCATTTAATATTGAGGTAGTTAATTTACCTATTCTTTTTAAATGTTAGAAGAGTATAACTTTCATTCAGAACCTCCATAATATAGCCAATCAGTCAAGTGAACAAACTTTAATAAACTGTAATTTAAAAACTGCTTATGCATATATCTGTTTTATTCTATAAAACCACTACTGCATACATAACTATTAACATATCTAATTTTATTCACTGAAGTTGCTCTTTCAACTGTAACAGCAAGATAACAAAAAATCTAAAACCAATAAAGACTGTCAGTCATATTCTGTTAATTTAAATGGCTAGCAACGTCAGATGAAAAGGAATTTTCCAAGCAAGAATATTAATAGTTTGCTTTAATTAATGACATATTTAAGTTATATAGGTTCTATCGGTGTTATATAGGTTCTGTGGTTCTTTAGTTTCAACCAATGTCTAACTTGCATGTAATTATCCACAGTACCTTAGAAGTCCATATAAAACCTTTGAAGTTTACATCAGTAATTACAAGAATGAAGTTATTGACACCAAGCTTTAATTACTGAGGTATTTAAGATATGAAAGCCTAAGTTTAGTAAAAAAAAAAAAAAAAAAACTCAATGCAAGGTACATTACTTATTATTAATCCAATGTGCTCCTTGTGCAATGCAGTGGGGGTTACCAGATCTGATAGTTCTGTGACAGACACTCAACAAGTGTGTCTACTGTGCCTTCCCTTTCCTCCTACCTTTACCATTCATATAAGCTGTACTATACCTCTTGTATACCTCTTGTAAGATGTATGAATGGATGGGGTGGATCTTTATTTAATCTTCCCATCCTCCATTCATAAATTATGTTTCATTCATAGAAGCTACAATAGAGCTGCCATGAATGTAGCAGGACTTTGTATACAATTACAACATTTTGGTGGGAACATTTCTTATATGTGCTATTGTTAATCAAGCAATGTTCACACATGAGCATTTGTGATGTCTCTGTTGCACTTGATATATACTGCATACACAATTGCAACGTCGGTCCCATGTCGGTATGTAAAAAGCAATTGCACCATGCATGTGAGGTATCACCATGAATGTCAGATCAAACTCAGTAAATCTGACCTCCTGATTCTAATTCTAAAGTTGCAAACTGCATAGGCTTTAAAGCATTGCCTATGGATATTAAACATGTACGTAGTTTGTCTCTATTGCACAGGCATGTTCAGTTTGAAAGCATGTCATGTTTGGTATCTCTTTTCTTGGTGTAACATTATCGTTTATATTCTACTAAACAATTGGGACATCTATTGTGTTTTTTGTGCATTCAAACTCTTTTTTTACAGAGAAATTGCATTTGAAATATGGCTCTGCCAATACTGTGTGACATAAACAAATTGCAATACCCAGCATTGTGTTCTCTATGGCCTCTGCTTTAAAAAATGTTTGGGGGTTCATAGTAATTTTCTAGAAAAAAAAAAAGATTTTTCATGCTATTAGAAATACCCCAAGGTATTTCCTGAGAGGCATGTAGAGTGCATGGAAGCATGGAAGACTTTATCTTTTTCCACAAGTTTTTGGAAAAATAAAAACAGAAATTAAAAATGTATTTTTTCTTTTCTTTGTTTATTTTTCAAAACCTTGTGACAAAAAATGATATCTGCAAAATACTCACAATGCCTCTTATCAAATTTGTTGGGCTGTCTATCTTTCAAATGGGGTCATGTTTGTACTATCCTGTCACTTCAGGGTCTCCTGAACCGTCATAGGAAATACGCTCTTTGAAAGCTTGAAGGTGGTCATTGGATTATGGGGGGCCTGTACCTGGCTAGGCTGCCAAAAAGTGTTTCACATGTGGTATCCCCATACTCGAAAGAAGTAACAGGATGTGTTCTGGGGTGTTTTTTTTTTATACCAAAGACATGTAGCAGAATACATTTTGCTCTAAATGTATAACTAAACTTGCATTTATTAGATCATTTTAATACCAGGAAGTAGAAAATATATTTTTTTGGTTTGTTTTGTTTTTTTGCAAAAAACAAAAACAGTAGTGATTAAATATCACGAAAAGAAAGCTCTATTTGTGTGAAAAAATTATACAAATTGTGTTTGGGTACAGTATTACATGACCACACATATACCAGTTTAATTAGCACAGTGCCGATAAGCAAAAAATGCCCTGTTCAGGAAGGGGGTAAATCCTCCTCGAGCTGAAGTGGTTAACATACAAAGCAAACACTAGCACATTCTTACTTTTGCATTGGTACAGTATCTCACAAAAGTTAGTACACACCTCACATTTTTGTAAATATGTTATTATATTTTTTCATGTGATAACACTGAAGAAATTACACTTTGCTACAGTTTAAAGTAGTGAGTGTACAGCTTGTATAACAGTATAAATGTGCTGTCCCTTCAAAATAACTCAACAGGGGGGGGCGTGGCGACCGGGCTCTAACATGGACGCTTAGCCCAGGAGCTCCGCTCGTTCACCGGGGACAACAGAGACCAGCAGCGATCACCGGTGCCATCCGTAGCACCACTTGCGGGCATTCGACCGCCGTCCTACGGGGGAATCGAGTGACAATGGGAAGGAGCAGGAAGAAGCCTCAGCAGCCGCAAAAGCTGGATGACTTCTTCATCCACGCACGGAGCCCACAGCAGCACAATGGCGGCGGCGCGGGAAAAACAAGGCAGGAAAATCTCCAGCTTACCAGCGGTGTCCCGGCTAATATATCAGCCCACCCGAACCTGCAGACCAGCGCTTCCTCATCAGAGCTGTCTAGCCCCACGACCAGGAGCCCAGCCAAGTCCAGACAGCGGAGGGACTCTCCGCTCAGGCACACGACAGAAGGTATGGAGGTTGCAGCACCTCACATCTCCTCAGCCATCTCCTCAGCTGACACGCACAAGCAGGGAAGGGATCCCATAGCTGAATTCCCCACTGCTGATGGCCCAGTGTCTGATACGATGCTGAAGGAGATGCTGCTCTCCCTTAGATCATCTCTGCAGTCTGATCTGCTTAAGGGGCTGAATGAATGCCGCAGAGAAGTACAGGGACTGGGACACAGAGTGCACACTGTAGAAACCAAAATGGAGGACTTCACCTCATCATATAACACAATGGTAGAAGCACATGCCGCACAGGGTGAAGACATAGAATGGATCAAGGATAAGCTCTCGGACCTCGAGGACAGGTCCAGGAGGAACAATATAAAGCTGCGGGGTATCCCTGAATCGATCCCTCCCAACCAGCTCCTACAGTATGCCCAGACCCTGTTCTCCTCACTGCTCCCTGAGGCGACGGCACATGATCTGCTCGTGGATAGGATCCATAGGCTCCCTAAACCATCCTTCCTCCCTGATGAAACACCCAGAGACGTCCTGCTGAGGGTCCATTTTTTTCACATCAAGGACCAAATCCTCCAGGCTTCCCGCAAACCAGGGGGGCTCCCTCAACAGTACGCTACACTTAGGATGCTGCCAGACCTATCCAGGCACACTCTGCAACGCCGCCGTAACCTGCTTACTATCACTAAGGCGCTGAGGAACCACAATATCCTCCACAAGTGGAAATACCCTGCCACACTTGTCATCACTCATAATGGAACCTCTGTGTCTGTGTCCAAACTGGAAGATGGATTGGGTATATTGCAACAATGGGGTATTCTCCCCGACCATCAGGCTACACCTTCTCCCCATCCGGGAGTGAGACCCATGCAGAATGATTGGCAGGTGGTGTCTCACAAGCGCTCCTCTAAGAAGAAAACCGGTGGTATCGCCTAATATCGTCCCACCACAGTTAAGACTCCCCGGAGAAGAGAGTTCCTGTTCAACTCTCTTGTTCACCCCTCTTCTACCTATAGCAGCTACGCCTGCACGGGGATCCGTTCATGGATCCGTTTCCTACCATTATTTCATGGATTTTGTTTGTTGTTCTTGTTTATTTTTTCAGTTTTTTTGATATACACAGATCTAGAGACGTTGTCAGAACCACCGATGTGAATGACGATATACCCGGTGCCTGTGCCTGCACGGCACGTCAACATACCCGGAAGGCCCCCTGGGGTACAGTGAGTAGAAGCAAGAAATTTCTGAGAACTCGATCTTGCCCTGTATACAAAGATGGTCAAATTTTTATCTATTAATGCCCGGGGTTTGAATCACCCTGCGAAGCGTTTTTCCATGTGGTCGGAAGCCACGAAACAGGGCGCAGACATTCTCTGTGTACAAGAAACACATTTTCAACTGCACAAAGCCCCTCCGTGCTCCCATAGAGACTTTCCATTTGTGTACACAGCCTGCACTCCGGATGGCAAGAAAGGGGGCGTGCTGCTTGCACTCAAGAATTCCCTCTCCTTCCAGCCTAAAGACACATTTATTGACGACAGAGGCAGATTCATAATCGTCACTGGGGATATAAACTCAAAACCTTACACGATCGTCTCGGTGTACGCACCCAATACGCACCAACTGCGCTTTCTGAAAAAAGTCCTTAAAAAAGTGCATCCCATGAAATATGGAAATCTGGTGATGTGTGGAGACTTTAACATTACTTCGGACCCTGAAATAGACACAACCTCCGACACATCCAAGAGAGCACAATCACTTCAGGCCCTGACGCACGCCGAAGAACTGTTTGATGTTTGGAGGTGCCTACATCCCACTGAGAGGGATTACACCTATTTTTCGAGCAGACACAACTCTTACTCTCGTATAGACATGTTTCTGCTGGACAAGTGGCTTTTGCAAAATGTAGACACAGTGACTATTCATGACATTACGTGGTCAGACCACGCGGCCATATCCATGTCGGTAGTGGAAAGGGGAGTTTCTTCCTCACCCCCCATTTGGCGTTGTAACACAACACTTCTACAAGAACAACACTGTCAAAAACATATCTCCCTTCACATCCAAAACTACTTCGTAGATAACGCTACCTCGGTTATTGACCCTTATGTTGTATGGAATGCACATAAGGCCTATATGCGGGGCATACTAATTCAACTAGGCGCCACAGAAAAGAAAAAAAAGGCCCAACGGTTCAACAAAATCCTCCTGGATTTGAGGGACCTCGAATCGCAAAACAAACGCTCCCCGTCACCTTCCTTAGCCACTAAACTGAGCTCTTTGAGAGAAGACCTTAGGGAGCTTCTAACCCAGCAATACGATAGACATTTCAGCCGTCTAAAACTAAACTATTATTCCAATGCCAATAGGGCAGGAAAGTACCTAGCGAACAGGCTAAAAGCTGCCCGTACTAAAGTAAGGATAGCTTACCTGAAACACCCTACTTCTCAACACAAGGTTATCAACCCCCAAGAGATTGCGAACCAATTTGCTGACTACTATAGTTCACTGTATAATTTACACTCAGATCCCAACACGCCACAACCAAACACTGAAAAAATCCAAAGGTTCCTGAAGAACATACAACTTCCCTCTCTATCGGAAGAACAGCTTAGCGCACTCAATGCCCCAATCACTCCCCAAGAAATAGAAACAACTATTCTCTCCCTTCCTAATGGAAAATCACCAGGCCCGGATGGGTTCACGAATGAATACTTTAAAGTCTTTCGATCTGTCCTAGTGCCCCACATGTCAGGTGTCTTCAACAAGGCTGCAGAATCCGCAACCCTTCCCCATGAGATGTTAAGAGCACACATAGTGACACTGCCAAAACCGGGTAAAGACCCCAGCACCCCGGCAAACTTCAGGCCTATATCCCTTCTCAACACGGATACCAAAATATACGCTAAACTGTTGGCTAAAAGGCTTACTAACATTATACCCACACTCATCCAACGAGACCAAATGGGATTTGTGAGGGGGAGACAAACCTCAGACGCCACAAGACGTATTATAAATGTGATCCACCGAGCTGAGGTAACCCGAACGCCTTCTCTGCTGCTCTCTATAGACGCAGAGAAGGCGTTTGATAGAGTGCACTGGAATTACATGGACCATGTCTTAAGCAAGTTTGGTTTCCAAGGGAACATACGAAACGCAATCCTGGCCCTTTATTCTTCCCCATCAGCACAAGTATATGCTGCTGGATTTCTGTCTTCGGCCTTTCCGATCTCGAACGGTACCAGGCAGGGTTGCCCTCTGTCTCCGACCATTTTCAACCTCATGATAGAACCTCTAGCGGAGGCCATCCGCTCTCACCCTCTGGTCTCGGGCTTCCAGTTTGGCTCTCGCAAACATTCCATCAACCTATTCGCAGACGATGTCATTTTAATCTTGTCTAACCCAATCGTATCACTAAAAGCGGCACACGATGTTCTCACTGAATTTGGGGAGATTTCCTACTACAAGATCAATTTCTCTAAGTCCCTGGTACTGGACCTAGGAGTCCAAACACACGCTAGAGTAGCATTGCAAAATCAACTTCCATATACATGGAGCAAGGGCAGCATTAACTATTTAGGGTTAGCCATCACAAATAGGGTCGCCATGCTTGCCAGGGCTAACTTGCCCCCTCTAATAGCCAAACTGGAAGACCAGTTCAGGGAAATGGCCAAAAAAGAAGTGTCTTGGATGGGTAGGATTGCGGCCTACAAGATGATGATTCTGCCACAAATTTTATATGTGTTCCGGACTCTTACAGTCCACATACCTCACTTTTACATTAAAAGATTGTCAGAAATTGGGTGGAAGTATATCTGGAAGGGTAAAAAACCTAGGTGTTCGCGGAACAACTTAGTCTC
Source organism: Rana temporaria (assembly GCF_905171775.1). Lineage (NCBI taxonomy): Eukaryota > Metazoa > Chordata > Amphibia > Anura > Ranidae > Rana > Rana temporaria. The sequence goes on along the minus strand of NC_053491.1, from coordinate 122,603,399 downwards.
CCACAAAACGGCAGGGGGAGCAGGTGTAGTCGACATCCATGACTATTTGTGGGCGACTAGGCTGGACCAAATAAAATACTGGTTTAGAGATGCGGACGCTCCTCTGTGGGTTGATATTGAAAGAGACATATCACCGCTCAAAGACCTGAAACTGTTACTCTCAGGAGATGGGTGGGCGCATTGGGATGTGACTGGACTGTCGCCACCAATGCAAATCTCCATCAAGACCTGGAGGTTGCTCCTGGACCGAACACACCACGACACACGACTCACTAGCCTCGAACTACCCCTGCAACTATTGGAAGCCGAGATTCCCGAGTTGAAAGTACAGGACTTGACTGAACAGGGTATTTCCCACCTATCTGATCTTTATGAGGGCGGTCAACACAAATCTGCACAAAGGCTTAGGACGCAATACAGACTACAGAATACACATTTCTTCAAGTGTCTGCAAATCACACATCTCACTAGACAGAGGCCCCCGCCACTCGTTGACCTTCCGGGTACAGTATGGCGCTTCTACACCACAGCTACGCAGAATACGAAGGGCACTTCGTTCTTCTATAACTTGTTCCAGAACAAGCTGAAGCTTTCCAAAACAGCAGCCATGCTCAAGTGGGAGGGGGACCTAGGGTCATCCTTTACCGAGGACCAATGGAAACGGGCATTCAGGGCAGTCCACGGGGCCTCGCACTGTGTCAAACACTGGGAGTTGGGGATTAAGATAGCAAACAGATGGCATTATACCCCTTTTAGATTATCGACATACTTCCCGGGGACGTCATCTACTTGCTGGAGAAAATGTGGTCAAGTGGGGAACATACTACATATGTTCTGGCACTGCCCCTCCGTCAACAATCTATGGAAACAGGTTTTCCAACTAATCTCCTCGCTGACAGGTATACCCACCTCGCCAGACCCCGCGCTTGCACTCCTCCATTTGAACATTGACAAATTCCACCACGACTTCAGACAGGTCATATCCCATATTCTCTTGGAAACACGCGCATTGATACTGCGCAACTGGAAAAGTGACAAAGTCCTTAATTTATCTGACGTCACAAAGGCAGTACATAGAAACTACTCGTTTGAACGACTACTGGCTATTAACTCACTCACATGCCAAAAATTTGATGAATGTTGGTCTATTTGGCCCAAACACCTATGAATTATTATTGAAAGGATGTATATCTGATGCTGTGTATATCTATTTCTTTATTGTTTTAGTATTTTACTTTTCTTGTAAAATTGAAAAAACAGTTCAATAAAAAATATTGAGAAAAAAAAAAAAAAAAAAAAAAAAAAATAACTCAACACACAGCCATTTATGTCTAGACCGCTGGCAACAAAAGTGAGTACACCCCTAAGTGAAAATGCCCAAATAGGGCACAATTAGCTCTTTTCCCTCCCCAAGGTCATGTGACTCGTTAATGTTACAAGGTCTCAGGTGTAAATGGGGAGCAGGTGTGTTAAATTTGGTGGTATCGCTCTGACTCTCTTATACTGCCCACTGGAAGTTCAACATGGCACCTCATGGCAAAGAACTCTCTGATGATCTGAAAAAAAGAATTGTTACTCTACATAAAGATGGCCTAGGCTATAAGAAGATTGCCAAGACCCTGAAACTGAGCTGCAGCACGGTGGCCAAGATTATACAGCATTTTAACAGGACAGGTTCCACTCATAACAGGCCTCGTCATGGTTTACTAAAGAGGTTGAGTGCACTTGTTTTGCATCATATCCAGAGGTTGTCTTTGGGAAATAGACATATGAGTGCTAGCAGCATTTCTACCAAGGTTGAAAGGGTTTGGGGGTTAGCCTTTCATTGCTCAGACCATACATTGCACACTGCATCAAATTTGTCTGCATGGCTGTCACCCCAGAAGGAAGCCTCTTCTAAAGATGATGCAAAAGAAAGCCTGCAAACAGTTTGCTGAAGACAAGCAGACTAAGGACATTGATTACTGGAACCATGTCCTGTGGTCTGATGAGACCAAGATTAACTTTTTTAGATGGTTTCAAGCATGTGTGGTGGCAACCAGGTGAGGAGTACAAAGACAAGTGTGTCTTGCCTACAGTCAAGCATGGTGGTGGGAGTGTCATGGTCTGGGGCAGCATGTGTGCTGCCGGCACTAAGGAGCTACAGTTCATTGCGGAAAACCATGAATGCCAACATGTACTGTGACATAGTGAAGCAAAGCATGATCCCCTCCTTTCGGAGACTGGGCCAGAGGACAGTATTCCAACATGATAACAACTCCAAACACACCTCCAAGATGACCACTGCCTTGCTAAAAAGCTGAGGGTAAAGGTGATGGACTGGCCAAGCATGTCTCCAGACCTAAACCCTATTAAGCATCTGTGGGGCATCCTGAAATGAAAGGTGGAGGAGCGCAAGTTCTCTAACATCCACCATCTCTGTGATTTTGTCATTGTGGAGTGTAAGAGGACTCCAGTGGCAACCTGTGAAGCTCTGGTGAACTCCATGCCCAAGAGGGTTAAGGCAGTGCTGTAAAATAATGGTGGCCACACAAAATATTTTTTATATCAATAGTTTTTATTGAGTTTTTCAAAAGTTTAACATTCAGATAACAGTTACACACATTACGTAATGTCATGTTCTAGTTCATCAACATTTTACTATAAGTATAACAGTCACATTAAGTTCCGGACAAGTTAGACACTATATGCCATGGAGGATATTGGTACATTTTGTGCTTGTCAGTCCCTATTTTCCAATTGCTATCAAATTGTTTACAAGTTAAAGAGTTAATAGCCAGTAAACATTCAAAGGTGTGGTTTCTTTTAACTAGTGTGATCACTTCAGGTAGGTTGATAGCTATAGTGTTTTTCTAATTTCGAAGTATGAGGGTGTGGGTTGCCAAAAGTATGTGGGTGATGACAGATCTATCTTCAGGAGGATATTTCTCTATGCTAATATGAAGTATTGCTAGTGCAGGGTTTGGGGGTGTTAGTATCCCCGTGGTAGACAAGATCAGTTGGAATGTTTTGTTCCATAGACTAGTTAAGCTTGGGCATTCCCATATGGTGTGTAACAGATTGCCCATTTGACCACACTTCCTCCAACACAAAGTAGACGTACCTGGGGAAAAGGTGGCAAGTCTATATGGCGTATAGTGCCATCTATGGGTGATTTTAAGCATCATTTCCCAGTGGTTTGCACAATGGGATGTTTTGTGAATTACCTTGAAACCATGCAAAATAATAAAGAAGAACTTGGACAGCCGCACTCCAAAAACTTTCTTTTTAATAAAACTGGTCACAAAAAATACATGCCACAGCAAAAAATAGGACAGGAGCTGACGCGTTTCACACTGTAACTCAGTTACAGTGTGAAACGCGTCAGCTTCTGTCCTATTTTTTGCTGTGGCATGTATTTTTTGTGACCAGTTTTATTAAAAGGAACGTTTTTGGAGTGCGACTGTCTAAGTTCTTCTTTATTATTTTGCATATCATTGCATTGCCAGCACCCATGGTTTGGATCCAGTGAGAAGGTTCTCTAGTTACATCTGAGCTGTTATTTTTCTTCTTTTCATCTTACCTTGAAACCATGTTTCCACTGTTCGTTAGTGAAGGTAGCGGCTAGATCTTTTTCCCACTTCCTAATGGCATTAGTTTTGCTGAAGATTTGTTTGTTGTAAATAAGATTGTAGAATAGCGATATACCTTTAGCGGAATTCGGTGTGGTTGAATAGAAGCACCATGCTTTATTTGCGATTTTTTAGTTTGGGTATGGGATGTGCCCTTGGGAAATGATAAATGCGTATACAGGGGAACATCAAATTATTTAGTAATTGGTATTCGGTCATTATTTGTTCTGCTGATTTTGGTGTTTGATCTATAATTAAGTATTGTATGTGTTTTATGCCCCTTTATGCTTGGAGTTGTGTGGTTGGAAGCATGAAAATCTTTGACCCTAAAGCCCCATACACACTATCAGTTTTCCTGATGGTTTTCTCTTCAGGTTTACCAAAACCATCTAATATGAGGTCAAACCTTAAGCGTTTCAATTCGAATGCAATCAGGCAGGTCCTTGTACTACATGGTTTTGGTAAACCTGAAGAGAAAACCAGCAGGAAAACTGATAGTGTGTATGGGGCTTAAGAGGTCTACTGGGAAGTCATATTCTATTCTATGTGTGACGCTTTGATCGTGTTTTAGGAAGAATCTCCATGCTTGCAAGGACACTTGTATAGAGGGTGAGTGGCCACACAAAATATTGACACTTTAGGCCCAATTTTGACATTTTCACTTAGGTGTGTACTCACTTTTGTTGCAAGTGGTTTCGACAATAATGGCTGTGTGTTGAGTTATTTTGAGGGGACAGAAAATTTACACTGCTATACAAGCTGTACACTCACTATTTTTTGTAGCAAAGTGTCACTTTTTCAGTGTTGTCACATGAACAGATATAAAAAATATTTACAAAAATTTAAGGGATGTACTCACTTTTGTGAGATACTGTATATGGTCTCTCACATGCTTTGACAAGTTTGATCTGGTGAAAACAAAATACTTGATTATAGACATCATACTACCATATAATACCTTGTATCTCAGACAGCATTTCTATAATGTATCTATTTATTGATAAGGTGGAGTCAATGCCGATAGCAAATATAACTTTGGTCTTTCTCTTGCATATTCTATCAAAGTGGAATGTACTATTTTATATGAAACCTTAACAATTCGACCAAAAGATTCTTATACCTCTTTTGGTTCTGCACTGTAACATACATGCATGCCACGCTTCATATACTACCTCCAGAGCATGCTGTGATCTTCATAATTTTATTGGTATTTTAAAATTGAATAATTTTATAATTCAATAATGCAACCTCATTTTTAAGAAAGATAAAGCAGGCACACACAGATCAAAATTCAACCAGTTTAGCAGTGATTGGCCAAATTTTGATCTATGTGTGGCTCTCAATGTTCAACAGAAGTCAGCCGGGAGACAAACAGCCCGGACTATAAGTTCTTCATAAAGCATGGAGTCCATACTGGTAGTATGGCAGTTATACGGATAGGTATATCATCTAGGAGCAGCAGAGATGCACCAACAGGATCATTTTTTTTTGGGTGTAGTGTGGCAAGGCTCATGTGCTAATTTTTAATATACTGTAGCTCCATAGGGTGCAGACTAGAGGAGTGAAATCCAGCTACATAAATAAAAATATTCAAACTTATAAAAAAGAAACTTCTTTAAACTCAGTAGGAAAGATTACTAAAACTGGAGGACAGAGAATCTGGGCGCAGCTGTGCAAATCAACCAATTAGCTTGTTCAATTGAAGTGGTTGTAAATTTCAAACATAAATTCTGAACAAATGACATATTTTTATAGTGATTACTTCATTCTCACCAAAGTACTAAGCACACTTGCTCTCTCTGAGCATATTTTTCATATTTAACCCAAAAGTGGGTATTCTATTGTGTTTGTTTGCAACAGCTAAGCAAATATCATGCAAACTAAATACTACAAGGCTTCTGATTTCAAAATATATAATTGTTTGGGGTTTACAGTACAGTAAGTTCTAGCAAAAAAATGCAGATTTTACATGTGTGTGAAAACTTAAAAAAAATTGCCCTGGTAGAAAAATGGTTACCCTGCTTTTTGTTTTGTTCACAGTATATGCCACTGCATCATGTGAAAGGAGAAAGGAGAAAAGCAGAAAAAACAATGTGCACCTAAACTAGTTCACATTATATCACAAATATTCACCACACCCCTTACTCCCCTTAATAAATTAAAAGTTAGCATACACCAGTTTGGCCAGTACCTTAATTCTTGTATAAAAATTCCAGTCTGCGCTTTTTGTTTCTAGTAAATTTGACTCTAGCCTTGTTTATTAAATGTGTCCTGCTGCTAGCAAATTTACCGTATTTTTCACACCATAAGATGCACTTTTTCCTCCCCAAAAAATAGGGGAAAGTGTCCCTGCGTCTTAAGGAGCGAATACTGCGCAGGCTCCACCCCCTGTCACCGCAGCCGTGTCAGAATACAGACACTCGGCTTCTCTGTGTAAGAGAGAGAGGACAATATGTGAGGCAGGGGCATACCAAGTGGAGCCGGGGGAGGCAGACTGCCCCAGGTGCCAAACATGGGGGTGTCAGCAGCGTTGCTATAATGGTGCGCTCCGCACCCAGGTGAGTTGACACCCGGAAGATCTGACACCATCCTGCAAGTGACAAGAGCCCTGGCTGGCTTTTTGTTTTCAGCTGGAACACCCCCGGTGCTGTGGTCTGGTCCAGTATCGCTTCCTGCCTCTCTCCACTGGCCGCTGAAAAATATGTCCTCAGTCCTCCTTCTTAGCTGCTGCCTGGGGGTATCTGATGCTGAGAGACAGCCAGAGGGGATGTGCATTGTAATGGCAGTGTCCTCCACTGCCTGAGGTGAGCTGGTGATAAGAGGGGTTGGAGGTGTGGGCTGGCATGGTATCCACTGTCCATCACCTGAGCTGTTGTGATAGAAGAGGCTGAAGGGGAGTTTGTGTCTGCCCTGCCACCCTGAGCTAATCTGGGAAGGGAGGGGGGAGGTTGCTGTGTGTCCACCACCACCCAGGTATAGTGTAGCTGAGCTGATTTGATAGGGGAGCTGGTATTACTGTGTCCACCACCCACCTATAGTAGTAATATAATATTAAATATTTTAGTACATTATTTGGTTCAGAATATTTTTTTTCTTGTTTTCCTCCTCTAAAACCTGGGTGCGTCTTATGGTCAGGTGCGTCTTATGGAGCGAAAAATATGGTAAGTAAAGCTTCAATGCTCTCCTTGAATCCCCAATAAAAACCTTAACTACTTAACCCCCGGACCATATTGCTGCCCAAAGACCAGAGTACTTTTTGCGATTCGGGACTGCGTCGCTTTAACAGACAATTGCGCGGTCGTGCGACGTGGCTCCCAAACAAAATTGGCGTCCTTTTTTTCCCACAAATAGAGCTTTCTTTTGGTGGTATTTGATCACCTCTGCGTTTTTTATTTTTTGCGCTATAAACAAAAATAGAGCGACAATTTTGAAAAAAATTAATATTTTTTACTTTTTGCTGTAATAAATATCCCCCAAAAATATATAAAAAAACTTTTTTTTTCCTCAGTTTAGGCCGATACGTATTCTTCTACATATTTTTCGTTAAAAAAAATCGCAATAAGCGTTTATTGATTGGTTTGCGCAAAAGTTATAGCGTTTACAAAATAGGGGGTGTTTTTATGTCATTTTTATTAATATATTTTTTTTACTAGTAATGGCGGCGATCAGCGATTTTTTTCGGTATTGCGACATTATGGCGGACACTTCGGACACTTTTGACACATTTTTGGGACCATTGGCATTTTTATAGCGATCAGTGCTATAAAAATGCATTGGATTACTATAAAAATGCCACTGGCAGTGAAGGGGTTAACACTAGGGGGCGGGGAAGGGGTTAAGTATGTCCCTTGTGTGTTCTTACTGTGGGGGGGGGTTGGCCTCACTAGGGGAAACACTGATCTTCTGTTCATACATTGTATGAACAGAAGATCAGCGTTTCCCCCGCTGACAGGACCGAGAGCTGTGTGTTTACACACACAGCTCCCGTTCCCCGCTCTGTTCCGAGCGATCGCGTGTTCCCGGCGGCGATCGCGCCCGCCAGGCACACGCACGGGAGTCGGGGGCGAGCGCGCGCGCCCCTAGTGGCGGCTGAGAGAGAGGACGTTATACTACGTGCTCTCGCCCAGCCGAGCCGACCTGCCGATGTAGAATGGCGGTGCGCGGTCGGCTAGTGGTTAATATGGTATTTACATTTTATTTTTATTGCATTGGTACCTGTCGCCCATGGTATAGTGCCTAGTTTACCTTTTTTTGACAGTAGTTTTCCTATTAGCCTAAAAGTGGAATATAATTTAAAGATAGATTCACTTAGGCCCCGTACACACGACAGAGGAACTCGACGTGCTTGGCACGTCGAGTTCCTCGTCGAGGTTTGGGATGAAGCCGCCGAGGAGCTCGGCGGGCCGGCTTCTCCCATAGAAGAACGAGGACAACGAGAAAATAGAGAACATGTTCTCTATTTTCTCGTCGAGTTCCTCGGCGGCTCCATCGAGCCAAAAGTGTACAGACGACAGAGATTCTCGGCAGAATCCGGGTTTTGACCGAGTTTCTCGGCGAATTCTGCCGAGAAACTCTGTCGTGTGTACGAGGCCTTAGGATAGACTTCAATGAAATTTCAAACTAAATTTATCAATTCAAAACCTTTGGGAAATTAACTTGGACAGATTTTACAAGCTCTAACTATAACTTTAGTTTTCTTATATTCAGAATAATCATTATGCTACAGTTCTAATTTTTAATAACATATATTATGTGTGTTTTCTGCATATTATTAAATACAATTGTTTACCTTTGTGAAGCAAAATTATATATCACACAACCACAGGTTCTCAAACACATGTTAACTTTCACATTTTAAAGTTCAGTATAAGGTTAGAATAACAGCTGCTCTTTTGGTCAGTAATAACAGAAGCTTATCTACTTAATTCTAACTGTATTCCCTAAGGATTTTTAGTAAATATTTGATAAAAAGATAGGAAAGGTCCTCCCTACTGCTGTCATCCTTATTTCTGCAAGCAGCAGGTTTAGTTCTTCAACCAACAGTGATTTTAAAATGTTTGGGGTAACAAAATAATGCGTACTTCTGAAAATGGCAAAAGTCTTTTGTAAATGTTCAGTAACATTTATATGTTTCAGTAAAAAGTTTTACAGTAAATAGATTGATTTTGCTACAACTGATTTACATAATTCTTCAATGTATTACACATTTTTGGGCAAATTTTTATGTGAAACTTTAGAATTAGAGTATAGAAAATACTGTATATTATTTAACCCAATAAAATATACAGTATTTCAGATATTTAACTGAGAAGACCAAAGAGGGATATGCTGAATGTCCCATAATTATTCCAAAAAACTGTCACTGACGCCTCTAGTCAGGTGCAAGACTTTGAGCAATGATGGTTTTCTACACAGTTGCAATGCACACACTGGCTTAGTAACTCTTTGTCAATGTGATGCAGTTACTGAGAAGTTTTCTTTCATTCCAGTTCTCGAAAGTTCTCAGAGGAAAATTATCTCCTCCTCTGCAGCCTGTATATGAATCCGAGGACTTCTATTCTCAGAGATAGAACAGAGGAGAAGTTTTTCCTCCGAAAATGTCTGAGATCTGTGTAAAAGGGGGTGGGCTGCCTGTATTCTCATGAGATATTGTGAGATTAAGGTAAACCCAAGTTTAACTACTTGCTTACTGGGCATTTAAATTCCCCTCCTGCCCAGACCAATTTTCAGCACTCTCACTCTTTGAATGACAATTGCGCGGTCATACAACACTGTACCCAAATGAAATGTTTATCATTTTCCCCCACAAATGGAGCTTTCTTTTGCTGTTTTTTGATCACCTCTTTGATTTTTACTCTTTGTTAAAAAAAATAAAAAAAGACCGAATTTAAAAAAAAATACAAAACCGCTTAATATTTTGTTATAAAATTTTGCAAACGGGTAATTTTTCTCCTTCATTGATGTACAATAATGAGGCCGCACTGATGGGCACCAATAGGCTGCACTGATGGGCACTGATGGGCTGCACTGGTGGGTACTGATAGGCGGCACTGGTGGGCACTGAGAGGCGGCACTGGTGGGTACTGATAGGCGGCACTGGTGGGCACTGAGAGGTGACACCGAGAGGCATTGATAGATGGCACTGGTGGGCACTGAGAATTGGCACTAATAGGTGTCACTGATAGGTGTCACTGATAGGTGGCAGTGATGGGCACTGATGGGTGGCAATGATGGGCACTGATCAGCACTGGTAGGTGAGACTGATAGGCAGCACTGCTAGGTGGCTCTGATGAGGCACTGACTGGTGGTCACTGGCAGGTGGCACTGGCAGGGGGCACTGGCAGGCAGTACTGGTGGGCACTAATGAGGCTGATTTGCCTCTTCCACTTGGGACCACGTGGCCGTCATTCAGCTATAGTGCAGAACCCTAGTGGTTAAAGTGAGGGTTCACCCAAAAATACATTTTTAACAAAAAACGATAGAACATCCCTCCCTTTTTCATAACATTTTGGGAAAGGTTGTTTGTAGTCTACAGAGCTAGCTGGGAAAATGAAAATGTATAAGGGTGCAGCTCAGGAAAAAAAGTAAAAAAGTCCAAGAATTTATCAGTTTACATGACTTCTGTCAGGATCAACATTTTTTTCTGGACTTCTCAAACTGTTTATATATATATATATATATATATATATATATATATATATATATATATATATATATATATATATATATATATATATATATATATATATATATATATATATATATATATATATATATATATAATTTCAATTGTATATTTACCAGTCTAAGGAGAACACAATAAAATACATTTATTTGTTAAGATTTACATATGCTTTAAGGAATTACTGACCTATAAAAGCATGTTTATGTCAAGCTCTGGAATAATATATATTGTTCCATGTTAGTTACTTACTAATCAGTAAGGAATAGTATGAAAGTTATTGCCTTATGAGATTAACAGGTACTCACTGTAGCTTTTCATGTGGTCAAATTTGATACAACTCTCTTCACCCTATACAGTAATGTAAGAAGAGCGATCTTGGAATCATCGTGGATTTATAAATATTGAAAGCATAGATCACCAGTCTGCCTGGAAACAATGAATTAACCAAATATATAAAGCACCTTCAAGTGTTTAGACCCCTGCTATGTTATTTGTACCACTATTATGAAAGATAATTAGCACTAAAGTTTAAAGAAAGTTTAAATTTTCTGCAGAAATACTGGTATTTAACCACTTCAGTGCCAGGCATTTACCCCCCTTCCTGCTCAAGCCAATTTTCAGCTTTCAGTGCTGTCACTGTTTAAATGACAATTGCACGGTCATGCTACACTGTATCCAAACACAATTGTTATCATTTGTTCCCACAAATAGAGCTATCTTTTGGTGGTATTTAATCACCTCTGTGGTTTTTATTTTTTTATTAACAAATAATAAAATACCGAAAATGTTGAAAAGAAAAAAATGTTTTGTTTGTTTCTGTTATAAAACTTTGTAAATAAATATGTTTTCTCCTTAACTGATGGGAACTGATAAGGTGGCACTGACAGACACTGATTAGGCAACAATGAGGTGGCACCAATTTGGTGGCACTGACAGGCACTGACAATGGGCACTGTTAGGCGGCACTGATGGGCATTGATAGGCGGCACTGATGGGCACTCGTGGGTGGCACTGGTGGGCACTGATGGGCACTAATAGGTGACACTGATGGGCACTGAAAGGCTGCACTGATGGATACTTGGGTGGCACTGATAAGTGGCACTGATGGACACTGATAGGCGGCACTCATGGGCACTCGTGGGTGGCACTGGTGGGCACTGATGGGCACTAATAGGTGACACTGATGGGCACTGAAAGGCTGCACTGATGGATACTTGGGTGGCACTGATAAGTGGCACTGATGGACACTGATAGGCGGCACTCATGGGCACTGATATATGGCACTGATGGGAACTGATGCAGCACTGGTAGAGGGCACTGATAGGCATCCCTATCCGTGCCATCTAATCCTTTTCTACTCAGAAAGCTAAAAAAAGCTGGAAGAAATGATATTTTCCTATTATATATGATACAACATTGTTGTTCAAAAGACGACTGAAAAATACTCTCTACAAGTGTGTCAAAAACACCAAGTAAGCTGGTAATCTGAATATTTAAAATAATGTATGGTATTCTGCAATTTTGTAAATATTTATGAATAATATAAATACAACTTAAAACATAATCATTTGTACAATACAAGTACTTCCAGCTCTGTGCTAACATGTTAAGTAAATGAGTGGCAGTTCCATAGTAACTTATTTTTATCAAAATATAGTGTAGTTGTGCTGTACTGAGACAAGTTGTGGGAAATAACTAATGACTATCTAAGAACACTTTAAAAAAAAGTGAAACTCCTTACTATATTTATTATGCAGTTGTTTGCATGTTTAACCACTAAAATCAGATTAGCTAATGGGCACCCATGTATAGCTTTATGAAAACTAGGTCATCAGATATATATATATCCTGTTTAGATGATTTTGTGCCATGCAAAAAAAATATATATATTTTAATCTTGATAATAAGCATGTAAAATGCTGACACTGCTTTGCAATATTTTGAAAATGTAAGCAAACCCAATATCCTTGAGTATGACCTAAACAAAATATTATTACTAATGGTCTCGGGTCTTGCAATGCCATGTTCTAATGAATTTAAATGTCAAAGTACTACACCTCTGAAAATCATTTGTATGGTGATTAAAGCTGGCCATACAGATGAGATGATTGTTGGCTGCTGGAAAATTATGGTCAGATTTGGTAACCAATGTTGCCACCTGTAACATGCCCCTGTATAAATCATTAGTAAGACCTCATCTAGAATATGCAGTTCAGTTTTGGGCACCAGTTCATAAAAAGAATATTGAAGAACTTGAGAAAATGTAGAGAAGGGCAATCAAACTGATTAGGGGCATAGAGGAACTTAGCTACGAGGAAAGATTAGCTGAACTATTAGTGTATATTAATGGTAAATATAGTTTGAGCGTTGATGGCTGAATTAATTTTTATGTTGGTTTAAACTAGTAATATGGTTATATTGAAAAATAAATATTTATTGGTAAATGGCTTTATTAATATGCCAATAATAAACGACCATGGCCATTTTCATCCACAAGTACAGTTTGTGTGTATTTATTTATTAATTAGTTTAATATGTATTTCGGCCTTTGGTCCCATGTATTCTCTCTCCAGAAGAGGATATTATGGGGATGTGCTAAAAATTTAATCATATATAAATGGTCCTACGGCCCCATACACACGAGAGGATTTATCCGCGGATACGGTCCAGCGGACCGTATCCGCGGATAAATCCTCTCGAGGATTTCCGCAGATTTCTATGCGATGGAGTGTACACACCATCGCATTGAAATCCGCGCGGAAATCCTCTGGCGATGACGTGTCGCGCCGTCGCCGCGATTATGACGCTGCGACGGGCGCGACGCTGTGATATAAGGAATTCCACGCATGCGTCAAATCATTACGACGCGTGCGGGGAATCCCTTTGGACGGATGGATCCGGTGAGTCTGTACAGACGAGCGGATCCATCCGTTGGGATGGATTCCAGCAGATGGATTTGTTGTGCATGTCAGCAAATATCCGATCTGCTGGAATCCATCCCAGGGGAGATTTATCCGCGGAAAAAGATCCGCTGGCGTGTACACACCATAGGATCTATCCGCAGAAACCCATTTGCTGGGATTTATCTGCGGATGGATTCTATCGTGTGTATGGGGCCTTATAGTGAAGTTGGTGTAAAGGTATTCACTTTCAGGTCATTACAGAGGGGAACTCTTTACATCAGGAGGAAAAGAGTTTTAGCTTTCTTATACGTAAAAGCATTTTCACAGTAAGAACTATGAAAATGTGGAATAGACTCCCTCAAGAACTAGTTCTGGCCAACCCAGTAGATTGTTTAAGAAAAAGCTGGATGTATTCCTAAATACACAAAATATTTCTGGATACAAATTTTTATAAGTACAGTAATAACACCCGGGGTGGTTGATCCAGGGAATATCTGCTTGCCTCCTGTTGGATCGGGAAGGATTTTCCTCCCTCACTTGAGCGAATTGATTATGCTTTATTCTTTTCTTTGCTTTCCTCTGAACCAACTATGGATATAAGTTAATGTGTATGGAGGTTTTCTTTTTGCATTCTGTTTTTGTTTTTGTTAAACTAGATGAACTAGTGTCTTTTTCCAACCTGACTAACTATGTAACTTTGTAATGTCTTGTTTATGAGTAGAAGAAAGCACTCCTGACTGATCATTTGCATTGAACAAGTAATCCTTTGACAGTAGCTCTTTCCATATCTGGTTGTTCTCCTCCATGGGCATAAACATCCACACATCCAGCCACTATGATCATGTGTTGTTAACCTCTTGCTGACCCACTTATAGTGGATGTACTGCATGCGGGCAGCACAGTCAAGCACCCCGACTTACCTGTACATCACAGTGTACTTCCTGGCGCGCATAAGAATGCCCCCTGCTTGCCCATGCTGTGATTGGCTACAACACAAGTTTGTCAGCAGGATTCTGCCAATTATTTTGGCTGTGAACCTCTTGATAAGCTGTAGCCAATCATAGCATAGCCTTGTGTCTTATTTGTAAACACAGACACAGGATGTGGTTGGTTCTTCTCTTCCTGAGCCCTTTTCGGTTTAGGAACTTTACACTTGCAAACAACTTTTAATGCTCATTTACCATTTTGATTGTCCTACAGTTAACCCGTTGATTCCCCTGCCACCCAGTCAGTGCTATTAGTGCAGTGTCAGTGTACAGTATTTATCACTTATTAGTGTCACTTGCTACATATTCTGTAAATATCTAAATTACCACTTTAATTTATAAATTACTTTCAATGAATGTGTTTTAAAGGAGAATCTGTTTTTTATTTCCTATTTATTTAACACTGGTTGGTAGAAAAATATCAGCTCTAGCCCAGTTTTTGGGTGACAACACCTTGAATAAGCTATCACACCCCTGTGTGTGTTTATTTTGTGGACACAGCTAACCATGTCACTCAACACAATTCAATCCAGCAGTGGACTCTTCCTTTTCTGTATATAAAGGTATTGCCAATTAGAGAGTACATGATGGGCAATGATTTTTGCCAGTAATAATGCAGCCATCTAGGGCACATATTAGGAATCAAAAAATGTGATGTGTGCATATCCTAATATAACTAGTATCACTGGTATTTTTGTCCCCTCTGTAGTTCTATTTGATTGAAATCAATGCAAAAACAACTGATCACACAACACATTTGCTTCTATTGAACAACTATGTCACGTAAGTGAAATTTCAGATTTTCTTGTAGCCTGAGAAGACATAGAAACCACACATGTTTTTAATGAAATTGTAAGAAATATCCTTTTTGCATTTTTGATTGACTGGAGAGAAAGTTTGTACAGCTTGCAGAGAATTATTTTACTTGAAAAAAAGACCTTCAATATATTTTTCATCTGTATGCTCTTACTATTTCTTGTTACTAACTTTTCAAGATCTGTGGAAGCCAATTCTGAGAATATTTTCCCTGGAGTTGAATCATATGTGTTACTATTTTGATGTGTAACACCATATTTCCTAACAATGAGAATGATTTAATAAAGCTCATTCCATTAAACAAGTAAAAGTTTTTTTTTGTTTATTATTATTAGTGTTTTTTGAATGGTTAGTATGCACTGCAAGAAAGCTAAGCTACCTGCCAGAAAATAAGATAAAAATCCTACAAATCCTACCAATGGTGTTTTTTTGGAAAGTTCTGTGGTGTTAATTTGATATGACTGCATGGTTTTCTAATCATTCTCAAGTAAAATTCCTGTTTAAAAAAATATCTTGCTTTCTATAGCCAAAGAAAGGTATACCTCCTTGAATCATTATATAAGTAATGTGGATTTTTATATAGCGTCTTAAAGATTCAACAGCTTTTGTCTCTCTCATTTTTAAAACATGAGATAAGCAGCTACCTGCAAAACAAAATATTAATATTTACCAGTAGTGCTGAACACACCAAGAAAACTACACTTCTGGGTGTCTTGTAGTAACATAGCAGTCAGTGGAAGAAACCACAGTGCACATTGGCAGAAACGCTTCAAGTGCTGGATGCAAAAGATCATTCAACAAACATTCTTCAGTTCCTCAAAGTTCGGTGTTAATTATTGGCTGTGCAGGGATCTTTTCTTTTAACTTTAATGCCCTGTACACACGATTGGTCCATCTGATGAAAACGGACTGATGGATTTTTTCATCAGTTATCCGATGAAGCTGACTGATGATCAGTCATGCTTACACACCATTGGTTAAAAAAACGATTGTGTCAGAACGCGCTCACGTAAACCACGTACAACTGCACTATAAAGGGGAAGTTCAAATCCAATGGCGCCACCCTTGGGGCTGCTTTAGCTAATTTCGTGTTAGTAAAAGACGATTCGCATTTTTCTGTCTGTTACAGCGTGATGAATGTGCTATCTCCATAACGAACGCTAGTTTTACCAGAACGAGCGCTCCCGTCCCCTAATTTAGTCTGAGCATGCGTGGATTTTTAACCGATGGACGTGCCTACAGACGATCGTTTTTTTCCTATCGGTTAGTTAACCATCAGATAATTTTTAAACAAGTTCCTAGTTTTTTAACCGATGGATAAAAAACCGATGGGGCCCACACACGATCGGTTAGTCTGATGAAAACTGTCCATCAGACCGTTTTCATCAGACAAACCGATCTTGTGTACGCGGCATAAGGAAACATGTTTGAGAGAGCAAATAGTACCAAAGTGTTGTGCAGAATTAAGTAGACAAAAATATAGTGAAATTATACTCATTAAAACTATCAATAATAATCAGCAATGTTAAACTCAATTATATTGCTATAATTTATTTTCCAATAATTTTACACTGCTTGTATAAGTAACATCTGTAATTTCTTGCCTTTTATCCCATTTATTCCTTTACTGTCCTTTTCTGTTCTTGCTCAATGGCAAATTAATAGTTGACTTGATGTTCACTGGATAAAGTTCCATTTACAGTTTGCTGAATACTTATAGTTTGTGTTCTTCAATGAAAAAGTCAAGTCTCAGTATCATTCACAGTATGTATAATGCATTAATTTTTACATCTTCTTACCACTCTGTGTTAAATATTAACCATTTTGGGATGGTGATTCATTTATTTTATTAGTGATTATTTGTTTATTTTTACTGAAAGTCAGCACCGTTGCATATTGCTACACATTACATGCACCACAAATGAGCATTTTAGCCTAAAATCCACATTTCCATATGTTCTATTTTCCCCCTTTACTCAGTATTCCTTAATATAAATAATCCAATGACTAATAATTGTTAATTAGAACAAATCCAGACATGGAATAGATTCAATGTCATCTTTACAAAGACTTCCTAGTTTATTACACACCATAAGTAATAACTGTCCAGTATTGCCCATCTGTTTACAATCAGATTCCAAACTGAATTGGAAATATTAGTTAGAAAATTAATATTTGAATCTAATTGGTGGATGTAGGGCAAAATTGTCAGGGCAGCATTCAGAGCGCTCAAAGGCCTGGCGTTCCTGCCAGTATCTTACATGGACACCAGAATGTGCAGGAGCATGCATGGATTCACCTTGGCGAACACATGCCCTCTCTCCATTGGCCTCCAGCATCAGGTACAAGATAAAAATTATTTATTTGTTACAGGTACTTATTTTGGGGTATCAATTTATGCAGTCCTTTATAATAACTAGTAAAAAGACGGCCTCCAGGTGGCTCCATAAATCCGGGAGGCCGTCTTTTTACGGCCTTGCGTCCTAGTCCTAATAACTAGTAAAAAGACGGCCTCCAGGTGGCTCTATAAATCCGGGAGGCAGTCTTTTTACGGCCTCGCATCCTCTGGCCACTGGGGGTGCGTCCCCGAGATGTCGATGCACTTGCCTGGCGGCCGCGATGTCCGCCAAGTACCCGCGATCGGCAATGACAGAGCAGGGGACGTGGAGCTCTGTGTGTAAACACAGAGCTCCACGTCCTGTCAGGGAGAGGAAACAGATGCTGTATCGGAAACAAATGCGTATCAGCCTAAACTGATTATTTTTTTTTTATTATTATATTTATTATAGCAAAAAGTAAAAAATAATGTGTTTTTTTTCAAAATTGTCGCTCTTTTTTTGTTTATAGCGCAAAAAATAAAAACCGCAGAGGTGATCAAATACCACCAAAAGAAAGCTCTATTTGTGGGAAAAAATAGATGTAAATTTTGTTTGGGAGGCACGTCGCACGACCGTGCAATTTTAATTTAAAGCAACGCAGTGCTGAAAGCTGAAATTTTGCCTGGGCAGGAAGGGGGTATATGTGCCCAGTAAGCAAGTGGTTAACCCTCTTGGCGGTATTCCCGAGTCTGACTCAGGGTTACATTTTTGTGCTGCGATCGGTAACCCCGAATCAGACTCGGGCTCGCCTCGCAGCATCCACAGGCAGTGTTTACTTACCTTGTCCCTGGATCCTGCGACGCTGCCGCACTGTGTGAGCGAGCGGTGTCCTCCTCACTCGATTCACAGTGCCTGTGTGCCGCCGATCTCCGTTCCCTGCGACGTTACAACGCACGTGGGCGGAGAACGGCGCCAAATTAAAAAAAGTAAACACATTACATACAGTATACTGTAATCTTATACTGTAAACTGTTCAAAGTTCAGTGATTTTGAGTTAATAACATTATTGAATATTTTTTATTATAATTATATTATTATGTGTTATAATTATTTATAATTATTTATTATATTATAATTTATAATTTTGTTTTAAAAAAATGTCATACCCGGGAAGCCTACTAGACTCTTGTTTGGTCAGATTTAAGTGAGTTATTCCTAAGAATTACAGGCCTACGGTATAAAACGCCAAATTTCCTTGCAAATAATGGTACCGCTTTCAGCACCTAAAATCTGAAATAATCATACCGCCAGGGAGGTTAAGGTGCTTGCGATCTAATGTCCCTTACTTACTTTCATACATACATATACCAGGGCCAATTTTAGATAGGATCCAATTAACCTACCAGAGTGTCTATGGAGTGTGGTAGGAGTACCCAGAGGAAACCCACACACGCACAGGAAGATCATGCAAACTCTGTGCAGGTAGTGCCATGGTTGATATTTAAACTGAAAACTCTACTGACATTAAACAGAAGTGTTAACCACTTAGCCACTGTGCTGAACTTAAAATCCAGTTCTTACTTGAGACAAATTGTAACTGAATTCTTCTTTTGAATGCAATGACTTTTAATGGTAGATTAAGTAACAGTAGAACAACATTCATTTGCCACAGAGGGCCCAGCATCATTGATATTGCACATAGAAAAAAATAGCTTCAGCAATTGGGAGACAACATGGATATGACACTTGCATATAATTGTGATAACCAATAAAGGGGTTCAGTATTGTGTCACACAGGTAAAACCTCTAGCATTCATAACTCTATCAATACTGTTGCTGTGTTACAAATATGTACATAGATGGATCTAATCAGTGTGATTAATTGGTAAAATTATTTTAACAATTTCTGTGGTAAAATATTTTATAATGACTATTAGACTGTGCTAATCACAATAACAAATGTAGTCCCTATGATTAAGCCCAGCCAGGGCAAAATGTGTCAGAGGGCTATGGCCAATATGCAGAGAATGTGCCTGAAGTGTCTGTTAGCTTAACAGATGTGGTTGATCTATGTCAGGGATCCTCAAACTACGGCCCTCCAGATGTTGCGGAACTACACATCCCATGAGGCATTGTAAAACTCTGAAATTCACAGACATGACTAGGCATGATGGGAATTGTAGTTCCTGAACAACTGGAGGGCCATAGTTTGAAGACCCATGATCTATGTGGTGTGTTCCCCCTAATTTTGCTATTGTGATTGTTCCATAAAGTCTGGCACCCACTGTGGGAAGAAAATTGATGGAAGGGTGAATGGTAGGCATTTGCTTACACATACTGCATGATTCCATCTAGGTCAACATATCCTTATCTTTATTTAAAAAAAAAAATTCAAGTTGTATACTATGGTTAAACTATCACTAGTTAACTATTGTCTTTTTTTTCTTGTCTCAAAACCTAATAAGGGTTCTAATATTTCACCCAAGCTTTAAGGTCTTATTTATCCATAATAATACATATACACACACAAAAGGAATGAAATTTCATCCAGATGTGTCATGACTTGGAAAGAACAACTTCTTTAACTCCATCCAATATAAATATATTAGAGTTTGTTGGCTGGGTGCTTTTAAACTGGTGATGAAACTGAGGTTTGAGTCATCACAAAGGTTTTTTTTTTCTCCAAATCAGAACATCCAAAAATAGAGGCATTATTTAGGGATGCAACACTGATGTAACAGTAGAAATAGAACCCATTTTTATTAAAGTAGAACTTCATGCAAATATAAAAAAAAATAATGCAGCTATGTACAGTATTTTCGTAAATAATTAAATGTACATTAATAGAAATTAATAATAATTAATTAGATAAAAGATTCCTTTTTAAAACAAGCCTTTCAGTTTAAAATAGAAAAAAATAAAAGAAAGTCAAAAGGTGTGTGTATATACCATATATATTTTCATGTTACCACTGCATAAGGGGCTTAGAGAGATGATGGTGGAAACTTATTGTGATGATGAGGAGAGGTTTGGCAGTAGCAGTTCAACCAGAGCATAGGCACAGTCTTGTGTAAAATTCAAACAGAAATATACTGTGATGTGCTGTGCAGGGGGGCATGTCAGCATTGGCAAAGAAACAGAACTGGAGTAATTTCCCCAGTGAAGAATTAGGCAGGGGGCATGTCAGCAGAAGTGTGATCACTGAAGTACAGGCTGGCTGTGCATGAGCATAGCATCTTGAAGCTCCCAGCCAGAATGCAGAGAAACAAACTGACCATAACCCAATGATGTTATTATGAGCACCAGTAACAACATTATATATAAGGTATTAGCAATTTGGATATGTCGTTTTTTTTATTTTGTTTGTTTTTTTATTGATCAAAACATAGGAGGTTGAAAATATGTATTGCTATGTAAATGCATTTAAAAAAATCCTTATACACATTTTGCAGTAGCACCTAATAAGCATTACAATTTATAATGTGCTATTTTAAGACCATCAATTCTGTATTAGTCTTAGTGAAATTTAGGTTCATGAACATCAACTATGTTATAAGGCATATTACTTCAAGTACCCTGTAAAGCACTGTGTAATTTGTCAAATTTATATAATGCTTGAATAAAAAAAAACAAAAAAAAAACATGTACAATGTATCTAGCACAGTGCAGACTATATTTATGCATTTAAATATACTGTATATTATCAGCTCATCTAAGTGTGTAAGTGGTGTAGACATTAAAGTGACACTAAAGGTTTGAATATTTTTTTTTTAAAATAACAAACATGTCATACTTACCTCCACTGTACAGCGTTTCTCAGAGTGGCCCTGAACGGCATCTTCTGGGGTCCCAGGGCAGCTGTCTCGGCTCCTCCCTGCTTCTGATAACCCCCTCTGGAAAGTGCTCTCCCAAGGTGGTTACCTTGCGGGTCCATAGCCGCCCATAGCCGCCAACGACAGGACTCGGCCCAGCCCCAGGCCCTTGCGTCATTGGAGTTGATTGACAGCAGCTTGAGCCAATGGCGGCACTGCTATCAATCTATGCAATGAAGAGCCGAGAAGACCAAGCAAAAGAAGAGCTCGTTTACAACGCGGGACTTACCAGGGCTCAGGTAAGTAAAACAGTGGGGGGGCTGGAAGGCAAGTAAACGTAAGATGTTTTTTCACCTTAATGCATAGGATGTATTAAGGTGAAAAGACATGAACCTTTACAACCCCTTTAAAGAGGAAGTAAACCCTGATGGGTTTACTTCCTTTTTGTTTCCCTGCAAAGGTAAGGCATAATGGGCTATAGTAGCCCATTATGTGTCACTTACATGAAACCGAAGCCTGCGATGTCCCTGATTTCCTCACCTCCACAAAGCGTCCATCTTTCACCCTCTTCCTTCTGGGTATCGCTGCTCTGGCGTTGTGACTGACCAGAGCAGCAATGACGTCACATGGCGCATGCGCGGGAGCCGACACTTACGGCATGATGCCATTAAGCAATGGCACGCTCAGTGCGCCTGCGCCGTTGTCTATGGTGCACATGCGCCGTAGACATCGGTGCATTATTTATTGCAAATATCTCCTAACCCGTGTAGGTCTAGGAGATATTGCAATCACCTACAGGTAAGCCTTAATCTAGGCTTACCTGTAGGTGAAAGTTCTCAGAGAGGGGTTACAACCACTTTAAGAAAATGAAGATCAAAGGAAATTAGACCATAGAGAAAGGTGATGACCACTAAGGGAGAAAGGTCCAGAAGGTGAGACTTTTTGGAACGATATCTGTAACACTAGTCCACATGATTTTTTTTAAGTGTTGCGTCTAAAGCCAATAATACTGTCAACATATTACTATTATACCAATAATGAGTGCCTTCATAATAACGTTTGGTTAAATAGACCTATATTCAAAAAGTCAGAATACAGTATTAGAAGCTCATGAAAATATTTATTTAGTTGATTCAGTGACATTTACAAAGCTATAGCATATTTTTTAGAATGGAATAGAAAGAAAAGGAAACCCAGTTTTAGTCATTTTACATTTCCTTTGTAACATGGGAACAAGAATGAAAAAATAAATAAACAAAAGGAGAAATAAAAAATGTTCTCCTTATTTAAACATTTGGGCTGCAACAACTGTGGGAAGTTTGAGTGGGCTAACAACAGTAAAAGATCTTAGAAAAACTTTAAAACAATCTTTGGCTGACACCATTACTTTGTTAGGAAGATTAATCTCTTTCAGAATGTCCCCTGTGATTCAGTTCTCTTAACTGGCAGCCTCCACATGCTTTTTCCTAACACACATAGGAAAAATACACTTTAAAAAAACAAAGACATAATTTTGCATAATATACTGTAGGTAATTTAACGTATGCAATTCATTGGGGTAGATCCACGTACCTCCGCTGCGCCCGGCGCAGATGTGAGATATGCCACGCCACTGTAACTTACCTGGCTTTGGTTTGAATCCTCAATGAATTTGCGCCGTAAGTTACGGCGGCGTAGTGTATCTCTCGCGGCGGATTTCAAATTGGGCAGGGAGGGGGCGTGTTTCATTTAAATGAAGCGCGTCCCCGCGCCGAACGAACTGCGCATGCGCTGTCCCTAAAATTTCCCGCCGTGCATTGCGGTAAATGACGTCGCCATGACGTCATTGTTTTCAACGTGAACGTAAATGGCGTCAAGCCCCATTCACGGACGACTTACGCAAACGACGTAAAATTTTCAAAATTAGACGCGGGAACGAGGGCCATACTTAACATTAAGTACGCCACCAGATAGCAGCTTTAACTATACGCCGAAAAAGCCGAACGGAAACGACGTAAAAAAATGCGACGGCCGCTCGTACGTTCGTGGATTGTCGGAAATAGCTAATTTGCACACTGAACGCGGATTACGACGTGAACGCCACCTAGCAGACGCCGAAAAATTGCATCTAAGATCCGACGGCGTACAAAGACATACGCCTGTCGGATCTTACACAGATGCCATCGTATCTTGTTTTGGGGATACCAAAACAAAGATACGACGTGCAAAATTTGAGATACGCCGCATAATTTCTTTGAGGATCTGCCCCTTTGTATTTAATATTATCAGCATAACTATAGATCTGTTTGAGACGATTTACTCATTCTGCAACCATGGGACAGACTACAAACTACCACTACAAACTTTCATTATTCATTATTACAGATAGTAACACTAGCATGCACACTAACAATGTATGATAAAAAGGTACACCTCAACCTATGAAATATGTAAGGAAATTAAAATGTACTTGATAAGTAGGGATGAGCTTTATGTTCGGGTCGAACATGAGTTCGACTTGAACATTGACTGTTCGCCCGTTCGTTGAAAAACAAACATTATGGGGCGTTTTCACCAAATTCAAGCGGCACGGAACACCCCATAATGCACCGCAACATCACAGTGCATTGCTGTCTAATTATTGGCCAAGCATGCATTATGACCCGCATGCTTTGGCCAATCACAGCGCCGTCAGCAAGAAGAGCCATAATTGGCCAAGGCAGGATGCCTTTGGCCAATTATGGCTCAGGGAGTTAAGTCCACGCCCACACTATATAAGGCCGCCTGCATGTCGGCCCTGTGTAGTGTGTTGCTGACGTTGACCGAGAGAGAGTGTAGTTTCATTTTGTTTGAGCAGGCAGGCGATTCAGTTAGCTGCAGTGTATTTAATATATATATTATATATAGGCTGGTAATGGGGGGGGGGGGGGGGTTACCTATGCCGTTTTTCTCAATAATTTTTATCCATATTGCTGGGACCCAACATTACATTACAGCCGCAAGCAGTTTTAAATTACTTTTATTCCTTTAGAAATGTCATTTTGTGCAGGGACTGTTCTAAACATGGGAAACACGCGTCACCTTACAGGCATACTATAGACACCCCCCAGGTACAATATTTAAAGGAATATTTCACTTTAATGTTTTTCACTTTAAGCATTATTAAAATCACTGCTCCCGAAAAAACTGCAGTTTTTATAACTTTTTTTTGCATTGATACATGTCCCCTGGGGCAGGACCCGGGTCCCCAAACACTTTTTAGGACAATAACTTGCATATTAGCCTTTAAAATTCGCACTTGATTTTTGACGTTCATGTTCCATATACTTTAACGGTGTTCGAAAGTTCGCACAAAATTTTGGCCCATTTGCATGTTCTGCCGCGAACTGGACCGGGGGTGTTCAGCTCATCCCTATTAATAAGGAGTTATAAAGGTAAAGGATTTCTCACTACATTCTCTGAGGTACTAAAAAAAAATATTAAACAACCCTTCCCTACATTATTCATGCATATTTTAAAACAAACTTTTCAAACTTTCAAGTACTATACTAAATGAATTGAAACTATTTTCTCAGTAAATTGAGTGAAGATTCACTGCCATTATCCAATCATGTGAAAAGTAAATACCTCTCAATTTACAATATGTCATTTCTGTAAAATTGGATATTTAAAGTGAACACAGAATTTATTGAATGAAGATTGTGAACTCTTTTAGTAAATCAGCTTCACTGCATGTAGTTTACCCATTACCATCAATAGGACATACAGTACATTACTTAAATATCCATATTTTAAAATATAAAGATTTTACAGATTTTAACTTTATTATTTATTAAAAATAATATTCCAAATCATAATAATTGTAAAATGTTTTACTACATAGTAACAAAGGGAATCATTTCAATTATATGTAGTAAAATACATCACACTGTAAAAATAGCACACAGCACTGTTGCAGCTTAACATGCAGGAGTCTAAACGGTGGTGCTTCAAGTGAAGCAATGAAATGTCTACTCTGAACATCCTTATATGCTGCCCATTTGGTGAAAAACACATGATAATTATCTGTACCTTATCTGAGAAGTGTAATCAATACTTTCATTTCTGCAATGAAGAAATGTTGGCATCAATCAAGTTGTTAAAGTAGACAATGCCCTTTCATTATGGTAGGTCACATCCTGCAGTAGGATTCCCAAAGCAGGCTGAAGAGTTCACTCTGTCTTTTTAAATGTGTTTTATGGTGACCTGGGTTACAGATATATTGTATAGCTGAGCCTGACTAGAGTTCTTTTAGTATGTCTGCTGTCTTTTTAATAGACTAAACATGTGTCTTCTTTATTTTGGAAAAGATGTTATGAAATAACAGTAGTCAAAGTGATGACTAAAATACTTTTGACATAATATGACAATCCCTGTACAGATTCCTACACTTTTGTGTTTAGATAAACTATCATTACCATTAACATTAACATTACTATAACCAATATATTATTCATCCGTTGACCTGCAAGCTTTCATGTTAGAAAAGTGTTTAGATATTTCATGTGGGTATTCCATTTACAATAAAATGTCCCTAAGTAATGTTCCATCATGAAGTGGTTCAACATATGTTTAGCTCTGACAAATTGCAGTTTATATTCTTGTAAATACAAAAAAATAAATATCATTCCTTAAGTAGACAGTATAACCATGCAGGTACATAAGGATAATTTTACATTCTACATTTCAACATTTGCAGTTGTATAAATGAAATACTGAGCTGAGCTAAAGAGCGAAAATATCTCCCTTAGGTAAAAGAAAACATTTGTATTTGACATTTGTAATGACTGTTCATCTTGTCCTATACACATTAACTGAAAATGCCTTTGATTGCAGCCTGCACTATAGTTCAGTCAAAATCCTGTTATATGGGTCTAGTCATAAGAATTTAAAGTATAACTAAAGGCAAAACCCCTTTTTTTTTGTTTTGGGCAGAGGAGTTTGGTTTGTAATGCTGCAGCTACCCCCATTAGGGAGATTCTCCCAATCTATTTCTCCTGTTTAGCATTGTCATCAACGGTAAAAGTAAAAGAAAATCCCCCATTTTTTGTTGTCCCCAGTACAATACTAGAGGGGAAATCTTCCAACAGGGACACTAATTCTGTTAACCTTGGGGCACCAATAGATTAATTTAATTTGCAGGGATTTTTTCTCACTGGTTATGGGACAGGAAATGAAGTAAAATCTTCCCCAAAAAAGTTCACAGGGTTTCTAACATTATCTAAAGCCTCGTACACACGATCAGTCAATCCGATGAGAACGGTCTGAAGGACCGTTGTCATTGGTTAACCGATGAAGCTGACTGATGGTCAGTCGCGCCCACACACCATCGGTTAAATAATCGATCGTGTCAGAACGCTGTAACATAAAACACAACGACGTGCTGAATAAAACAAAGTTCAATGCTTCCAAGCATGCGTCAACTTGATTCTGAGCATGTGTGGATTTTTATCGGTTAAATTTAAAGCAAGTTGGCTTTTTTTAACCGATGGTTAAATAACCTATGGGGTGCACACACGATTCGGTTTTGACCGATGAAAACGGTCCAGCAGACCGTTGTCCTCTGGTTAACCAATCGTGTGTACGAGGCCTTACTCTATCCAAAACAACCCAAACAAGACAAAACAAGAAAAACTCTGTGGGATTTTTAAGGAACATAAATCATCATTTATATTGTACATTAATTAAAGATATTATTTTCTATTAGTATACATAATTAAACACCATCTTAAAGCAATATTGGTAGAAATTAACATTTCTCCTGTCCCTTGGCCTACATCCAAGTGCCAAATGTTACCTTATGGTAAGTATATATATTTCATATCATGCAGCATTTACAAGTGTTTAACAATGATTGGAAGGCAGAAATCTCAATCCATTCTGTGAATGAAATGCACTTTTTAGGAGATAGTCACTTCATGTGTGCGCATGCTGTTCAAGTCCAGCAAGCATGGGGGAACCCCACCAAGGAAGTGTGTACGGTATGGCATTAATAGATCTGGCATATGAAACTTGAAGGTGCCCTATTTTTCCCCATAATATCACATGAGGATTGGTTTTGGTATGATTTTCTGTTTTTGGTCATGTTATAAACACATGTAGCAAGGGGTGGTTGGGAGTAATGGAGAGGAAAGAAGAAAAAGGGTGGGGGAATGAGCATGTAAGAGATAAGGATTAGATATAGAGATCTGACAAATCTTAGACATATCTGGGATAAAGATCATCCCGACTACTTGTATTCAGATCATGATGTCCCTTTCCTCCTCTTTAGGGAATAAACATAAATATGATATATATATATATATATATATATATATATATATATATATATATATATATATATATATATATATATATATATATATATATATTTTTTTTATATAGTTATTTAATGAAATAGGATATACACGTTTTTTTATATGTTTGTATGTTATGTATATAGTGTTATGTAGGATATTTAATTTTTTTTCTATTTTTACTTGCTTATTTTATGAATGTTGTTTTGGTCTTCATTGTAATGTATTGTATTTGTTAATCTTTTTTTCTAAAAATTAATAAAAATAATTTAGAGCAGAAACTTAAAGGTGCCTTATTATTAGGGTCTAATTCAATATGCCTAGATCAAGAGGCATGGGCCACTTTAGTGATTTGGTAACTAGTCAAGGGCCACAATGAAATGAAATAGTTCAGGGACGGCGGGCGCTCGGACATGTACGGTAGGTCTGTACAGACGACCGAACATGTCCGAGCGGGCAGGATTCCAGCGGACGGTTTTAAAACAAGTCCAGGAATATTTCCCTGCTGGGAAAAGGCCCGGCGGGCAAATGTTTGCTGGAATTCTGCCCGCTCGCGCCTACACACGACCGAACATATAGGCTGAAACTGGTCCGCGGACCAGTTTCAGCATACATGTTTGGTCGTGTGTATGGGGCCTTACACCCATCGCCAAATTAAAAAATGAAGGCTTACCAGAAAGCCAGAGACCCCACTTACACAGAGAGGTCACACAGCGCTTGGTTGGATCTCTGATCCACTGAGAAAGAAATCTGAACGTTCCTCTCCTATGGCCGTGGAGGTTCACAGCATCTTAAGATACAGGATACAGTATTAGGAAGTCTCGATTCAAAAGGACTCCACATACTGTCTCAACATCTGTTTTTTTTTTAGCAGCATACTTACATAAAAGTCCAAGCTATGATCATGTCACAATCAACAGATCAAACAGATAAAATCTTTGTGAGTTTCAATCTGCAATCGCGCAGGCGCAGCAGCATGTGTACATGACTATCCTGATGATCGTTTTGTCATAAATGACATCATCAGGGGTAATGTCTAATGCTGTTCTCTAAATAGTCCCATTGAGAGATAAGGAAGCATTGCCATAGGTCAGATAGTAATATTCTTTACATCCATTGGTAAACAAAATATGTCTCACCATAGGTTAAATGAAAGAAAGAGTATGCCTGTCAATCAAGGCAAATAGTTGTTCCTAATCAGCTAAAAAAAAAGAATTAAATGCACAGCGCCATTTTGCGGGTCATAACAAAATCCGTATAGAGGCAAATTATGCCCATCACTCAAAGCAAACAGTTGTTCCTAATCAGCTAAAAAAATAATTAAATGTGCAGCGCTATATTGTGGATCATAAAAAAATCCCCATAAATGTGAAAAAAATATGAAAATTTAATTTTTTTATTAATTAAGTGAACACGATTCCTCATCATCCCAAGCATTCACAAAATAGTATATATATATATATATATATATATATATATATATATATATATATATATATATATATATATATATATATATATATATATATATATATATATATATATATATAAACATATAAACAATTTAATACTAATTAGAAAATGGTTAAAATATTAAAACATTTATTATGAGATTTATAAAACCACGCATGCATACACAACTTATGTATCTCTAAGGGCATCCAAACCATTACATTTAACCACAAAATCGGACGGCATATGATGATAATGTATTTCTATGGTCATCTAACCATCCTATTTGACCACAAAATTAGAAGGACATATGGTAATGAATTTGTGGTGGAGGGGGCATCAACTGTTATTAATAAAACAGTTGATGTTCTACCAAAGACAAATAAGAGCATAACGAGTCCATCAAGGAGATCAATTGCGTTGGGTACAGGTAGCTTGATGGAGAATGTGACCAGATTAGTATATGATCATCTCAGGCATCATGTTATGGGCTATCACACATTAAAGATATGGTATGCCTTTTAAGAGTGCTACAGGGCCTGCTTATACCTAAAGGTGTATTGTTGGTGGCAGTGTAGTTAAAGACTTGTGTATGTTGATACTCCATGCATAGGTAAATGAGAGGGATAACTTGTTTTTACAGGAATGGGACCAACAACAATGGGAGTTAAATCTTTATTTTGTGGGGCCCAAAGTTCATCCTGACCCATAGTTTTGATTCAATGACTTTCATTACTTCCAGGTGAAAGGTGTGGCACTGGGTATGTGTTGTGCCTCATTTTATGCCTACCTTTACCTTTTAAAGGGTTGGGAGAGATGCCTTTTTGCAGATATTGGTCAGTCGATGACCCTGTGCCATATTTTGTCATGGCACAGGTACATCCGTGTAAGGAAAGGCTTGCCAATAGACCAGATGACTCCTCTGAACGGACTTCTGTGCACAGGCTAAAACATGTCCCCCTTTATGCTTGCAAGAATTGAGCAATAGCTAATGCATATGCACATGTGTGCACCTGTGACATGCTGGCGCCAAACGGGCTATTTAAACTCATCCAGTGCTCAGGATGAGTACTGCTTTGTTTCCCAGCCTTCCCTGCATCATGTATTTCTATTATTCTATATCCTGATTCCAGTTGCTGACCCGGCTTGTCTGACCATTCCCTAAACTTTGCCTGCACCAGCTTGTCCTTGACCTCCGCTTCTGTCTGCTCTATTTGCTCACCTTCCATGACTAGCTCCTGACCAGGCTTGTACCCAGACCATGCTCTTGTCTGCTCCTCTGTACTGGATCCATCCTGGCTTGTCTGACTTTGAATCCTGCTGTGAGTGATGTTCTACAGCTGTCCACCTACTTTACTGAGGACTACTGACAACCTCTCCTGCCTGATGTGGATACCCTCTCTGCTACTGGCAAGACCTACAGGTACTTTTTTTTTAATAAATCTTAATTAATACAGTTTTCAAAATGTAACAACGTGACAGTAAAATAATGAGGGAAAAAATTGCCTTTTAGTTACATAATACAATGATGTTTCCACAGACAAAAAAATATCACTCACCCCAGGTCACCCTGGGGGAATGCCTTCAGATATAACCCCAGCACATTGCATAATAGAACTGTCAGAGATTATGGTCGACAAAGATCCTATATCAGCAGTTTACTAAAGCTAAAAAAAAATGTAAGCACGCTTGAGCATAAGAGGAAAGATTATGAAATGGATGGGAAAGGGTGAAAGGTAAGGGGAGGAAGGAAGGAAAAAAGAAAACAGGAAACCATATTTATCGACAGTGCAAGGCCCTGTCACTGTAAGAATATATTTCCCCTCCTTCTGTTTGTAAATGCAATCCAGAAAAAATTAGCTGCTTTCATTGCTTTTACAAGAAAGCAGATCGTCGGCTCTAAAATTTAAATACTGGGATGATGCCTGCAGCTTCAGTAAAACCAAGTCCAGCGACATACTGTACTGGTATGTCGCTAGAGTTTAAGTGGTTAAATACTATAGAGTCTGTACAATATTCCTCCCATTTTCCTATTAAAATTTACACTATAGTGTTTTTCTGCCCTGAAAAGCTTCATAAGTTGTGGTAATTTTAAAAAACAGCCTACAACAGATTGTTTAAATGCTGTCTATGGAGTCTCTACAATATCACTTCCATTTTCCTATGAAAATACACACTTCAGTGTGATTTTTGGCCCTAAAAGCTGCTTGTGATTTTTCAAATATGGCTTGCAAAAATTGTTTATACATACAGTCTATGGAGTGTGTACACTATTCCTTTATTTTCCTGTTAAAATATACACTTTATTCCCTGTTACTTTATCTCAAAAGTGGCATTAATAGTGTTATTTTGCAAATTCATTCCAAAGAAGATTGTTTAAATACTGTGTATAGAGTCTGTACAGCTTTTCTTTCTTTTCCAGTGAAAATAATATACTGTATTTGTTGTGTTTTTTGGCCTACAAAGCTGCAAATTACATAGTCACATAGTTACATAGTAGGTGAGGTTGAAAAAAGACACAAGTCCATCAAGTCCAACCTATGTGTGTGATTATATTACTTTTTTTTTTACATTGGGGGGGCTTTGGTGAAATATTAAGTCCCCTGATGTCTCACTATTAAGGCAGAGAAAGAAACAGATGACATAAATTCCCCAGTCCCTTTCTCTGCAGCCTGCGGTAAACATAGTTTACTATGCTTTAGGCACAGATCAGTCACTGTATTAATTCAGAAAAGGGAAGTGACCCATTAATGAAATAATTTACCAGACCATATCTTGCTCCTAAGAGAGGAGGGAAGCTGGCAGCACTGCAGTGGTGAGACAGGAAGCAGGGGGAGTTGGCGCCCCATGGGGTGATTAGGCACACGTGGCACACACCCTATGGCAGACAATAAGTGTTGTAACACTAGAAACAGGTAGTGTTACTGGCAGAATCTCCAGATGAATAAAAAAAGGGAAAAAAAACTAATGCAGCCACCACATGCAAAGACTGGTAAGCTGCAATGTAGAAAGTCTGTTCTTGGGTTTAGATACACCTTCAATCTGAACTCTAGGCAGATATAAAAGACACATCAATGCAGAACAATCTTAAATGCATTTCTTAAATAAAAGAAGTGTATTCGAAATCGACTTTGATATCGCCCTCTAGCAATCCCTGTACAGCAGAGCTTAGACAGAACAAACATCTGTTGGGAGAACCCCCAAGTAATATATATATTTTTTTAATGGTCGAGGAGGATTCTGATAGTGGGAGAGAGAAGAGGTGTGCTCATCAGCCTGCTGCTTTTCCTTTCCCTTTCCGTTCACAAGAGTGATTAGGGGACCTGGAAGTGAAAGTGAAACCGCAGCAGAGAACATTCAATATGTTCTCCGATGCTAGACAGAGCTGTGCAAATCTCAGAACTGGATTTATATAAATACAAATCCTTTGGCAACTTAAAGAACTCCCATGCCTTCAACAACAAGTAAGCATGGCCATATTTCTGATCAAACAGACTTCCTGTAAAACTAATAAAGAAAAAGAAAAAAAAAAGTCATCATCTTTACTAAAAAGAACACCTCCCTCCACTGACCGATGTAAAAGATTACCCCAACACAGATTATTTTTCTTACAAAAACTTGAGGCGATTTAGTTCGCATTTGTTGCGCTATACAAGTTACTCACTCACTCACTCACTCACTCACAAACATCTTTATCTGGTTTTATTTTTTAAGAATTAAAAAAAAAAGGCATATCGTTTTTTTGTTTTTTTTTATTGTTTATTTATAAGTTTTTGCAAATCATACAAAAGAGAATACATATGAATCATTAACAGTTTGAAGAAACACAGGTATACACTGTCTTGGGGAACTACTGAGCATACATCATTTGTACAAGTATAGGAATGGCGATGTGAATAAACAATTGCTTGAGTGGGAGAAAGAAAGTCAATTCCATTAAAAAGGAATAGAAACAATAAATCAATAAGAAAATAAGTAAAATACCAAAAAACATTTGAAAAAAAATTTAAACAGCCACCCGTCCAGGGGTCATAGAGGTAACACAAACATACTGTAAAACCCTACGTAAAGATCTGCACACAAAGAGAACTAAATTGCAAACACACTAGAGGAATACTTAGGCAATTGATGTTAACTAGCTTGGTTCATCTCCTTCAGACCCATATACTGAATCGTCCCACGCTGATTACGTTTCAGAAAATTTATTTTCCGTACCCTCGACTGTAGCCGTCAATTGCTCCATTCTGTATATGTCAGCTACAGTAGTGAGCAGCTGTGGGATTGTTGGGGGTGAGGTGGACAACCACAGTCTAGGGATGACCCCCTTAGCAGCCAGTAAATTAAAATACATCAGTCGGCGCAGGGCCTGAAGCCTCGTACACACGGCCGAGGAACTCGACGTGCCAAACACATCGAGTTCCTCGGCCAGTTCAGCCCTGAAGCCGCCGAGGAGCTCGGCGGGGCGAGAGCTCCCATAGAACAACGAGGAAATAGAGAACATGTTCTCTATTTCCTCGCCGAGCTCCTCGTCGGCTTCCTCGGCCGAAAGTGTACACACGGCCGGGTTTCTCGGCAGAATTCAGCCAGAAACTCGGTCGGAAGCTGAATTCTGCCGAGGAAACTGGTCGTGTGTACGAGGCCTTAGAGATACCAGGGAAAGGGAGACCTAACAAACAGTGCATGGGCATCAGAGGGACGGGAATACCCACCAAATTTTCTAACAATTTCTGGACTCAAAGCCAAAATTGGTGAACAAGGGGACATCTCCAAAAGATGTGGAAGTGAGAGCCCACAGCACTATTACATCTCCAGCATTGTTTTGAGACTGTTCGGTTGCGGGCATGTAAAATATCTGGGGTCCTATACCAGTGCATCAGGACTTTGTATGCAGATTCCTTATGGGCCACACACAGAGAGATCTTGGAAGTGTGCTTCCAGACGCTCTCCCAATCCAACAAGGAGATGTTGTGCCGTAAGATCTGAGACCACTTTCTCATGTAGAGGTGGGCATTCACCGGCATAGGGACTGCCTCATGCAATAATTTATAGATGGTTGAGATCATTTGAGGCTCATGAGGGCCTCTAGCGCATAGGGCCTCAAAGTCGGTTGGCTTTTCCAAAGTCTAATCTGAAAGAAAGAAAAAATGTCTTCTCTGTAGGGATGAGTGTACAAGCTTTTGGGGAATATGATGCTGTCTTTGCAACTTGGGGAAAGTCAGAAAATGTCGGGTCACTGGATTAACAAAATGTTGTAGTTGGAAAAGTCCTGCCTGAGTCCAAGGCAACATACGATCATAGGAGAGGCTATGTGGATATCTGGATTAAATGGAACATTCAAGAGTGGTGGGCTCGGAGAGGACAAGGAGTAACGCTCAGAGCAGCGTTTCCAAATAGACAACGTAAACAGTATGGGAGCTTAAAGGCATATAGTTTATAGTAAGATATTAACACAAAATAATTACATTCCATTTCCTCCCATGTTGTAGATTTCTGTGTTGAATAGAAAAAAATGTGTTGAGTAATGCCCTGTACACACGATCGGTTCATCCAATGAGAACGGTCTGATGGATTTTTTCATCAGATATCCGATGAAGCTGACTTTCATCAGTCTTGCCTACACACCATCAGTTAAAAAAACTATTGTGTCAGAACGCAGTGACGTAAAACACAACGGCGTGCAGAGAAAAATGAAGTTCAATGCTTCCGAGCATGCGTCAACTTGATTCTGAGCTTGCGTGGATTTTTAACCGATGGACGTGCCCACAGACGATTGTTTTTTTCTATCGTTCTTTTAACATCAGATAATTTTAAAACAAGTTCCTAGTTTTTTCACAGATGGATAAAAAAACGATGAGGCCCACACACGATTGGTTTGTCTGATGAAAACGGTCCATCAAACCGTTTTCATCAGACGAACCGATCATGTGTACGCGGCATTAGAGTTGGCTGCAATTATTGGAATACGAAACCCAGAAGAAGAACAAGCAAACTTTTCTGAAGTTTGGCAAGTAAAAAATGAAATAAAAAAAGGCAACAGAGCGATCGGCAATAAACCAGAAACAAAAAATAGATAAAACCAGAAGTCCGTAGAATGGCAACATCTACGGTAGGAGGTGCCCATGACGGGCAGATGTAGGATTGATTGTCTAAAGATCCATTGTGAATTGTGTCTTGGATCTGCTTCATGGTCTACATCCTGGTTACAAATGAAATTATCTAAAGGTTCTTCTCTAGGTCATGGTAGACCTAGTAGTAGTTGGTCACATTCCGCTAGACTTGTTAAAGTTATTATTATAACTGTATAGGGTTGTTTGCCTGAAAATCTGCATGCATGTTGCAAATGCAACCTACAACAAATTGTTTAAATAATGTAAATGGAGTCTGTACAATATTTGTTCATATCTCCTTTGAAAAATATACAATTAATTTAATATTTTTGTTTTGAAAAGCTATATTTGGTTTGTCATTTTTAATAAGCTGCTGCTTACTTCAGCTGCTGAAATGCTGTTTATTGAGTGTGTAAAATATTTTCAGTTGTTCTCTCTAATATATACCCTAAATGATTAAAAAACTGCCCAGTCTCTGGCTCTACAATTGCGGTCTAGTTAAACAATATACATAATGTGCATGGAGACTGTACAATATTTCTGGCTGTTGTCTCTGAAATATTGCACTTTAATTTTTATTTCACAATAAATCCTGCCAGGTCTCTCCCTCATCAAGTGTGTACTATGAAAACATAATGTTCATTGAGTCTCTATAATATTTTTGTACAGCTACTTTCTAGTTACTGTAAAGTATGTGTGACCATTGTCTTTTAAATAATGCATGCTAATTTTTTTTCAGGATACAAACTGCCTCATCTCTGTAATGGAGTTGTAGTTTCTGGGGGGTGGGGGGCTTATACTCTGGTTGACATTTTAATAAAGTTTAAAGACAATATAGTTTGATATCATGAAAAAAGAAGACCATAAGGTATACTATGCCCTTGGCCAATTTGTACAAAGCCTTAGCTATATTTCTTTTTGTGAGAACAAAACTATTCTATAGATTTTTTGTAGCTTCTACTTCCATCAATCAATTCAAGTTTATTCCTGATGGATTAAAAATAATCAAATGTTGCAACCAAAATTCCTAAAAAAAAATTTTTTAAATTAAATATAAATTTAGTTTAAAAATAACAAAAATGTTGGGCCAAATCCTCAAAAGGGATACGCAGGCAGAACTGCTGTTCAGCCTGCGTATCCCTGTGCCTATCTTTGGAACTGATCCTCAGAAGCAGTTTTCCAAAGATAAGCAGAAGATCTGACATCTGTAAGACACTTACACTGTCAGATCTTAGGATGCAGTACCGCATCCGCCGCTGGGGGCATTTCTCATTGAAATGCCGCTTTGCGTATGCAAATGAGGACTTACGGAGATCCACAAAGCTTTTCAGCTTTGTGTTTTCTGCGTAAGTTTACGTTTGCATACGTAAAATTAGTTCTGCTTTTACAAAGTGTAAACTAGTAACACCTTGTAAAAACAGATCTTTTTTTCGATCGCCGCAATTTTTTTTAAATTTTGAATTTTTTTTCCCGGCGCGTAACTTTTTTTTTACCCGACGCAACTTTATTGTCCCGTCGCAATCCACAAAGCCCGACGTAACGTAATTTCGCGCGCTGCCTGTCGGGAAAATTACGTCACGAGCATGCGCAGTACGGCCGGCGCGGGAGCGCGCCTCATTTAAATTGTCATCGCCCCCTGCAGAAGAGGACCGCCTTGCGCCGGAGACATTTAGGTTACACGGCCTGAAATTTCTAGGTAAGTGCGTTGTGGATCGGGCACTTAGGTAGAAATTTTAAGTCAGTGTAACTTAAATGGGAAAAGTTAAGTTAGGCAGGAATTTTGAGGATTTGGCCCGTTATACTTACCTGCTCTGTGCAGTGGTTTTGCACAGAGCAGCACGAATCCTCCTCATCAACACTTCTGGTCCCTAACTTCTGTTTAACCCCCACAGTAAGCAGCTTGCTTTGGGGGCACTTAAGCCAAGCTGCTGCTCTGTGGGTCCATTCAGACATGGAACCAAGGCCCGGCCCTGCCCCCACTCTCTCCCCATTGGTTTACTGACTTTGATTTACAGCAGCGCAGTTTCTGTCTCAGCCAATGAGGAGGGAGAGTACTGGCCAGCCGAGTCTCTTGTGCAATATCGCCGGATCGCGATGGGGCCCAGGTAAGTTTAGGGGGGCTGATGGGGAGCTGATACACACAGAAGGCTTTTTATCTTAATGCATAGAATGCATTAAAGTGGTTGTAAACTCTGCAAAAAAATAAATAAAACATCCAGCAAGACAAAGGCATAATGAGCTAGTATGCATCATTTACTAGCTCATTATGAAATACTTACCTTAGTACGAATCTATTGCAGTGGTCCTCGTACACTGATGTAATGGGCGACATGTCTCTGGAAAGTTACATCTGGCTTTGGCTCCGGCGTGGTGATTGGCTGGAGCCACTATGACGTCACTGCCACACATGCGCATCGGAGCCCGCCGATCATGGCACAGAAGCTGAAGAAACTGCACATACTGTGCAAGTTTAGGAGAAATCCACATTATCTATAGGCAAGCCTCATTGTAGGCTTACCTGTAGGCAAAAGTGGTTGTAAACTTCTGCCTTTGCAACCACTTTAATCAAATTGGGTTGCTGCCACTGTATTTAAGTCAAGCAAAAATGTATAAATATCAAGTACACATGTCAAATGTGTTCTGCCAGAATAATGTTACTAATGCTTTCCATTGTACTGTTCTGTAATACCACATACTGGTTAAACGCATCTCACAGCTCCCAATTGCCCTTTGTTTGAAAATTCCTATACTATTGGCCCTGTAAATTGCCAGAATTTATTTTTATGATTTGCCCCCATATTGATTTTAAGGGGTTCAGATTGATTTTTGCAGTTTTTAAAACTTACAATAAGTTGTACTGTGAATCAAACCCAGGCCAACTTACTCATCCTTAGAACCAAATTCCACCAAGTCCAAAAAGTACATGCAATTTAAATGGCAAAGTCTGGAGCCATGGATCTTTATAACAAATGCATGTCTAACATTTACTATTGTGAAAAAATTATTAACACAGAAATTCCCAGGTGTCAGGGGGGTCAAGGGCACTACATCCTATTAAAAATATTTAATAAAAAGAAAACGAAAACAGAAAGGATAGTTAAGCCTCGTACGCACAATCTGACTTTTCCATGGATTTTGGTCCGAAGGGCGTTGGCCGTGAACTTGTTCTGCATACACATGAAACAACATTTTCAGCCAACATTCACCAAACCACGTGGTTTTTCAGCTCTACTTTGGATGTTAGTTGGATGGACTTATAAACTTATGGCGTACACATAAACCAACGTAACAGACTTATTGCCCAACAGTTGGTGAGCATGAACAGCCAACTTTTGTTGTCGTTAATTCAGCCAATAATTGTCTGATGGAGCATACACAATTGGATTATCCAACACAACATGTCCATCAGACAATTATGGCCATAAAATTTAATCGTGTGTATGGGCCTTTAAGGTGTAAAAATCATAACTCGCAACAATTTTATTACAATGCAAATAATAAAAATAATACTATCACAGTATTAATTTTAAAACCATCACATAATGTCCATGCAGTTTGCACATATGTTCAGTAATTTAAACTCTACACGTTTCACCAAAATATTGCTTCCTCAGGAGTCTTATGAATACTGAACAGACGAGCATTTAACAATATAAATATTGTGAAAAAAGGTCATACCTGCAAAACTGTCAAGGAACAAACTGTCAGGGTTTGTCCAAAAAGAACATAAACCACTGCACTCTTTTAAATTAGATGGCTCTGGGCATGTTTTACAGCATTTGGCATTAAATCATCTGGTGGGAGATACAATAATGGTACTCCACCGCTAAGACTATTTAGCAAGCCTGACCAATGCGCATTTTGAGAATAAGCTACTTTTTTTGTTTGCTTTTAACCTGCCTGGCGGTAACCCCGAGTGTGACTCGGGGTGTTTTTTTTATGTTGCGATCGGTATCCCCGAGTCACGCTCGGGGTAAGCTATGCAGAGCCTGCAGCGTGCGCTGGCTTACCTTGTTCTGGATCCAGCGATGCCACCGCGCTGTGTGAGCGAGCGGGACCTCGCTCGATTCACACAGCGTCCTCCTGTGCCGCCGATCTCCGTTCCCTGCGACGTTACAAGGCACGGGGGCGGAGAACGGCGCCAAATTCAAAAACGTAAACAAACACTATACATACAGTATACTGTAATATTATAGATTACAGTACTGTATGTAAAAAAAAACACCCCCCCCCCTTGTCCCTAGTGGTCTGCCCAGTGCCCTACATGTCATTTTATATAATAAAAACCTTTCTTTCTCCCTGCAAACTGTAGATTGTCCATAGCAACCAAAAGTGTCCCTTTATGTCAAAAATGGTTTTAGATCAGCTAAAAAACAGCGATAATAAATTATAATCACTTGCAGAATTGTGCGATAGCGATTTGTGGGGAAATTCGTCATAAAAAAAAAAAATAATGACAGCGACAATTTTGCAACTGAGAAAATTTCAGTGATTTTGATTTGATTACATTATTGAATAATTTCTATTAGAATTATATTATTAGTTGTTATAATTATTATAATTATTTATTATATTATAATTTATAATTTTGTTTTTTAAAAAATGTCATACCCGGGATGCCTATTAGATTCTTGTTTGGTCAGATTTAAGTGAGTTATTCCTAAGAATTACAGGCCTACAGTATAAAACACCAAATAATTGTACCGCTTTTGGTACGTAATTCCAGACAGAATCATACCGCCAGGGAGGTTAATAACACCCTGCATTTCTTTAATTTATTGTAAGTAATACTGTATGACATATGGACCATCAGACTTAGACCCCTTACACACTATTAGATTTTCTGCAGCTTTTTGTCTTCAGATTTACCAAAACCATATAAAATTAGGTCAAACCTTAATGCCGCGTACACACGACCATGTTTAATGTTATGGAAAAAACAATGTTTTTCTCGACATGATTCTTGTCAAGCATGCCTTCCATTACACGATTGTGGGAAAAAAAAGGTCGAGCAAAGCGTGGTGACGTACAACACGTACAACGGCACTATTAAGGGGAAGTTCCATTAGAATGGCGCCACCCTTTGGGCTGATTATGCAAATTTCCCTTCTCATAACTTGTTTCTGAGCATGCACGTTTTTTTCCCCATGGTTAAAGCCTACACACAACCATTTTTCATGACGAGAAAAACGATGACGTGAAAAACGTTGAGAAAAAATAGAGCAGGTTCTAAATTTTTAATGCCCACTTTTCTCATTGAAAAAAATGCTCTGGAACCTACACGGTCGTTTTTAATGACCAATTTAGAAAATTTCATTTTCTCATCATGAAAAACGGTCGTGTGTACACGGCATTAGAGTTTTAATTTGTATGCAATTAGGCAGGCCCTTGCACTACATGGTTTTGGTAAATCTGATGACAAAAATCTGCAGAAAATTAAATAGTGTGTACGGGGCTTTAGACTTACGCTGGTGAGAACCTGAGTATCTTAGTGGCATTAAAACAACCTTCATGCACACTCTGGGGTTGGTTTACTAAAAATGGAGAGTGCACAATTTGGTGCAACAGTGCATGATAGCCAATCAGCTTCTAACTTCTGCTTGTTCAATTAAGCTTTGAAAAAAACCCTGGAAGCTGATTGGTTTCTGTGCAAAGCTGCACCAGATTTTTCACTCTCCAGTTTTAGTAAATCAATACCACTGTGTGTGAACAGCTGCAGCACAGCCAAATTTGCACGTGGTATAAATTAATTGTCAGCAGCACTGCTGGCATGTAACCTCTCATCTCAGTAGTGACATATGACTCTGACTGGCCCTGGACACAGCCATCTTAAGCTTCATAAATGTAGATGCATGTCCATTTAAGTGTCTGTGAGGTAGTGTGACCCTAGTGTGTAGGGTGCAAAACTATAGGATTTTCTACCCAATATCCTTACAGCCTTTCTGAGTCTTGGCAGGCAGGATTATGGATCTGGATTATATTGGTTATGCTGAAATTAATCCCTGTACATTTAGGAAATAGTGAAGCAGACTACTGTCCATTTCAATGTTCTATTATTAGTATAAATTAATTTATCTGAAATGTATATTTCTGTGTGACAATCCATCTATTAAACAACGATTTATTGCAGAATTCTTCATTTTAAATCATAATGTTTTAAATTGGCAGAGCCCCATTTTTAATTTTCCGTATAAAAATAATCAAAACTTGTAATATTATGTAACATTTCTCAAATTAATTTCTACAGCATTTAATCCAATATTTAACTAAATGTTACAGGAAATTCTTTGTAGTAAATAGAAACTAAACAACAATAAATACGTGATGTGATAAAATCAAATATCGCGGCTTTCACCTGTATGCACTAGGTGGCCCCATAGTATGTCTTTGAAGAGAAATAATATCAGACATGATATTATTATAAATGTAAAATGCCTTTTAAAATAAGTTAATTTATAAAATTCCTTTGATACCTTTTTCAATTTGTTACTTCAATTGGAGGTCAATCAGAGAAGAATTAATTACTCCCACTTTGATATCAAAATCAGTTTCATTGAAAAATAAAATTAAAAAGTTGGAAAGCAGAAAACGTAATTTACTTGAGGCAAGGTGAAAACTATTTAACAGTTTAAGATAAATGAAAGTGATTTATTAGGTTAGTAAAAGTTTTCATGTTAATTGTTTTCTACAGGTTTATGAAAGCCTTTGCAGGTAAACAGTTGCGTGGTAAAATTCTGAAAATGTTAGCAAATGTATTCAATGTTTGATTGTTTACACTTTAATATATGAAAGCCTACTCTCTGCATGTGGGGGAATCTTTATATAATGCTCATCATATATGCATACACTTATATACGTTGGAGTTAAGTTTTTCTTCCTTTAAAAGCAATAAATATTTTTTTAATAAAAACAGCTCAGCTTGAGTGGATTTACTAAAGGAGTTTAGAAACTTCACAAAATAAATTGTTCCACATGAGTTATTTCTGCACAAGACTTAGTATTTAAAAGTAACAGAAATGTATTTTTCATGTGATTGTAATTTAGGTGGATATTCACATAATTTACTGATTCTCAACTCCTTTAGTTAATCAGCCTTATTTTCTGCTCTCCACTTGTAACTGAGCATACAAAAATAAACATATATACATTTTGTAGATGACTTTCCTTTCATGATGTCCATTTAAGAGTTAAAAAAAAAATACGCAGACTGTAAGATAAAATAAACTGTGGTCTTGTCTACGTAAAAGCTGGTTTTACTGATAATTTGTTTATGAACACCACTGTGTATTTCCGTTGCAGAAGATCAAAAATTAGATTGTTATAATTTATAGAAAATTACTTTCATAATTAAAGGTAACTGAGCATAGTTGTCTTGCACAAATGTGTCATGTTTATAAAGATGAGCAGAAATAATTAGGCATCTATATTTTTTTTTCATAAAGCATCTAAAAGGAAAAGAACACAATTTCTAATTTTTGTGATTAATATTAGGACAGGTTTACTAAACAATACTGCCAGTATAGTAATACAACTTTGCAAAATCAGATTCACAGTCTACCACAGTTATATGCACAGTTTACCAAGCAAATAGCACAGATCTTAAAACAGTTTGATGGCAACTTGTAAAGGTACAAGGGAACATTTCAATAATATCTGGGCTTCGTGGCTAGAGCATACCTCTGACCCGGGGCATTTCTCGTCCAGCTTGGATGTCACATTGTTAGAGCTTGCTGAGCCATTCCTTTCTGAATGGAAGCATATGCATGTGCCTGGAGGAGAAGGTTCTCCCTATTCTCTTTTTTTTTCTCTAATCTTTACATTTTAGTTTGTAGGCTGTGTTTTTGTTATGCATATGTTTATCCTAATTGTGATACCTGGTGGCATTTACCTGTTATCATAGGACACACACCTTCTAGTGGTCAGCACCCTCTCTCCTTCCTGTTTCTGAGACGGGGTCCACATATATGCCATGCCCTGTTCTTGCTTGTCCCTGGGCAGGACTTTTGGTCAGAGAAGCTCAGATGGATGTTCTTTTGTGCCCCTTTCTCTGCTGTGGGCCTGCAGGACAGGGTTTCTGCTGGACCTGTGAGTTCAGACAGGCCAACGAAGCCGGGAACAAATATGTATCCACCTGGACATACTTATGCCAGTATCGGTAAATTGTGAGCCAGCCATATAGTCTGTCCCCTTGCAGGAAATGTTTGTTTCGCATTAATAAGGTGGATCTGGCATGTCAACGCTTGCATCACTCTGTTTAATTGATCCTTGCTACTCAAATATGTTTGAATAAGTTATTATTGTTTGTATTCTTTTTATTTTGTCATAAATAAAGATTACATAAAAAAAAAAAACAGCTTAGATAACAGGAATGGAGTGCGTTCCAAACTTTTCAGCTATTTCTGACATGCTCAACAGGATAAACCTCTGAAACCTATGCATCTATGCTGCTTCTCCACCTACAACTGAAAACGGACGGCTCTCAATGTGTCTAATTAAACAATGCATCTATGCTTTTCACATACACCTAAAACTGAAAAAACGACTGATTGCTCTCACTGGGGTAGATTCAGGTACATTTGTGCATTTTTTACAGAGGCGCAGGGCAACGTTTTTGCCCTGCGCCCCCGCAAATTTTCTGCGCTACCTGCGATTCACGGAGCAGTAGCTCCGTAAATTGCGTGGGCGCTCTGGCAAAATGCCCGGCGTAAGCGAGCGCAATTTAAATGATCCCGTAGGGGGCGGGAATCATTTAAATTAGGCGCGTTCCCGCGCCGATCGTAGAGCGCATGCTCCGTCAGGAAACTTTCCCGACGTGCATTGCGGCAAATGACGTCGCAAGGACGTCATTTACTTCAAAGTGAACGTGAATGGCGTCCAGCGCCATTCAAGATTCACTTACACAAACTACGTAAAGTTCAAATTTCGCGACGCGGGAACGACGGGTATACGTAACATTGGCTGCCCCTGCTAATAGCAGGGGCAGCCTTACGCGAAAACCGCCGTACGCAAACGACATAAACTGCGTACGAAGGGCTCGCGTAACGTTCTGAATCGGCGCTAGTATGCAATTTGCATACTATATGCTGAGCACAACGGGAACGCCACCTAGCGGCCATCACAAGAATGCAGCTTAAGATATGCGGGCATAAGAGCCTTATGTCACGCATATCTTAGGCTGCAGTCGGCGTAACGAGGTTCCTGAATCAGGAGCATTCGTTACGCCGGGGCAAGTAAGAAATTGCGCTGCGTAACTATGGTTACGCAGGCGCAATTGCTCTCTGAATCCGGGCCAATGTGTCTATAGTAAACTAAGCATCTATGCTGCCACTTTCACCATCTGTAGCCCCATCCATAATATTGTGGTGTATATTTTGTTCTTTAGTGTTAAACCTAAATTATGGGCTGATCTTAATCTTTACAACTGTGCCTTCTTGCTTCTTCTGTAGTGTGATTTAAGTGTGAAAAGTGTGTTCTGCTAGCAATGTGTCTTTTATTACCTACTGATTAACTAATTGGCAAATGCCACCCCACCCATCACAGCATAAGGCTAAACCACCTTTATGGGGGAACACATGCTGAGGTGGCATAAGCTGGGATTCTTTTGATAAAGTGGGTTTCTTTAACTACTTAAGCCCCGGACCATTTTGTTGCTAAATGACCGGGCCAGTTTTTGCGATTCGGCACTGCGTCGCTTTAACTGACAATTGCTGTCCTTTTTGATGTCCTTTTTTCCCCACAAATAGAGCTTTCTTTTGGTGGTATTTGATAACCTCTGCATTTTTTTATTTTTTGCGCTATAAACAAAAATAGAGCTTCTCCGTCTAACCTCCTCTTTTGACCTGGATACATGTGTTTACTCACTCTGATGGCAACACCCCTGACCTTGTTTCTTCCTACCTACACTATACAACCTCTCCAGCAAACATTTTCACTCTCTCTGATCACTTCCTTATTAGTTTAACTCTCTCCCTGTCTTCCA
Source organism: Rana temporaria (assembly GCF_905171775.1). Taxonomy (NCBI): domain Eukaryota; kingdom Metazoa; phylum Chordata; class Amphibia; order Anura; family Ranidae; genus Rana; species Rana temporaria. The sequence goes on along the minus strand of NC_053491.1, from coordinate 122,558,416 downwards.
CCTCCTCTTCTTTCAATTACCTGCAGCAACTTTTGCCACTTTAATCCTTCTCTTCTCTATTCTGCTACTGACCTTCTCTATGGCAAAATCACACCCCTGACCTGCCCAAATCTAGCCACTTCTGTCTTCTGTCTTCAACAGTTTACTAAGAAAGAATGGGGAAAAATAAACTGAGCTGGCCTTAGCCAACACAGAATAATTAGGACTTTGTGGAGATAGTGGGGCAGATCCACGTAGATCGGTGCTTCTCTCCGCCGGGCGCAGCGTATCTAAGATACACTACGCCACCGTAATAATTTTTTTTCGAATCCTCAAAGAATTTGCGCCGTAAGATACGGCGGCGTAGTGTATCTTTGGCGGCGTAAGGGAGCAGAATTCAAATGGATGTGATGGGGGCGTGTTTTATGTAAATACGTCGTGACCCGACTTAAACAACGTTTTTTTTTAACGGCGCATGCGCCGTCCGTGGGGGTATCCCAGTGCGCATGCTCGAAATTAAACCGGAACAAGCCAATGCTTACGATGGTGACGTCATTTTACTCAAATCCCTATTCGCGAACGACTTACGCAAACAACGTAAAAAATTCAAAAGTCGATGCGGGAACGACGGCCATACTTAACATTGAGTACGCCTCATAATAGCAGGGGTAACTATACGCCGGAAAAAGCCGAACGCAAACGACGTAAAAAAAAATGCGCCGGCCGGACGTACGTTCGTGGATCGCCGTAACTAGCTAATTTGCATACTCGACGCGGAATTCGACGGAAACGCCACCTAGCGGCCGGTGGAAAAAATGCACCTAAGATCCGACGGCGTACTAAGACGTACACCTGTCGGATCGATCCCAGATGCCTTCGGATCTTGTTTTGTAGATACAAAACAAAGATACGACGAGGGAACTTTAAAATTACGCTGCGTATCAATAGATACGCCGGCGTAATTCTTTTGTGGATCTGCCCCAGTGTGTCTATTGATAGGCGAGCATAGATAACACACAGGTTTTATGAAAAAATACAAAATGTATTAAATACAAATAAAATAACATAATGATAAAATAATTTTTTCCTTATCAAATGCTGATCACAGATGTACTAGATAGAGATAGTGCTGGCCACCAACATGTTTCACAGTTAAGCGTCATCAGGGTGCCGCATCCATCAATTTCATCTGATCATATACAAAACAAAGCACAAAGCATGTTACTGGTATAGATCTACATTCAAGGGTTTTGTACAACATCATTTTTAATTTATATTATTAACAATCTAGTCTAAGTATGATGCTCACCTAATATGTAGGACTTTAATAGGAATTGCGTATGGCGCCTTGTGCACATCAAGGGCAGTACCAATCATTTATCAGAGGTCATACACCCAATGGGAGCCAGACCCATTAAGTTACTGTGGAGCTGCTGGACCTTGTTTACACATATGGTGTATGTGGGATCGTAATCTAGAAATTGAATAATGTTTTAAATAGTAATCTAAATAATAATAAAAAATAAAAAATCTGTTTACTGTCATCCTCCATGGACACAATGGCCCCTCTCCCTACATACAGAATCAAGCCCCGACCCCTACAACATTGACAGAAGTCTCAAAAAACATAGTCACGCTCTTCAGCGCTCTTCAATTGCATTTATTGCATCAAAAGTATACAAGGTACTCACATTCAAACAGTAAACAAAACATGTGTATCCACGAGTGCTGAGCTTGCCTGTGTCACTTCCGGTGGCCTCTACATCCCTACATGTATCGTCTGCGATCATGTGTCTTCATCATGAAGTCACGCGATTGCTGACGATACATGTAGGGACGTAGAGGCAACCGGAAGTGACACAGACAAGCTCTGCGCTGGTGGATACACATGTTTTGTTTACTGTTTGAATGTGACTACCTTGTACTTGTATACTTTTTATGCAATAAATGCAATTGTAGTTAAAACATACTACACTATCCTGGGATTCCTTTTACCTTCCCTGCTATCATATATGCACGGCATCCGGAGACCCGTTACACCACGGACGTAACAGCCGTTCCCCACAACCAGGGACCACATCCAGGGATTACCCAAGGCACCATCCAGGCAGGCTGGATTATGCTGGATACATTCAGGCTTTTCTTATATGCTGTAACCTCACAGCAGTGAGGCAAGGGGCCATCCATTTACCTTAGCAGAAGGCACTGAAGAGCCATCACTCTGCACATTTGCACCTTAGTAGAAGACACTGAAGAAGCCATGACCTTGCACACATCATTTTTTATGTGCAATTGCACATTTTGGACTTTTTCTTTTGTTTTTGCATCACACTTTGGAATTTACCACATTCACCTAATGCACCTTTGCATTCCATTTCATGCTTATTTTACATATTTCACAGCAGATGTGATTGTTTCAGAGCAGATGTTATTTGCACTTGTACTATTTAATTTTTTTTCCATGATTATTTCGCATTGTGTTATATACCTCTTCAGCATTTGAGGTTTATTTGGACACTATTAGCCGGATTCAGTAAGACTTGCGACGGTGTATCAGTAGATACGCCGTCGTAAGTCCGAATCAGCGCCGTCGTATCTTTAAGCGTATTCTCAAACTGAGATACGCTTCACTGTTGCTAAGATATGACCGGCGTAAGTCTCCTACGCCGTCGTATCTTAGCTGCATATTTACGCTGGCCGCTAGGGGCGTGTACGTGGATTTACGCCTAGAATATGTAAATGAGCAAGATACGTTTATTCACGAACGTACGTACTCCAGTCGCAGTAAGCTACGCCGTTTACATAAGGCGTTTTCAGGCGTAAAGATAAACCACCAAAAAGATGGCACAGCCCATGCAAGGTATGGACATCGTAAGTGCCGTCAAATTTTACGTCGTTTGCATAAGCCGTACGTGAATGGGGCTGGGCATAGGTGACGTTCACGTCGAAAGCATTGAGTATTTCCAATGTGATTCTGAGCATGCGTGCACATGCGTCGTACAAACTGCCCTCATTTACATGGGGTCACGGCTACTTTACATGTAGCACACCCACTACCTGCCTAATTTGAATTAGGCGGTGTTACGCCGGGCCATTTGCGATACGCCGACGTAACTTAGGAGGCAAGTGCTTTGTGAATACAGTATTTGCCTCACTATGTTACGTCGGCGTAGTGCAAATGGGATGTGCTACGCTGGCATAAAGTTATGCTAATTATTGTGTGGCACGTTACTTAGTTTGCCACTTGCACAATATTTTGCACTTTGTACTTATTATCAGTGGGGTAGATTCAGGTAGGGGAGCCCACTGCTACGGCGGCGCAGCGTACCGTTTTTACGCTACGCCTCCGTAAATTACTGGAGCTACGATTCATTCACAAAGCATTTGCTCCGTAATTTGCGGCGGCGTTCCGTAAAAGGGGCCGGCGTAAGCGTGCGTAATTTAAATGATCCCGTAGGGGGCGTGGATCATTTAAATTAGGCGCGTTCCCGCGCCGAACGTACTGCGCATGCTCCGTCGGGAAAATTTCCCGACGTGCATTGCGGTAAATGACGTCGCAAGGACGTCATTTGCTTTGAAGTGAACGTAAATGGCGTCCAGCGCCATTCACGATTCACTTACGCAAACGACATAAATTTCGAAAATCACGACACGGGAAGACGTGTATACTTACCATTGGCTGCGCCTCCTAATAGCAGGAACAGCCTTACACCGAAAGCGATGAAAACGCAAACAACGTAAAACACGACCGCCGGGCGCGCGTACGTTTGTGAATCAGCGTGAGTATGCAATTAGCATACTCTACGCTGACAACTACGGGAACGCCACCTAGTGGCCAGCGTCAGAATGCAGCCTAAGATACGACGGCATAAGAGCCTTATGCCAGTGGTATCTCAGGCCCCGTACACACGACTAGTTTCCTCGGCAGAATTCAGCTTCCGACCGAGTTTCTGGCTGAATTCTGCCGAGAAACCCGGCCGTGTGTACACTTTCGGCCGAGGAAGCCGACGAGGAGCTCGGCGAGGAAATAGAGAACATGTTCTCTATTTCCTCGTTGTTCTATGGGAGCTCTCGCCCCGCCGAGCTCCTCGGCGGCTTCAGTGCTGAACTGGCCGAGAAACTCGATGTGTTTGGCACGTTGAGTTCCTCGGCCGTGTGTACGAGGCCTTAGGCTACAGTCGGCGTATCAAGCTTTCTGAATACAGAAAGTCGATACGCCGGCGCTACTTAGCAATTACACTGCGTATCTATGGATACGCAGGCGTAATTGCTACCTGAATCTACCCCATTGCTTTTATGCTTGTGTGTTTTTATACTTTTGCATATAAATTTATCAACAGCTCAGCACTACGTTTTATATTTAAGCTCATAATATCTCCTCCCCCCACATACCCCTTCCCATGACTTCTCTGTCAAGATCAATGGCACAACTATCAACCCATTCCCACATGCCAGAGTGCGGTGTTTAATCCTTGACTCTCCTTTCAGCCCCATATTCAATCACAGTCCAAAGTTTTCCACCTCTAACTCTTCAACATCTCCAAAATACTCCCTTTCCTAACCAATGAAACCACAAAGCTTCTAATTTACTCCTTGGTTGGCCTTGACTACTTCATCCTCATTGAATTACTTTTGTATAGGCTTTCCCCCCTTCAGTCCATCATGGATGCAGCTGCCAGATTCATGCATCTTACCAACCATTCAGCATCTGCACCCCTCTCTGCCAATCCCTTTACTGGATTCTGCACACTCAACAAAGTACATTTAAAAAAACCAACAACAAGTTACAAAGCCTAGCTAATTTGCATACTCACCAGTGAAATCGACGGAAACGCCACCTAGACGGCGTAATAGAGTTACGCCTGTCGGATCTAATGGATATCTATTTGCAACTGATTCTAAGAATTTGGGCCTAACTGTTCATATCCAATGTGCTGTACCTCAACCCCCCCCCCAACTAGTGCAATGGTTGTTATTGGGCTATCTGAGTGCTATAACTCCTAGTGTTGGGTCAAGAACTTTGTCTAAGGTTTTAATACTACCCAACTTTGTAAACTCTACAGACTCCTAGGATGGCTAGCAAAGAGTAGACAGTTCGTGTGAACTTTAGAACCCCATTAAAGTCTATGGGACTCGAATGTTTGAAATCTAAAGTGCTAATTTTAAAGGCTACTATGCAAGTTATTGTCCTAAAAAGTATTTGGGGACCCGGGTCCTGCCCCAGGGGACATGTATCAATGCAAAAAAAGTTTTAAAAACTTCAGTTTTTTCGGGAGCACTGATTTTAATAATGCTTAAAGTGAAACAATAAAAGTGAAGTATTCCTTAAAATTTTGGACCTGGGGAGGTGTATAGTATGCCTGTCAAGTAGCGCTTGTTTCCCGTAGTGTCCCTGCACAAAATGTTATATCTGAAGAAAAAAATGTCATTTAAAACCGCAATACAGAGAAAAATAATTCATAAAAAAAAATGTGTGGGGGGGCCCCCAAATTCAATTACCAGGCCCTTCAAGCCTGGTATAGATATTAAGGGTAACCCAGCGTCAAATAAAAAAAAATTACATGGGGTTCCCCCAAATATACATTTCAGGCCCTTCAGGTCTGGTATGGATTTTAAGGGGAACTCCACCCCAATTTTTTTTTAAAAATGGCTTGGAGTTCCCCCCAAAAATCCACACCAGACCCTTTATCCAAGCACCCAACCTGGCAGGCCGCAGGAAAAGAGGGGGGAGCGAGAGAGCGCCCCCCCTCCTGAACCGTACCAGGCCACATGCCCTTAACATTGGGAGGACGCTTTGGGGGTCTGTGACCCCTCAAAGCACCATGTCCCCATGTTGATGGGGACGAGGGCCTCATCCCCACAACCCTTGCCTGGTGGTTGTGGGGGTCTGCGGGCGGGGGGCTCATTGGAATCTGGAAGACCCCTTTAACAAAGGAGACCCCCAGATCCCAACCCCCCTATGTGAATTGGTAATGGTGTACATTGTACCCCTACAATTTCACAAATAAAGTGTAACAATTAAAAAAAATAAAGCAGACACCGTTGGGAAAGTCCTTTATTAAAAATAAAAAAAATAAGCGCTGGTAATCCACTCTCGGTCTCCGTTCCAACACTGACGGTATCCTGCGATGGGTGATCTCCTCTCCGGGGTCCAGCGATGAAAATATCTCTTCATCCAGGTTCAGGATCCAGTGATGAGATGTCCATCCAGCTCAGCGCATCACCTGTCTCCACCGGAGACAGCCCGGGAATGACATTTCTTATGTAGGTGAGGGCAGGGCCACCCGTCACGTGACCCCGTCCCCCTCTGACGCAAGGGAAAACCCAGGCTTTCCCAGTGACATGACGGATGACCCCACCCCCCCTTTGATCTAACGGCAAACCTGTGTACGAAATTTAAAGGAATATTTCACTTTAAGCATTATTAAAATCACTGCTCGTGAAAAAATGTCAGTTTTAAAAACTTTTTTTGCATTGATACATGTCCCATGGGGCAGGACCCAGGTCGCCAAACACTTTTTATGACAATAACTTGCATATAAGCCTTTAAAATTAGCACTTTAGATTTATCCCATAGATTTTTACAGGGTGTTCCGCAGCTTTTCGAATTTGCCGCGAAGACCCCAAATTGTTTGCTGTTTGCCGAACAGGCAAACAGGCAATGTTCGAGTCGAACATGAGTTTGACTCGAACTCGAAGCTCATCCCTACTTGGCATGAACATTACCAGCCACTACCCTTCTGGCGCATCCCACTGGTGTAATCTGGTTAACTTATATTATAACCCTCACATTTGTTTTTTCTATATATTTCCATTTATGGATTGTGTTTTTTCTTTACTTGTTTATTACTTGGTTCACAGTCTATTCTTTTACTCTGTTAAAAGGAAACACAAGAGATGTACTCATATACCATTGTACCCTGTCTCACGAATGTACTTGCTGACCTCTCTGTGCCTGTAATTATCTGATATACCTCAATAAAACATTTGTAAACAAAAAATAAAAAATAAAAAACCCAGTGGTGATTAGATACCACCAAAAAAAGCTCTATTTGTGTGAAAAAATTGATAATAATGTATTTTGGTTATAGTGTTGCATGGCCGCTTAATTGTCATTTAAAATGTAAAGCAGAAATATGTATGGACAGTAGGCAAGTGTTTAAACAGCTATTTGTTTCTCTGTAAATACCAGTTTTGATGTAGTAGGTTGTATACATCATACAGATTCAGCTTTTTACAGACAGATTCTAGATATTCTCTTTAATTTAAAGACATTTTGCATTTTTAATTTTGCCTTAGAAAATGGCGGAGGAGGTGGAATAGTTCTTCCAGAAAAAGGATTTTCATGAAACAGATTAAGTAGTCATATGGGTGAATCTTCATACTGTTGGGAAGTTTTAAGCGAAAGGTAACCAGTTTGATATACGCAGAAAGTTGGAAAGGCCCCACAAACGCTTGGCCCCAACTTTGCGGATGGAACATGAGCCTTCAAATTTTTGGTTGATAACCAAACTTTGTCACCAACATGAAAGGTTGGTTATCTGCAATGTCTATAAGCAACCTTCTGGTAACATTCCTGGACGTCCCTCAAAGTCTCGATCAATTTCTCCTTAATCTTTTGCAGTGTAGTTAATCTGTTGGTAACAAAAGGAATTTGAGTTGATATAGGCAGATCAGGAATAAAACCTATATGATACCCGGTGTTTAAGTAAAAAAGACTTTGAGAAGTTGAGAAGTCGAGCTATGTTTAAAATTGTTCTAAGCAAACTCTGCTTTAGGAAGATAAATCACCCAGTCATCCTGAAGATAATTGACAAAAAAATCTAAAGTACTGCTCCCAGGTTTGATTGGTCCTCTCGGTCTGACCATTAGACTGAGGATGAAAAGTGGAGGACAAATTAACACCTAAATCTGAGCAAAGCATTTCCCAATTTTTTAAGTATACTGGAGTAAACTGTGCTCCTCTGTCAGACATTACATCAACAGGAGTCAATGTAATTTAAAAACTTCTCAAACCATTAACTCTGCAGTTTGTTCAGCAGGAGATACCCCCCTAACAGGTGCAAAATGAGCCATCTAAGTGAGGCGGTCGACAACTAACAAGATGGTGGTCATTTATTTTGAGGGAGTTAATTCTACTACAAAATCCATAGAAATTGACACCCTCTGGGAGTCTAATTTAGTGCAAATGTCAGGCACAAGGCCACATGGTGTTTGACATCTTTTTTATAACCAGGCCACCAAAAGGGAATGCGACAAAAGTTCTTCCGTCTTAGGCCTAGTACACACGAGAGGATTTCGTTTCCGCGGATAAATCCTCTGGCGGATTTTGATCTCATGGTTGTACTAACCATGAGATCAAAATCCTTGCGGAATTCCCTCCGTGGTGACGTGTCGCGCCGTCGCCACGATGATGACGCGGCGACGTGCGCGACGCTGTAATATAATCATTACGACGCATGCGAGTTATGGAATCGGACGGATTGATCCGGTGAGTCTGTACAGACCATCGGATCAATCCGCTGGACTGGATTCCAGCGGATCGATTTCTTAGCATGCTAAGAAATTTTGATCCGCTGGAAAACCATCGGCCCGAAAAATATCCGCGGATAAATATCCGCTGGGTTGTACACACCAGCGGATCTATCAGCTGAAAGTGATCCGCGGATAAATTCCAGCGGATAGATCCTCTCGTGTGTACGGGGCCTTAGAAACCCTAAAATGCCCTGCAAAGTTTGAATCGTGGTTTAACCTGAGGGCTTCAACCCGAGCAGATTCAGGTACATAGAGACAATGTGCATGAGTCCAAAAGCTGTTCTTATACTCAAGGTTAATATCCATAGGAGGATGATTGAGAAGTGGATCATTCTCATACCCCTATTTTAAGGTAGGATTGTACTGTACATTCAGAGTTGCCTTCCTGGAGAAGTTCTATCAACATTCTTGATAAGGCATCAGCCTTATCATAACATGACTCCCCGCACCGAGCGGCCTGTATACATCCAGACAGAGCCCACATTCAGCGCATGCAGTCCTAGTGTCGGGTAGGCACCCACTAAAGTAAGGGGCCAATCAGCCATTTCTGTTTTTTACATTTTAATAAAGCAATAATGCACTATTAGTTCTCCTTTGTTTTTGTGGATGGATTCCCGGGATATCATTGGCCCATACATCATAGCAGTCTGAATAGCTGGTGAATAGTGTGCAGGCACTCAAACCTGCTCAGCTCAGCAGACCTTTCTTTTTAATTAAAGAGGTCCACGTTTTCCGGTAAGAGCATTACTTGACCAGAGCACATCGGGTGAAGCTTTAACAGATGGTGGTGGCTGCAATATCACTTACTTTTCATCGCATGATTACCAATTTATTTTTCTTAGGAAGACCACTTGTTATGGACTGCATATTTGAGTGTGTTTTTTAGAGACACCCAATCATCTATTCACTTTATTGTTATACTCTCACGATCTATTGTGAACATTATTTCTTGGCATATAATTCACAGTACCTGTTTTATATTGTTTTTATATTGATTTATTTTTCAGTATTGATATACAGCTTTTGTTGTTTTTGTCACTGGAGTGTTTAATTTTATTTAACCTATCACGCCTACTGTTGGGTCCCTCCCAGTGAGGGTGTTGTAACAGCTAGGTAACCATCCCACTAGCGCCCTCTTTCACACCATTATGCCATTGCACAATATTTTTCAATATTTTGACCCAGAGGAGCAGCTTGGCACTTAAGTAGTTAACATTTTTTTCACATTGTGAAATTGGTATTAATTATTTAATTTTGGCGCAGAAACACACCCCATTCACATAAAAGCAGTCTGTGCCTCAGGTGACCACACAAAGGGCACCCCTTTCTATGTCAGCTGTGTAATTGGTGCTATCACCTTAGAAATGTTTCTTCTGAATTTTCTGTAGAAGTTTGCAAATCCCAAAAATCGCTGTTTCCTAACATTTTTAGGGGCAATCCCCCATGGCTTTGATCTTCTCAGGATCCATGCTAACTCCTTTAAGAGAAATAATATAGCCCAAAAACTACATCTGGATTTGTTCAAACACATTTCTCCAAATTAATATAAAGTTGGTTCTTCCTTAACCTTTCAAAGACAGTGCAAACATGCTTGCGATGCTCCTCCAGGTTATTAGAAAACATGAGAAAACATGAGAAAAGCATCATTGATGAAGTGCTGGAAAGTTGCAGGAGCATAGCACAGTCCAAAAGGCATAACCAAGGGCTCAAAATGTCCATATCTGGTTCTAAAGGTTTTTTTTTATTTGTCTCCTTGACAAATGTGGACAAGGTTAAATGGTAAGTCTAGTTTTGTAGAGAATTTGACAGAGTCTTTCCAACATTTCAGAGATTAAAGGAAGTGGATAAAAAATTTTAAAAGTGATCTTTTTCAAGTCCCTGTAGTCAATGCATGGATGTAAGGAGGAATCTTCTTCAACAGTAGCGCAGTGGTTGAGATAATTAAAAACCTCATGTATTGCGGTTGGAAAAATGTTGAAATTATTCTGGCACTGTCTTGTTCTATATAATGTACGGCCCAAGCTAGAGCTTCCCTAGTCAGGAGATTGTTAAGAAATATTACATTCTGTTTTTCAGAAGTGAATTCAGTGGGTCGCATTTGAAAATATATGCAACACTAGTTAAGGAAACCTCTGTAATGGCGCAATCTGCATGGAACTTGGGTGGGTGAGGCATACTGTATGTGCGTTAGCATCATCTTGGGAATGTAGGACAACAAATTGTTTCTTTAAAGGAGGGATTTTCTCCTGTGCCCTTTCACCACTTTTTCTAGTCTGGAAATGGTTTATTAGTAGGTAACACCCAGGGTTGCCAACTGTCAGTAAATTTACAAACAGTTGGTAACATCCATACTTTTTGTATATGTTTGTAAATGTCCATTGCGGACTTGCAGACTGCATGTCTGTAATGAACATTCATGGAGAGATGCAACATTTTTATTTTTTACAAGATGTTCATAAATTTACTGACAGTTGGCAACCTTGGTAACACCAAACTCCTGTGGCTGCCACAGAATTTGCTATAGTGGTCTCCATGTTTTGGGCCAGATTATTCTGTCACAATCAGGGGTCAGGCTCAGAGATCAGTAGCTAAAGCTATAGCTATAGCAGTAGGGAGACTCCCACCAACCAGCAGGATAGATATACAAGCAGGCCACATTAGCAGATGATGCGGCCTCACTTGAGGTGCTAACCTGTGTTCACCAGAGCTCCTGATGGTGGAGATGGGTTTTTCTGTGTGTTTTTCTGTGTGTTCGTTTAAGGTCGCAGTCCTCAGTATCACCAGGAGGTGAGCAGGCTGGGGTCCAGTAGCGGATATAGCAGGTAAATATCAAACAGAAGAGTAGTCAGTAAACAAGCCGAGGGTCGGTAAAAAGTGGTTGCAGGTTGGGATCAGGCAGAAGCAAAGTCAAGGAACAAGCCAAAGATCAGTAAGAAGTGGTAACACAAATATGGATGGCAGCAGGGAAGATAAGAGCAAGATATTGGCTGGAGAAAGCACAATAATCAGAATAATCACAAATAGGAAGTGCAGAGACATGGCTTAAATCAGGAAGTTCATGGGGGGAGCAAAGAGTGAGTTTATGGTTCATCAGAACTCAAGGCACAAGGCAGGGTTGACCAATGAATCTGACAGGGTGCTGTCCACCATCTCAGGTAGCTCAGCGAGAAGAGTCATTGTCAGACACAGTAGGTCCCAGGTTTAAGTTCAGGCCTTGACACTAGGAGAAGTAAAATTGGGGGAGTCAATAACTGGGAAGAGTCTGGGTGCTCTGGGAGATCATAAGCTTAAAGTGATTGTAAAGTCAGAAGGTTTTTTATTTGCATTACAATAAAAAAACCTTCTGTATGCAGAAGCAGCCCCCCTAAGCCCTCCTAAGCCCCCCTATAACATGTTCACCCACTGTTGTCAATTTTTACTATGCAGTTTTTGGCACACGTTCACCAAAAGGATGTTGGGGAGATGGAGAGAGTGCAGAGAAAGGCAGCTAAACTACCTAATGCCATAGAGAAAATTGTAGCTGTTTTTTTTTTTATTTCCCCTTGAGAAGAGCCATTTAGGGGGATATGATTACCATAAATGGTCAATTTAGTAAAATGTGTTTTTCGTACAGAAAGAGCTGTGAAAATGTGGAATAGGCTCTCTCTGGAACTAGTTCTAGCCAGATCAATTGATAGTTAAAAAATGTGGATGCAATCCCAAATACACAGAATGTACAGTAACTGGCTATTTTAACCTCTTTAACACCCACTTTTACACAGTACTTTTACTCTGGTCAAGCAGTATGGGCAATCTTAGCAACGTATATATAACCACTGGATACAGCATATTAGGGTACCCAGCCACTAAAAGCATCCGGGGATCACATGATTGCTATGCAATAACATAATCACAATGTAGACTGTTTATGAATGAGTTTTTACCATTCATAGCAGTTTCATTGATAACAGCTGTAGTGATGCTGTGATTAGCCCACAGCTATCACATGGTAGCTGGGTTAATCATAGCACCCTGTACCATGTGATTAGCTGTAGCCAATCACAAAATGTCAACAGAAAGCAAGCTGTTATGAATGTAAACCCAATCATGGCAGTTAAAATGATTGGTGCTACAGTGTTTATACATGTACCAGCAATCATGTTGTAAAAAAAAAAAATCCCTAAGTGGTATGGTGACACTTAACCACTCTGATAGCAGTATGTAAAATAAAATTGTAAAACAAAAAAAAATGTTAAAAATTAAAACTTAAAAATGTAATTAAAACAATTATTTATGTTTACATACTATCAGTCAGTATCACCGATTATCTCCTGACCAGTTATATTATGATGTTGTACTACACTGGTGACAGTATGTAAAAAAAGTTGGGTTCTTAATTTTCAAAAGAATTGTGACAACAAAATAACAACTTCAAAAAACTCACAATGCCTCTTACTAAATACCTTGGACTGTCTACTGTCAAAAAAGCGGTAATTTATTTGTATTGTCCTGCCATTTTAAGGTCCTAGCAAAATTAGATATGCCATCAGTACGTCAGGACTAGGGATGAGCCGAACAACCCCCCGTTTCGGTTCGCATCCAGAACATGCAAACAGACCAAAATTTCAGTGAACATTCGAACACCATTAAAGTCTATGGGACTCGAACGTGAGAAATCAAAAGTGCAAATTTTAAAGGTTAATATGTAAGTTTTTGTCCGTGTCATTCCCGGGGTGTCTCCGGTGGAGTCAAAATCATGTACGTGTTCCTCGCTGGAGAGTGGAGATCACCCATCGCTGGATACCGAGAATGGATTCTATCGCTGGAGTGGAGATTGAGAGTGGATTACATCGCTGGAATCTTTTTTTATTTAATTTTTTTTTTTTAATAAAGGACTTATAAAGCTGTGTCTGTGTGTTTTTTAACAATTTGCCTTTTTTGTGAAATGATAGAGGTACAATGTACCCCTTATCAATTCACATGGGGGGGCCGGGATCTGGGGGTCCCCTTTGTTAAAGGGGGCTTCCAGATCCGATAAGCCCCCCGCCCGCAGACCCCCACAACCACCGGGCAAGGGTTGCAGGGATGAGGCCCTTGTCCCCATCAACATGGGGACATCCTCTCCGTGTTGAGAGCATGTGGCCTGGTGCGGTTAAGGAGGGGGGGCGCTGTCTCGTCCACCCCTCTTTTTCTGAAGCCTGCCAGGTTGCGTGCTCGGATAAAGGGTCTGGTATGGATTTTTTGGGGGAACCCCACGTAATTTTTTCAAATTACGCAGGGTTTCCCTTAATATCCATACCAGACCTGAAGGGCCTGATATGGAATTTGGGGGGACCTCCACTCGTTTATTTTTTTTTTTATTTTGGTTCCCTGCACAAAATGTCATATTTGAAGAAAAAAAAGTCATTTAAAACTACTTTAATAATGAATTATCGGGTCCCAGCAATACAAATAAAAGTAATTGAAAAAAATGGCAGGGGTTCCCCTTAATATTCATACCAGATAATGGACTGGGGGTGGACCCCTGTCATTTTTTTCAATTACTTTTCTCTGTATTGCCGGGACCGACAATTAATGAATAGCCACGAGTAGTTTTAAATTACTTTTTTTCCTTCAGAAATTACACTTTGTGCAGGGAAAATTCTAAACACGGGAAACATGCGCTACTTTACATACATACTTTATACACCCCCCAGGTACAACATTTAAAGGAATATTTCACTTTTATTGTTTCACTTTAAGCATTATTAAAATCACTGCTCCCGGAAAAAACATCTGTTTTCAAAACTTTTTTTTGCATTGATACATGTTCCCTGGGACAGGACCCAGGTCCCCAAACACTTTTTAGGACAATAACTTGCATATTACCCTTTAACCACTTAACGAGCGCCGCATTTATATATACGTCCACAGAATGGCACGTACAGGCAGATGGACGTTCCGGTACATCCCTACCTTTCCGCGGGTCGGGGGTCCGATCGGGACCCCCCCGTTACATGCGGCGGTCGGTAAGCCTCTGGGAGCGATCCGGGATGAGGGGGCGGCTGTTCGTTTCTGGCCACCCCCTCGCGATTGCTCCCAGCCAATCTCCTCTCAGCGGTATTTTCGTTCGGCGAGAGGAGAGAAGACATCACAAAGTGAGTTGCACCAACAGCACACAACACACAGCACACTTAACCCCCCCCCCAGTCACCCCCCGATCACCCCCCCCAGCCCCCTGTCACAGTGTCACTGATTGCAGTGATCATTTATTTACTGATCACTGCATTTAGTGTCAGTGTGACAGTTAAAAGTTGCAGGGCAGTTAGTCTTAGGCCCCTTTAGGTCCAGTGTAGCCCCCTACCCCCCCTAACAAAGGTTTAACCCTGTGATCACCGCCCTAGTTAACCCTTTCACCCCCTATTGCCAGCGTCACTAAGCGATCGGTTTTCTGATCGCTGTATTAGTGTCACTGGTGCATCTACGTAGCTAGTTTTTTTTTAGGTTTGCTGTCAGGTTTTTAAATAAAGGTTTTAACCCCTGATTGCCCCTAGAGTTAACCCTTTCACCCCCTATTGCCAGTGTCACTAATCAATTGTTTTTCTGATCGCTGTATTAGTGTCACTGGTGCCGCTAGGTAGCTATTTTTTTTGGAGGTTCGCCGCCAGGTTTTTATAGCATTAGGTACCCCCATACATTTTCTAAATAAAGGTTTTAACCCCTGATTGCCCCTAGAGTTAACTCTTTCACCAGTGATTACCGTTTAAGTGTTACTTGTGACACTGGTTAGCCAGTTAGTTATTTAGGTTTGCCAGGTTTTTATAAAGCGTCAGGTACCCCCATGTATTACCTAATAAAGGTTTTAACCCCCTGATTGCCCCCTAGTTAACCCTTTCACCAGTGATCATTGTATAAGTGTTACGGTTGACGCTGGTTAGTTAGTTTGCTGTTTATAGTATCAGGGCACCCGCCGTATATAACCCAATAAAAGTTTAACCCCCTGATTGCCTGGCGGGTGATATCAATTAAATTTTAGCATCAGTTAGGGTCTGCGTCGCCCCAGGTTAGTGCCAGTAATGCTTACACCCACGCGCAAAGCATACACCCCCCTTAGTGGTATAGTATCTGAACGGATCAATACCTGATCTGATCTATACTAGCGTACCCAGCAGTTTAGGGTTCCCAAAAATGCATTGTTAGCGGAATCAGCCCAGATACCCGCTAGCACCTGCGTTTTACCCCTCCGCCCAGTCCAGCCCAACCCACCCAAGTGTAGTATCGATCGATCACTGTCTCTTACAAAACACAACACACATAACTGCAGCGTTCGCAGAGACAATCCTAATCCTTGCGATCACTAACAGTTTTTTTTAAGCGTTTTCTAAGTAAAAAATAAAAACACAAAAAAAAAAAATAGTTGTTGTTTTATTGTTCTCTCCCTCTCTATTCTCTCTCTATTGTTCTGCTCTTTTTTTACTGTTTTCTATTCTGCAAAGTTTTATTGTTATTATGTTTTTTCATGCTTTCTTTTTAGGTATGTAATTTACTTTACTGTTTTCAGGTACGCCCAGGGGTCAAGTCCTGGGGGAAAAAAGTGTGGGAACTCCCACCCAAGATCCACTCCCCCACCCAAAAAGAAAAAAATGATACGCTCATATGCATAATTACTAAACCGCATGTTCTTTCTAAATCCTGCAATAACTCGTGGCAGACCTCCGCAATGTCTCCTGGAACAATGCCAAAAGCTCCCAGGAGACATTGCGGCATCGAGGTAGTGATGGAATACCCACACACTACCCGATGAATCCATATACAGGAAGCGGCCAGTAACCTAAAGGATTGTTAAGGTTCATCTGCCCCTGACAGTGACTCGAGCTGGGCATCGCCGCTTAGTAAAGGATTGGCTCGGGTGGCTCGGCTGCTCTCGGCTGCTCTAGTCCTGCAAAGGGAACTGAATTCCTGCTGTGAAAAAAGTGCAGGAACTCTGTTCCCACGAGTTCCCGCAGGACTTGAGCCCTGGGTACGCCATTCAGCTGTTGCGCGGATTTATCTTGACAGCAACAGCGTTTGCTCCCACGATATATAAAGCCGTAACTCCAGTGCTGTAGGAGCATGGTGGCATTAGGGGCGGAGGAGCGATTTTGCTCCTAATGCCACGTACATACGGTCGAAATTCCAACGGAGGCTTGCCCGTGGAAAAGTCTGACCATGTGTACGCGGCATAACTTTTTTGCGGGAGGATGCCCCCATGCTTCGGCATATATAAATGGTGCATGTATGCCCATCATTAGAAATGGGTGGATGAAGGAAGGTATTCTAATGGTGGACATACCCACCGATCAATCTTTTTTTTGTTCAGCCAACAGGCTGCATGAAAAAAAAGATTACAATACATGTCCAGCAAGAACCATCAACATACTGGTATGTTGCTGGACTTTAAATGGTTATACCAGAATGATGCCTGCGGGTTTAGGTATCATCTTGGTATCATTCTTTTCAGCCAGTGGTCGGCTTTCATGTAAAAGCAGTCCTAGTGGCTAATTAGTCTCTAGACTGTTTTTACATTCAGTGGGAGGGAATGTCCCCCCCCCCGAATATAAACAACACCATTGGGAAATTGGGAAAGAATTTTATCACACCGATCTTGGTGTGGTCAGATGCTTTGAGGGCAGAGGAAAGATCTAGGGTCTAAAAGACCCCATTTTTAAAAAAAAAAAGAGTACCTGTCACTAACTATTGCTATTATAAGGGATATTTACATTCCCTGAGATAACAATACAAATGGTAAAAAATAAATAAAATGGAAGGAACAGTTTACAAATAAAAAAAAAAAAAAGCAAAATAAATATATATATAAAAAAAGCACCCCTGCCCCCCCTGCTCTTGCGCAAAGGCAAACGCAAGTGTCGGTCTGGAGTCATATGTAAACGGCAATTGTACCATGCATGTGAGGTATCACCATGAAGGGCAGATCGAGGGCAGTAATTTTAGCAGTAGACCTCCTCTATAAATCTAATGTGGAAACCTGTAAAGGCTTTTAAAGCCTTTTAAAAATGTATGTCGTTTGTCGCCACTGCGCGTTTGTGCGCAATTTTAAAGTATGTCGTGTTTGGTATCCATGTACTCAGCCTAAAATCATCTTTTTTATTTCATCAATAATTTGGGCAATATAGTGTGTTTTAGTGCTTTAAAATAAAAAAAGTGTATTTTTTCCCCAAAAAATGCATTTGAAAAATCGCTGCGCAAATACTGTGTGGAAAAAAATGCAACACCCACCATTTTATTCTGTAGGGCATTTGCTTTAAAAAAATATATAATGTTTGGGGGTTCAACTTCACTTTCTTGCAAAAAAATATATGTTTTTATGTAAACAAACAGTGTCAGAAAGGTCTTTGTCTTTAGAAGTGGTTAGAAGAGCGGGTGATGTATGACATAAGCTTCTAAATGTTGTGCATAAAATGCCAGGACAGTTCAAAATCCCCCCAAATGACCCCATTTTGGAAAGTAGACACCCCATGCTATTTGCTGAGAGGCATGTCGAGTCCATGGAATATTTTATATTTTGACATAAGTTGCGGGAAAAATAAATATTTTTTATTTCTTTTTTTGCGCAAAGTTGTCACTAAATTATATATTGCTCAAACATGTCATGGGCATATGTGGAATTACACCCCAAAATACATTCTGCTGCTTCTCCTGAGTGCGGGGATACCACATGTGTGAGACTTTTTGGGAGCCTAGCCGCATACGGGACCCCAAAAACCAATCACCGCCTTCAGGCTTTCTAAGGGTGTACATTTTTGATTTCACTCCTCTCTACCTATCACAGTTTCGGAGGCCATGGAATGCCCAAATGGCACAAAACCCCCCCAAATGACCCCATTTTGGAAAGTAGACACCCCAAGCTATTTGCTGAGAGGTATGGTGAGTATTTTGCAGATCTCGCTTTTTGTCACAAAGTTTTGAAAATTTAAAAAATAAAAAAATAAATGTATTTTCTTTCTTCATTTTTAAAAACAAATGAGAGCTGTAAAATACTCACTATGCCTCTCAGCAAATAGCTTGGGAGCATATACTTGCAAAAATTGGGTAATTTGGGGGGGTTTTGTGCTATTTTGGCATTTTATGGCCTTCAAAACCTGTGATAGGTAGTGAGGAGTGAAATCAAAAAATTGCGCCCTTAGAAATGCTGAAGGCGGTGCTTGATTTTTGGGGCCCCATACGCAGCTAGGCTCCCAAAAAGTCCCACACATGTGGTATCCCCGTACTCAGGAGAAGCAGCAGAATGTATTTTGGGGTGCAATTCCACATATAACCATGGCATGTGTGAGCAATATATAATTTAGTAAAAACTTTTTGTAATTTTTTTTTTTTTGTCATTATTCAATCACTTGGGACTAAAAAAAAAATATTCAATGGACTCAACATTCCTATCAGCAGTTTCCTTGGGGTGTCTACTTTCCAAAATGGGGTCATTTGGGGGGGTTTTGTACTGCCCTGCCATTTTAGCACCTCAAGAATTGAGATAGGCAGTCATAAATTAAAAGCTGTGTAAATTCCAGAAAATTTACCCTAGTTTGTAGACGCTATAACTTTTGCGAAAACCAATAAATATACGCTTATTGTGATTTTTTTACTAAAGACATGTGGCTGAATACATTTTGGCCTAAATGTTTGACTAAAATTTTGTTTATACGATTTTTCTTATAACAAAAGGTAGAAAATATCATATTTTTTCAAAATTTTCGGTCTTTTTCCATTTATATCGCAAAAAAAAAATCACAGAGGCAATCAAATACCATCAAAAGAAAGCTCTATTTGTGGGAAGAAAAGGCCGCAAATTTTGTTTCGGTACAACATTGCATGACCACGCAATTACCAGTTAAAGCAGCGCAGTGCCAAATTGTACTTTAGAATTCTCCCATCGACTTTTACAGGGTGTTCCGCAGCTTTTTGAATTTGCCGCGAACACCCCAAATTGTTCACTGTTTGCCAAATGGGCGAACAGCCAATGTTCGAGTCAAACTCATGTTCGACTCGAACTCGAAGCTCATCCCAATCAGGACTCATCAATTTTCAAATATATACTGTATACACCATAGTTTGTAAACGCTATAACTTTTACACAAGCCAATTAATATACAGTTATTGTGATTTATTTTTTTACCAAAGACATGTTTTTTTTTCATTTCAAAATTCTGTGCCTTTTTTCATTTATATCACAGAAAAACAATCAAAACGGGTGGTGATCAAATACCACCAAAGGAAAGTTCAATTTGTGTGAAAAAATGTATACATTTAATTAGCATGACTGCGCAATTGCCAATTAAATTAGCGCAGTGCTGAATTGCAAAAAAAAATATCTTGTTGTGAAGGGGTAAAACCTTCTAGAGGTCAAGTGGTTAAGTACATTTTAAGTAACACCAGAAATGATCCAGGGGATATCTAATTGCCTTAGGGGATCAGGAAGGATATTTTCCCCCTAATGAAGCAACCATGCTTGTATATGGATTTTTGGCTTCCTCAGGATCAGCTGTGGTATAGGATTCTATATATAGAAAGGTTTTACACTTATTTATCAATTCATTTTTTTTCTTATCATTGGACTTGACAGATGTGTGACTTTTTTTCAACCTGACAAACTATGTGACTTTGTATGGTATATATCTAAATATAATGGTGAAAACATACAGTATTGAAATGACCTACTGTTGGAAATCATGATTGGTTAGAATAAGGGTTCAACTAAAAACAATTAAAACATTAAAGCAACCTGCCATTCTGTTTAAAATGTGGAAAGGAAAAGGAAACTAGCTGTCCTTCAAATAGTAAAAATACGATAAGGGATTTCAAGCATGCATAAATTCAGTACTGAGAGCTGATTCAGCAATACATAAATAGTCTATGGATTAATCATTGTCAGTTCTCAAGAATTTTAAACCTCTGTGGGTGGCAAGTATTTCCTGGTTATGCAACCTTTTGTCTTATAATTGTGAAAGAAATGAACCTACAAAATAAGAAACAAATGACATGCTTATAAATGTCAAGTGACACATATCACATATGACAGTTAATACATTAATATTTTACGTTTCTGACATTAATAAACAGAAGTACAAATAATGAGGAATCATATATAATGAATATATCATATGTATTATATAATTATAACTATCTTTAAATAAAAAATAAAAACGTTTACAATTTAAAATGATTATTATACTGCTATCTCTGTGCAATGTTGACAATGTGTATATGTCCACGTCATTCTATTACATGCAACTGTCACCAGTGTTATTTTGATTATCTTCTTAATAAACCTTTGTAAAAGGAAAAAAAATACTTAACTTAGTTTACACAGGTGATAAGTAGAAATACCTCTAAAAAAATTACCTTTAAATTAGTAGTTAATCACTAAAAAGACTCCCTAACATGTGGTTTATATTGTAGTTTCTTTAAAACAATTATCCCTTGGCATTGGTGGTCATCCAGTAAAAAAATGCTCAAAGACAATTTTACTGGTGGTCAGTGGCATTATATTTGTATTGTGCCGGTGGCATACCTCCTTAGTCTGAGACCATGTCAAGCTGGCATAACAGCTCCCAGAAAATCTCTGCAGAGCCTACGCTTGTGACAACATCACGTATTACGGAATCCATAAGTGATCTGTGTATTCCCCTGCAAAGTTTGGTTTGTACAGCGCAGTCCATATTTTCTATATGTAAATCGTATGTTTTTTTTGTAAACATATGATACCATTGATTTTAGAACTAAGAGTTCTAATTTTTCCATGCACATTCCTTTTAGTGGCTGCCGATATGTACTATGGAGTGAAGTGACATCATATAGCCAGGATTTGAGCTAATCATTTTCAAGTGCTATATGACTTCTCATTTGGAGGGTCGTACTGTTCTGGTAAGCCTCTGATTTGTGCACTGGTGTTGGCGTTACCTATTTACAATTTTAGGTATTATCGTTTTTTACCATTTCACAGGTGCATGCAATTTTAGAGCTTGACATGTTTGGTATCTATTCCCTCTTTGCAACCTCATATGTTTATTCTAGAAAAAATGGGTATTATGTATTGTGATTGTGTGTACCAAAATGTATTTTCCTGTACTTTTATCGAAAGACTTCCTAGCAAAAAAATTCAGATTTCAGTATGTGCACAACTTTTTTTTAAACGTCCCAGTAAAATAGTGGTTAAACACCAAGAGCTAACAATCAATTTCCAAACCGAGTGTACTAAAGAAAAATAGTGGCCAGCTTTAAAAAAAAAGACAAAATATCCTACTCAGTTAGAGGAGCTGAAAATGTTTTCCAGAGTCAAGCCCTGTACACATGGGCTAGAATCTCGTCAGGAAAAAAACGTTGTTTTTCCTGACGAGATTCTTGGAAAGAATCTCTTGCCGCCCGAGTGTATAGACACTCCTTTCAAAAGAACCGTGGTTCTTTTGAAAGGCAAGAACGCGCATGCGCTCGTCACATTTGATGCCGTCGCCACCATCTTGCTGCACCCTACCTATGCCTAGGAAGCTACCGTGCATGCGTCAAAGTCATTTCGAGCATGTGCGGGTTTCCACGGTGACAGGTAAGTATACACACTCGGGTTTCTCGGCAGGAAAACACTGCCGAGAATCACAACGAGAAAATAGAGAACAAGTTCTCTATTTTTCTAGTCGAGATTTTAGGCAGTTTTCTTGATGAGATACCTGAAAGCCTCGTACACACGCACAGTATACTCGGCAAGAAAGCTCTGCCAGCAGTTTTCTTGCTGGTTCTTGCCGAGTAAACCGAGCATGTGTACGAGGCTTATGTGTATAAAAAAACATATTTTCCTTGGGAAAAAGTAGAGGCCTCTTTTGACAAAAGACCTTGTTGCTTTAATGTGAACAGCAGACTAGCTATATCCTCAGTCAATGTAGTAAAGGCTGCATTTTTGTGAAGACACCGGTTTTGATAAAAATACACTATGATGACCATCTGAACACTATCTCAGTCTACTGCACGTATTCTGAAAAAAATATGTTTGTTTTTACAAATACAGTATGTTGCATTTTTAGCCCCAGGGACTGACATTGCATTTTCAAAATCAGTGTAGTAAAGTTGCACTTTTTTTAAAGCAATAACCCCATATTTTTCAAAAGACTTTCTTGTTTTAGTTCCAGGAGCTGACTATCTATTTCCAGAGTCATTGTTTTCTTTCTCTTTTCCTTTACAAGACCTGGCAGTCTAGTTCCACAATCAGACTGGTTATCAAGACTATCAAGAAAGTGAAAAATACCATAGGGATGTATACAGAGCCGGGTATCAGCACCTTTAAATTACAGTAGATAATATTATAAGGTTGCTTGACAATGTATCTGTGGTGGTTTGAAGAGAGCAGTCTCAGAAACTCATATTTAAACATTTTAAACGATTTCTTACAGAATCCTTGTAGCTGCTTGTGGTGTTGCAACAAATTGTCAGTGAGTTGTCAAAGGTCTGAACACTCGTACTTGACAAGAATCTCATAGAGGCAGTTGTTTGACCCTTTTTAATAAAGAATGAAAATGTGATTTTATTTTTTTTGTCATATGCAGTCATTTTAAATAAAGGATATACAGTCTGTTCTCTTCTATATATTGACCTTGGGATTTTCAAAACACACCTCATATTTCTTGTGAAAATGCTTCACATTTAGATGATCAAAGTAGCAAAAAGAAATGTTAAACTCACAGCGACTTTTCTGCAAAAGTATCCAACACAGAAGTTAAATGCAGTGTGAAAAGAATAGTCAAGTGCACTGCTAATGCACTTGGAAGTGCAGTCGCTGTAGATCTGAGGGTAAGATCTGAAATGAGGGGAAGCTCTGCTGATTTCTATCAACCAATCATGTACAAGCAAAAATGCTGTTTTTTATTTTCCTTGCATGTCCCCCTCAGATCTACAGCGACTGCACTTCCAAGTGCACTTGTAGTGCAAAATGGATTTGCCTTTAGTAAATAAACCCCTTTATCCTCAAAATAAAGATAGCTGCCAAATCACTGAAACTAAATCAGTTCACTGGATTTTATGTGCTATTTCGGATTCAGGAAAACATCATTTGAGTCCATGAGTGTTTATGTATACATACATATTTTCATAGCTTTATGGTCTATGTTTATTTATTTTTTCTTTATCCACCAAAAGGGGTGATCACAATTTCAACTATGCATCAGGTCATGCATCTGCCTTTTGATGGTAAAAATGTATAATGCAATTTAAAGGCAAAAGTTTTTGTGGGTGGAATGAAAGTAGGGGGAATGCAATAGTGACCCCCTACCTATGGGAATGAGGAACATATCAAATAGGCAGTTTAACCACTTAAGCCCCGGACCATTTTGGTGGTTAAAGACCGGGCCACTTTTTGCGATTCGGCACTGCGTCACTTTAACCGACAATTGCGTGCCCGTGCGACGTGGATACCAAACAAAATTGACGTCCTTTTTTTCCCACAAATAGAGCTTTCTTTTGGTGGTATTTGATGACCTCAGTGATTTTTCTTTTTTGCGCTATAAACAAAAACATTGCGACAATTTTTTAAAAATTCAATATTTTTTACTTTTTGCTATAATAAATATCCACAAAAAATATATATAAAAAACATATTTTTTCCACAGTTTAGGTCGATATGTATCCTTCTACATATTTTTGGTAAAAAAAAAATCGCAATAAGTGTTTATTGATTGGTTTGCACAAAAGTTATAGCTTCTACAAAATAGCTTTATGGCATTTTTACTAATATTTTTTTTTACTAGTTATGGCGGCGATCAGCGATTTTTATCGTGACTGCAACATTATGGAGGACACATTGGACACTTTTGACACCATTTTGGGACCATTGTCATTTTTACAGTGATCAGTGCTATAAAAATGTACTGATTACTGTAAAAATGACACTGGCAGTGAAGGGTTAACCACTGCCTGGCGCTGCAGGGCTTAAGTGTTCCCTAGGAAGTGATTCCTACTGTTAGGGGGCGTGGCTACACGTGACAAGTCACTGGTGTAAATAGGCGCGCGGTGGTCGGCAAGTGGTTAAATGTACATTTATTTGATTGGTTACTTACCTGTCAGGTGATTTTTTTCCAAACTTCGGGAAAGTTCCAAGGTTTGTCAGGTGGCTTAACAGACCTAAAGGATTAAAGAAGTTATAAAATACATTAGACCAATGGTTGCAGCAGAAGAAGATGCATCTTCTGTGTGGTTCTCCTTCTCACTATGTATTGTTTGCTGCATAAAATGGTGGAGAGGGCCTCTGCTCCTGACAGGGATGTGTCTTTCTTCCCTTTTCTCCCATGCATTCTCAGCAGCCTATTACCCTTCACTTTCTTCTTCTAGACCCTTTCTTTGCCATCCCTCTCTTCTTCGTCCCCTTCATCTTTCCTTCTGCCTCCATCTTTTCCTGTGTCTCAGACGGAGATTACAAGTGATAGAGGAGCTTGCACTGTAGAGTCAGGCAGTCAGCCAAGGAAACAGAAACAGGTCCACTGGATCAAATCCAGGGGACCTCCTGCACCTAAACAGAAGAGAGATGCTGTGTCACCTCTGTTGACAGAGTCTGCAGGGCTACACAGGTCTGTGAAATAACCACTTGAGCCCTAAACACTTGTAGCACGGATTGGTAATAGTGGTGAGTCTGTTCCTTTGCTTTCCATAGTACATTGGTTGGATTATTTTACTTAATTGACAGACTATTTTAAACATTGTCTTGCTGCGGGTGTAGCTAATTATCCTGACCCTATATTGCAAGCCTGGACTAAGCCAAATACAGCAATTCCTCCTGTTGTGGCTTCAGGTGCAGTTTTGCCCCTTGTACCTCCGACATTAAAGTCTATGCATGCTCCTATTTCTTCTGTCCCTGAAACACATGTGAAATGTCTCCTTTGGGTTTTACTTATCCACAGAGGTTATCCTTCATTTAAGGATAATCGCTTGGACAAAAAAGATTTAGATAAGTCCAAAGATGATAAACACAAATCGTCCCCACGCTCTTTTAACAATTGGCTTCAAGCCTTTTGCATTTTCGCTAGCGTTATGGGGTGAAAAACATCCTGAGTTGTGTTGCAGGATGCAAAACATTTTCTGCATTGGCATGGTTCTATTACGATTAATTGTTTAGACAAAAGTTATCGGTTCACAAACACCTAAAATGGGGGTAGAATGATGTGGGTTTATGGCTGAACCTTCTAATGCCTAGGAAACAGCCATTGCCACCGCAGCCTTTTCAGCCTGCTCCCTTTAAAAAAGTTAATGTTTTGGTTTCAACGAGGGGCAATGCTAATGGCCTCATTCTTGTCGATGCAAACATGAATGTATCACTTGTTCTGGAGCTCATCCTGCAATTCGCTGTTTCAAAAAATGATTCTTGTCTTCTTCATTTCATGCTAGGGATAATTTTCATTCTGGCAATAATCCCAGTGAAGTTAACTGACATGTTGCCATTTCTTCAAATTTAGCCAGACTGTCTGACAGCAGATCTAATAATTGACAGTGTTACTGTCAGTTTTCGATTGCCCAAATTATTGGTGAAGGTTGTTTTTGCTTTGATAACCTCCCCTCGGTTGTTGTTTTCCGGCAATCGTTTCTGAAAAAATGTTGAAAGAAGATAGAGAAGGCAGGGCCGCAGGCCACTTTTGTTCCACCCATTTTTGAATTTTAGGGTTTTGGCTCTTAGCTTGATACCTAAGAAGGAAAAGAACAGTTATCGGGTGATACATCACTTGTCATATGCTTCTGGATTGTCTCTTAATGATACTATTAATCCTGTTTTAAGTTCTGTATCTTATGCCTCATTTGATGATGCACTAGTTAAGATACGTATTCTTGGTAAGACTGCTATGCTTGCGAAAACGGATGTTAAGTCCACTTTCTGTTCATTACCGATCCATCGTTCGGCATATAATTTCCTTGGTTTTTATTTTAATGGAGCCTATTACTATAATAAATGCCTGCCCATGGGCTGCTTCTTGTCTTGCAAGTACTTTGATTTATTTCTTGAATGGACGGTGTCATTTCGAGCAGATTCTACTCACATCCTACACTATGTGGATGATTTCCTATTCATTCATTTGATTCTTCACATTGCCTTTATTTGTTCAGTGAATTTTAATTCATTCGTAGACATTTCGGCATTCCTCTGGCTCACGATAAATCAGTTTGGCCTACTACTTGCCTCAAATTCTTGGGCATTACCATTGATACGACCAAGGTAGAATGCCGTCTCCCTTCTGCAAAAATATGCCTTTTGCATACTTTAGTCTCCTTAATTATTTCTAAACCTATAGTGAATATTCAGACTTTACAATCTTTATTAGGTTTGCTATTGTTTGCCAGTCAAATCATTCAGGTTTGTCGTTTTTTTTTCTTAGAGATTATATAAAGCTATAGCTGGTTTTAAATCTCCTTATCATTTTGTACGCATCACGTTTGACCTGGTTTCGGATCTTTTGGTATGGGATGAATTTTTTGCATCTTACAATGATTGTTTGTTCTGGGAAACCCTCTTTTGCGATGCCTCTGCAATTTCTTTATTTACAGGTGCAGAAGGATCAATAAGTTACGATGCCTGTTGGCACAATCCTAGGTCTGTGGATTCTTGGCCTACTTTGTGGATTGAGAACGGTTTGACAAAAACTATTGTATTGCTTGAGATCTTTCCTATTTTAGTAGCCATGGAGCTTTGGGTGATCAATTAATTGATTCCTGTCGTTTGTTTAATTCGGATAACAAAGGTGTTGATTTTGCCATAAATTGTATGTCATCTAAGCTATTACTTATTTTGACCATATTGAGACGTTTAGTTTTCAAATGCCTTATTTTAATTTATGGATAAAGGTGAAATATATTTCTGCCCATAATAACATCTTTGCTGATTCTTTATCCCGATTTCAGTTGGATCGATTTTGAAAATTGGTGCCTTTGCAGATCTACTTTGTTCTCCATGCCTGGAATGGTTATGGTCGGCGGGTTGTTCTCAGTAAATGCGGCTGTTGCAAATTCTTTGGCCAATTCCATGTGGGTGATCTACAATGCCGCGTGGTCTTTGTGGTGTTCTTTTTTACACCCATATCAATTTTCTGGTTCTATCGTTTTCTGAACAATTGGTTTTATCCTTTCTGGACTCTTTGATGTGTAATTCCTATTCTTATTCTCATTAAGTGAAAATTTTGGTGGGTGTTTCCTTTTTACTAAAATACAAGGTTTTCCTCCTTGCTCGCATTTATTTTCTTTTAAACAAGCCCTTAAAGGGTATCGTTAAAGATATTTCCACATTGATGATAGAGTGCCAATTACATCTGCTATTTTACATTGCCTATTAGTTGCTTCTACGTCTATTTGTTTTTCAGATACCGAGGCTCTACTCTTTCCAATTTATTTTAGCCTCTGTTTCTTTGGGGCGTTCCGGATTTCCGAATTGTTGCCAAAATATTCTTTGTCCAATGGGGGCCTTTTAGTTTCAGATGTCGTCATGTGCAATGATTGTGTGCAGATCCTTCTTCTGTTTTAGCAAAAAGGATCAATTGGGGAAGGGACATTGGATTGTTATTCATCAAATCCCTGGATCCCTAGTCTGTTATTTATTATCCAGATACTTACCTTTGCGCCTGGTGTCATCAAATCTTCTTTTGGTCCATTTACTCAATACCAATTTAAGATGGGTTTTAAAAAAATGCCTTTGTCATTTTGATTTAGGCATTTACATATAACTTTGCATTATTTTGGAAATGGCACTGCAAAGTTTCTAGGTTGGGTTTGTCATCATCAGCTATCAAAGGTCTGGGTGGATTGAAATCTGATTGCTTCGGGCCTAATTTATGATTTTTCTGATTTTAGGTACTCCATATTATATTTGGATTATCAGACATTTATTCATATATTGGGCAAATATTCAAGCTTCTTTGAGAAGATATGGATAAGCTTGCCACATCTTACCATTGGGATTTTTGCCCATTCCCCCTTGCAAAACTGCTCCAGCTCCTTCAAGTTGGATAGTTTGCAATTGTAAACAGCAATCTTTAAGTCTGACCACAGATTTTCTATTGGATTGAGGTCTGGGCTTTGACTAGGCCATTCCAACACATTTACATGTATCCCCTTAAACCACTAAAGTGTTGCTTTAGCAGTGTGTTTGGGATCATTGTCCTGCTGGAAGGTGAACCTCTGTCCTAGCCTCCAATCACACACTTCATGTCAGTGTTTTGCTTTCTGCAAGCCACTTATCCTGTGCCATGCTTTTGCCTTGTATTCATACCCTGAATAGAGTTGAGCGAACCTGAACTGTAAAGTTCGGGTTTGGTACAGACTTTGGGTTTTTCCCGGACCCGAACCTGAATAATTGGAAAAAGTTTGGGTCCGGGTTCGGAGTTCGGAAAAAAAAATGCGCGGAGGTCCCCGCAAATTCAATAACCAGACCCTTTAGGTCTGGTATGGATATTAAGGGGAACCCTGCCGTCAATTTAAAAAAAAAATGACGTGCGGTTCCCCCTAAATATCCATAACCAGACCCTTCAGGCTGTGGGGATGAGACCCTTGTCCCCATCAACATGGGGACAAGGTGCTTTGGGGGGCACCCCAAAGCACCCTCCCAATGTTGAGGAAATGTGGCCTGGTGCGGTTCAGGAGAGGGGGGGGGCGCACTCTGTCCCCCCTCTTTTCTGCGGCCGGCCAGGTCAACGTGCTCGGATAATGGGTCTGGTTATGGATATTTAGGGGGAACCGCACTGACGGCAGGGTTCCCCTTAACCACTTAAGCCCCGAGCCTGTTTTTCAGATTCTGTGTTTACGAGACTAAAACATTTTTTTTTGCTATAAAATTACTTAAAACCCCCAAACATTATATATATATATATATATATTTTTCTAACACCCTAGAGAATAAAATGGCAGTCATTGCAGTACATTTTGTCACACCGTATTTGCGCAGTGGTCTTACAAGCGCACTTTTTTTGGAAAAAAATCACTTTTTTAAATAAAAAAAGAAGACAACAATAAATTTGGCCGAATTTTTTTACATATTGTGAAAGATAATGTTACGCCGAGTAAAATGATACCCAACATGTCATGCTTACAAATTGCGCCCGCTCTTGGCATGGCGTCAAACTTTTACCCTTTAAAATCTCAATAGGCGACGTTTAAAAAATTCTACAGGTTACATTTTTTGAGTTACAGAGTAGGCCTAGGGCTATAATTGCTCTCAGTCTAAGGATCGCGGCGATACCTCACTTGTGAGGTTTACACACCGTTTTCATATGCGGGCGCTACTCGCGTATGCGTTCGCTTCTGCGTGCAAGCTCGTCGGGACGGGGCGCTTTAAAATTTTGTTTGGGGGTTTTCGTATTTATTTTTATTTACTTTACAATTTTTAACACTGAAATAAAAAAAATAAAAAAAATTATCACTTTTATTCCTATTACAAAGAATGTAAACATCCCTTGTAATAGAAAAAAGCATGACAGGTCCTCTTAAATATGAGATCTGGGGTCAAAAAGACCTCAGATCTCATATTTAGGCTCAGGCCCCGTACACACAAGAGGATCCATCCGCTGGAATTGATCCGCGGACCGGCTCCAGCGGATAGATCCCCTGGTGTGTACAATCCAGCGGATCTGTTTCCGCGGATTTTTATCCCCTGGGATGGATTTCAAGCGGATACAAATTTGAAGACATGCTTTCAAATCTATCCGCTTGAATCCATCCCAACGGATTGATCCGCTGGTCTGTACAGACTCACCGGATCAATCCGTCCGAATGAATCCCCCGCATGCGTCGTAATGATTCGACGCATGCGTGGAATTCCTTATATGACAGTGTCGCGCACGTCGCCGCGTCATCATCGCGGCGACGGCGCGACACGTCATCGCGATGGGATTTTGGCGCGGATTTCGATCCGATGGTGAGTACACTCCATCGGATCAAAATCCTCGCAAATCCTCGAGAGGATTTATCCGCGGAAACGGTCCGGTGGACTGTATCCGCGGATAAATCCTCTCGTATGTACGGGGCCTTAAATGCAAAAAAAAAAAAAAAAAAATTGAAAATGTCATTTTTTCAAATGACAAAAAAAAAAATGTTGCTTTAAGACGCTGGGCAGGACTGACGTTTTGACGTCACTTCCGCCCAGCAGAGCTATGGGGATGGGTGAAGGAGATTTTTCCTTCGCTCGTAACCCTGCTCAGCTGCCGAACGGTCCTGATCTCCTCCGCCGCTACCGACGGCCCTCTCCCGCCACCGATAACGGCAAACTCGCAGCGAATCCACCACGGAGACCGCCGTTATCGTTTACACGGCCGCCCACTGAAGAGATGAATATCTCGGTTGTGGCAGCAGCTGCTGCCGTTACCGAGATATTCATCTTTAAAGTGCCGACGTAGAATGACGGTGGGCGGAGGGTAACTAGTTAATATCCATACCAGACCTGAAGGGTCTGGTTATGGATATTTAGATGGAACCGCACGTCATTTTTTTTTTAAATTGACGGCGGGGTTCCCCTTAATATCCATACCAGACCTAAAGGGTCTAGTTATTGAATTTGCGGGGACCTCCACGCATTTTTTTTTTTCTAAAAGTCTGTGTCCCATTGACTACAATGGGGTTCAGAGTTCGGGTTTGGGTTCGGGTTCCCGAACCCGATCTTTTTTTTAAAGTTCGGGTTCGGACCCAAACCCGAACATCCAGGTGTCCGCTCAACTCTAACCCTGAACCCTGCTGTCTTGTTCCTGTTTTCCCTTGTTTCCAAAAACTGGTACATCACAGTTTTGGTTTCCCCTTTCTATGAGTTCTCTGTACCTCCTGTATCTTACTTATATCTGTTCTTCATTTTCATATATTGTAGATAGTTACTTCAATAGTTAATATTTTTCTTATTTTGTTAGGTAATTTAGCTAGTTATTAGTCATTGAGTTTTTGGTTCAATTATATATTTAAGTTTGCTGTTTGCTGGTGTTTGGAAGTTTTGTTTTTCTATTAATAAACTCACTTTAATATACGGTATATGGTCTAGTTTCCAAGTATAGCTTTGCAGATTTGACCAACTTTCCTGCGATACAATCTTTACATTTAGGAATGTAAAGATTGTATAGCTGACAAAATCCATTCAGAAAAAACATTTTCATCACCTGGAGCCTGAAAAATCTGGTGCAGCTCTGCATCAAAACCACAAATCTTCCAGGTTGTATTGTCAAAGCTTAATTGAACAAGGTGGACTTAGAAGCTGATTGGTGACCATGCACAGCTGCACCAGATTCTGAGTGCTCCTGTTTTAGTAAATTTCCCTGTTTGTGTAGATTTGTTCAATGCAACCTATCAAAGCTCTTCTACAGATCAACATGCGAAACAGAGTTAGCATAATATAGTAAATCTATTATTCTCCTGCCATCTGGGGTCTCAGACCAAACCATCTTGTTCTGGAACAAGGGGCTCATTTCACAAGCAGTATTTACCACTTTAAGCACTTCTTGTCCGCCGTACGTATATATACCAGGGGTAGGCAACCCCCGACACTGGTGCCGCAAGCGGCACACAAAGCCTCTTTTGCTGGCATTCGACCCCCTCCCCATCAACAGAGCAGCGCAGGGGGATGCGCTGTGCCCCCACTCTTTGTAAAGGATGGGAAACATTGTTTGGTTCTCTAACTTTGCTATAGCTGCGATCGTCAGCTTATGTGATGGGGAAGAAATTGGGTGCAGTTCTGCTGGGGGAGGCAGAGCAGTCTCTGTTTGCAGGAGGAGGACTATCATTGACCACTGCTAAAGCCAATCACACTCCTGCCTACCCTGTCCACCATCTAGAGGAAGATGACTCGCTTGGTTGCCACTACAAATCAGGTGACAGTTGGTCTAATTACTGTTGAGCTTCTGGGAACTTTGTTGAAATTATTCCTGAACCTTTGCATCACTTACTACTGAACCCCTGCATTTTGTGTCCCTTTAAGCCAGAGCCAGTATTCAGCACGATGAAAATTGTACCCAACTTTTCCTGTGGCGCAGAGCGCCACACTTTTTCTCAGCTGCGGGGCCCAAATTATGATCCTGCACACAGGCCCACTGCTTTCAGAAAATGCCCCTGACCTGAGCTCATCATTGCGCATCCATTCCAAAAACTTGTATGTGACATCACATACATCACATACAAGCACGTGGGCTGGATGCGAGAGTTGGATCAGCAGGATGAGTGTGCCAGGACAAGTAGATGTGTCTCATCTATGCTTCCTTTCACCACGCTGCATATTCCACATATCATAGATGAGAAGAGGGTACAGCAGTGGAACAGATGAGCAGGAGGGTACAGCAGTGGGGAAAATGAGCAGGATGGGTTCAGAAGTGGGACAGATGAGCAGGAGGGTACAGCGGTAGGGAAGATGTGCAGGGAGGTACAATGGTGGAAGAGATGAGAAAGGGGTTCACCAGTGGGACAGAAGAGCATGGGGTGCAGTGTTGTCCAGATGAGCAGGAGTGTACAGTGTTCGGGCAGATGAGCAGGGGTGTACAGTGTTGGTGCAGACGAGCAGGGGTGTACAGTGTTGGGGCAGATGGGCAGGGGGGTTCAGTGTTGAGCCAGATGAGCAGGGGGGTTCAGTGTTGGTGCAGATGAGCAGGGGGTTCAGTGTTGGGCCAGATGAGCAGGGGGTTTAGTGTTGGGCCAGATGAGCAGGGGTGTACAGTGTTGGTGCAGATGAGCAGGGGTGTACAGTGTTGGGGGCAGATGAGCAGGGGGGTTCAGTGTTGGGCCAGATGAGCAGGGGGTTCAGTGTTTTGGTCCAGATGAGCAGGGGGTTCAGTGTTAGGCCAGATAAGCTGGGGGTTCAGTGTTGGGCAAGATGAGCATGGGGGTTCAGTGTTGGGCAAGATGAGCAGGGGGTTTATAGTGTTGGGGCAGACGAGAAGGGAGTTCAGTGGTGAGACAGAAAAGCAGGGGGGTAGAGCAGTGGGGCAAATGTGCAGAAGGCACATGGGTGGAAGGGATAAGAAGGGGGTTCAGTGGTGGGACAGAAAAGCAGGGGGGTACAGTGATGGGGCAGATGAGCAGGGGGTTACAGTGGTGGGACAGATGGGCATGAGGGGGTTCTGTGTTGGGGCATTAGAGAAAGAAGGTACATTGGTGGGACAGACGATCAGGGGGTTACAGCAGTGGGGCAGAGGAGTATTGTGGTACAGAAGTGGGGCAGATGTGCAGGGGACAAAGGAGGTACATCGGTGGAACACATGAGCAGGGGGTTACAGTGGTGGGGCAGAGGAGCAGGGGGTACCGTGGTGGGACAGATATGCAGGAGGTACAGTGGTGGGGCAAATGAGAAAGGAGGTTACAGTGGTGGGAAAGATGACCAGATAAGTTCAGTGTTAGGACAGATGAGAAGATGGTTCAGTGGTGAGATAGAAGAGCATGGGGGGACGGCGGTGGAGCAGATTTGCAGGGGGTTACAGTGGTGGGACAGAAGAGCAGGGTGGTACATGGTGGGACAGAAGAGCAGGGTGGTACGTGGTGGGACAGAAGAGCAGGGTGGTACAGATGTGCAGGGGTTACAGTGGTGGGGCATATGAGAAAGGGGTTACATTGGTGGGGCCGACGAGCAGGGTGGTACAGTGGTGGGGCAGATGAGCAGGGTGGTGCAGTGGTGGGAGAGATGAGCAGGGGGTTACAGTGGTGGGGCAGATGAGCAGGGGGGTACAGTGGTGGGGCAGATGAGCAGGGGGTACAGTGGCAGGGTAGATTAGCAGGGGGTTACAGTGGTGAAACAGATTTGCAGGGGGTACAGAGATCTGAGGTGTGAAGGTGCATGAATTGTGGCTCATCTGAGGTGCAGGAATTGGGGCTGATCTGAGGCGTGAGAGTGCAGGATGTTAATTTCTCACTAACTAAAGTAGTTTACAGCATTTACTTTATAAAAAAAACTTTTTCGGGATTGAGAGTGTGAAGTTGACATTTTTCTGTTATAAAATCGGCACGCTCAATTTCTTTGAAAAAAAAATTGGCACACTGTGCTCAAAAGGTTGCTCATCTGTCTCTTGATAATTTAGGATAAGCAGTAAAATACCACATGGTGTTTTTAAAACTTTCTTTTAAATTTATTAACAAACACTACTAAAATCTTGCATGCACTAGTTCTTAAAATGTTGTGGTATTTTAGTAATGACAACAAACAATATTTTAACGTCAGCACCTACCAATGTCCCTAACAACCAGGGAATAGCTAGCTGGTTGTTAAGAAGCCGTCAGCCACCAACGTCCTTAACAACTAGTAATTAGCTGTTTTTTAAAGGAGTCCGTTATTTAAAAAAAAAAAGCCCCAAAAAAGTCCCCTGAAGTAAATCCAACATCAATCATGATGAACTCTGGTCGCCGACCTGCACAAAGAAAAATAAAAAATAAAATAAAGGTCCGCTTGGCTCCCTCCAACTGACAGCTCCGCTGCCTTCTTGCTGCTAAATAAACTAGCCAACAGAAGTGGATCTTAATGGATAAAGTTTGCACCCAGTGTGGCAGGTTTATATGCAAATAAAAGAAAAAGCATCCTGTGAGCGCAATTTTAAATAAAGATTGATGTGTGTTTTTTTTTTTACATGTTTCAAAAGAAGTGTTCTTTTTTCTTTTCTTGTGAGCATTAGAGAGAGTATGGAGGAGTTTATATCTTCATTCTCTTTTGTATCTGACCACGGAAATCAGATAGCAGGAAGAACTAGGCATGTGAAATTTTTTAAGTTACGAATACGTTTTCCGTCAATTTTCGTTATTTTAGTTGATTCGTTAACATACGAATGAACGAATGGTTTAGCGCAATTGATAACGAATAACGATATTTTCAAAATAACGAATATGAAAAACAACGAAGATACGAAAGATGAAAGAAACGAAAACATAGAAACAACGAAAATACCGAACCCAAAAAAAAAATAATTACGAAAAACAAAATGAACGAAAATGCAAACTTACTAATATTCGAAGACCGAAAAGAAAACGAAATGCCGAACAAAGACTAAAAAACGAAAATCAAAACTAACGAAAAATAAATTACGAATCTTCGGAAAACTGAAATGAAAACAACGAAAATACAAAATAATGTAAATTAGCTTTCGTTAGTACTGAAATATTTCTGGACATTGACCAATAGCCACTGAGCGCTGTCCCTTTCCTCTGAAGAGGTTTGTTCCTTCCCCCAATGAGCTTCTTTCTCATTACCTCCTGGCTCATTGTGTCTTTTTCTGTGTTAGACTGCAGTGCATCTAATTTCTAGATTTGTATTTGTAATATCTGACATATTTTAGTTTTCTTCTACGTCAGACTTCATTCTAGACAGGGTGTGTGTGCTAACTAAGACAGTCAAGTCAATCACAGTAAAATCCGAATTACAAAATTACGACGAGTAGTGTGTCGAATAAACGTAAAATGTATTCTAACAGAATTACGAATGCAATAAAATCTACAAAAGTACATTATTACAATCAAAGGAAATTAGACATGAAAATACGAATGATCATAAAGCAACGAAAATATATTTCTTTACGAAAATACGAATGCGGCATGATGGAAAATATAATGTAAATACGAATAACAAAACAACGAAAATTAAACTAACGTAAAAACGAAGGAACGAATAAAATAATTTTAAAAATACGAACGCGGCAGAATACAAAATATAACGAAAATACGAATCTCGATTCAACGAAAAATAAACTAACAGAAAAAAACGGAAACGGAAAAAAAGAGTGTTACGAAAATACTAAAGAGTACAAATACGATAACTAACGTCTTACGAAATTACGACTCATTACGAATCACGATAAACGAACAGAAACGAAACAGAAATAAACGAAAATTTTTGCTGTGCACATGTCTAGGAAGAACGGTTAAATATACATGTTTTTATGTGGGGATAGTATCTGGACAATCAGAATACACAGTGCTTTGTGCAACATACGAGAGATGATTGCTAAAGCTCTATTTGGTATTACTAGTATTTTGTGAGCATAGGAATCTAAAGTGAACAGTGCTATGTATAGGATAGGAGGGATGATCTCTAAGACTGCAATTGTTTTGTGTACAGTATGTGCATATGATAGTAAAGCATCAAAAGAGTATCACCAAACCCTTCTCCCACACAGCAGATTCTCTCAGTCTTGCTGACTGTATCTATTATTTTCCCTAACGGCAAATGGGAAAATGTAACTGTTCCCACAACCGGATACCATCCCCATCTGTCATTTCTTCTTCTTATCTGCCCCTTATTTGTATTGGCACTTCCCTCATCACCCTTATGTTTTCCTTCCCCTTTGTTTACCCTATCCCCACTCACCTTTCTCTAGGACCATGCCCACAATTATCCTGATGAGCAAAACCCAGTCTAGAATCTGGAGACTCAACGACTCCATCTTATGCTTGGAGACTCGTGTCTCCCACTTGCAACAAACATTAAGGGAGTACTTATACTGTACAATATTACACCCTCAGACTCCTGATTAGAGGAAAATTCCTTAAGCAGTCCAGCTTTAAGCAGTCACACAGGCAGGAGTGTAACTAATATCGGGCACATGGAGCATCAAATCTGCAGCACAGAGCTTTTGCTTGGTGCTGCAATTCTGTAAGGTGGCATATAGAGACTGGAGATGGCAGATGGATGTCCATCCAAACTCCAACCCAGCACCATGATGTGCAGTAAGATCATGCATGCTGACATTGCTGAGCACATGGAGGGGTTTATGAGAAAGGAATATTTTAAATGGCTGCTTGCTGCTGGACTTTGGAGGGATTATGAGGACTCTGGGCACCAGCACAAATTTACAAAATCAGCTCAGATGCTGGCTGCTTGTATGCTGACTGTCCACGGGGAAGGCCAAGCTTGGTGACTGAGCTTGAGTTGAGTTGAGCCTGGGTCCTAGGGAAGTCCATATTTGGTGAGGCAGCTGAAAACACATTTGATACTTTGAATGATTCCCCCCCCTCTCTACCCTTTCCCCCTCCCCATTCCCTTCTCTCCTTTTTTACTGTATTTCCCCAATCCTTCTCCCCTCTCCCTTAATGTTCTCCTTCCTCCCACTTCACCTTCTCCCCTCCACTCTCTCCTCCACCTTCCTTTTCCCAATTCCTGCTTCCCCCTGTTCCCCACTCCCTTATCTCTTCTCCCACCTTCCTCTCTCCCCCCCACTATCTGCCCTCCCTTTCCATGTCCCTCTTCCCCCTCTCCATTCCTCCTCCTCCCACCCCCTATCCCATTTTCTCCCTCTCTCTCAATTTCCTTCTCTCTTCTCCAACCTCTATTTCTCCCCCCTCTTTCTCTCTCTCTCTCTCTCTCTCTTACTCTCTCTTTCCCCCTCTCTTCTTCTGTCTTCCCCCTCTCTCTCAACCCTCTTTCTCTCTCTATTCGCCTTTCCTCTCTGCCCCCCTCTCTGTCCCCTTCTCTCTCACCTAACATCTTTTTCTCCACCACTGCTCTCTGAACCCATGCACTCTCTCTTTCTCTAGTCCTCTTCCTCTCTGTCCTCTCTTCTTCTCTTCACTTTTCTGTCCTCAACATCTCTTTCTCCTCTCTCTATATCTCTCCCCCTTCTTTCCCTTTTGCCCCTCTCTTTCCCTTTGTCCCATTTTTTCTCTTTCTTTCCACTCACTCTCTCTTTTCTTTATCCCTCTCCACATCAATATCTCCTTTTGTCTCTCCCTCATCCTCTTTCCTTCTCTGTTTTCTCCTCTCTCCTTTCTCATAATTTCTCTATCCCGACTACTCTCTTATCCCTCTCTTGTCTC
The DNA here is from genome assembly GCF_905171775.1 of Rana temporaria. NCBI lineage: Eukaryota > Metazoa > Chordata > Amphibia > Anura > Ranidae > Rana > Rana temporaria. The sequence goes on along the minus strand of NC_053491.1, from coordinate 122,520,193 downwards.
TGTCCTTTCTTCTCTCCACCCTATCTCTACTCCCCTTTCTTTCCCTTCCAACCTCTCACCCGGTCATGGCCAGATTTTTTTAGAGGCTCTTTGCTTGTAATAGACCTTTCTAAAATATCCAGTGAAGAGTATTTGTGAAGAAATTCTAATTTTAGCTTAGAATGTTAATGCACTAAAAAATGCACCAAATATTATAGTTTCCCTTTACATTTGCAGATTTTTTTAACCCCATAAATAAAAAAAATACAAGTAATTTTAAAGTTTACATTCCAGCATCACCGCAATTATCATGCCTAGTCCCTATGTTTGTTTGTTATACTGTATACCAGATAAATTGAATCATTATAGCTTTAATTTTCAAATGCAATGTGATTTTAATTTGCTTTGCCAATTAGAAAACACAAAGAATCGAGAATAAGTGTTTGACTTTTTAAAATGACCTATGACCTTTCAGACAATATCCTGACCCATTCTTACACCATTGCATAATTACCTGTGTTATCTGTGGTTTTCTTTGTGTGTTTCAGTTGTAGGATGTTGCATTTATTTCCAATGCTCAGCACAGTTACGGTCACAACCAATGTTATGTTGACCTTGATCATGCTGCTTCAATAGCACTAACAAGATAACCAAATAATGACTTATTTGTTTTATCTCTGTGACAAGTCATTGTTAAACCTTCTCTTATGTCTTTTTACATTTGACTTTGTGTTAATTAACTTAGATAACTTTGTCTTTTATTTTATGCAGTTATTATTTTGAAGCTTGAGTGGTTGTATTCATTTCATCCAGCTTCAAAGTATTTACAAAATTCATTTAAGTTAGTTTAAAGTCAAATTAAATTTAGCTGGTTTTGTAATTATCTTTGGATTATCTATTCAAATGGCATAGCATTTCTTATTCATAGGGAAAATAGCAAGTCATACTTTAAGAGTTACTCTACTTTGGTCGAGAAGAAAAAAAAAACATTATCCTAATCAGTTACAATAATTTTAGGAAAACTTAATTGCAGACTCACACCTGCTGCTGTTTCTAGCACATGGGGTTGTTTTACTAAAGGCAAAATGGCTGTTAAAGCGGTTGTAAACCGCATAAACATTTTTTTTTTTTTTTCAAACCTGCAAGGCAAAAGGCATAATCAGCTAGTATGCACCGCATACTGGCTGATTATGAAATACTTACCTCGGAACGAGGTGAAGAACACTTACCTGGTCCACGCCGAGCAAGATGTCATCTTGCTTCGGCGTGTCTTCCGGGTATCGCCGCTCCAGCGCTGTGATTGGCTGGAGCGGCGATTGCGTGCACGCGGGAGATTTAAATTCGGCAAGGTCTGGCGGCTGCCAGTCCTTACGCCGTGGATTCCCCCCTGCTCATGAGCCGCTGCAATCAGCGGCGCATTGCGAGGGGAATATCTCCTAAACCGTACAGGTTTAGGAGATATTCTTTATACCTACAGGTAAGCCTTATTATAGGCTTACCTGTAGGTAAAAGTGAAAAAAGTGGGTTTACAACCACTTTAATTTTGCAAGTAAATTTCACTTTGCAAGGCAAATGTTGCCATAACTCAGTAAATGAGATGAAGTTCTGTTGACTTTCATCACTTCATTTGCAAGCAAAAATACAGTTTTTCTCTTGCACATTAGGCATTCTTTGCAATGTGAATCCAATAAGCTAAGAGAAAATTCTACTATAGTCATGTGACCAATCCCATGCTTAACCTCTTCCCAACCGCTCCATAGACAAAAGACGTCTACAGAGCGGTTGAGTTATTCCGGGACGACGTCCCTGGGACGTCCTCCCAGAATCCTTCACTCGCGCGCCCCCTGCGACGCGCTCCCAGAATCATCTGTGAGCGCCGGGTCTTGAAGACCCGGCGCATCACAGATCGCGGTAAATCGCCGCTGATAGCGGCGGTTTACCACGTGATCGCTCTGTCAAATGACGGAGCGATCACTTGTAAACAAACCGGCGTCATGTAATGACGCCGGTTCCTCCCTCTCCTCTCTGTACCGATTGGTACAGTGTGAGAGGAGCGGGGGGCGCGGGGTGTCAGCAGCTGCTGTGGGATGGATCTGTGACAAATGCAGTCACAGATCCATCCATCCCTCCCTGTGCAATACTCTGCAGTACCATCAATACTCTGCAATACCCCCCACACTCTGCAATACCCCCCACACTCTGCAATACCCCCCACACTCTGCAATACCCCCCACACTCTGCAATACCCCCAACACTCTGCAATACCCCCCACACTCTGCAATACCCCCCACACTCTGCAATACCCCCCACACTCTGAAATACCCCCCATACTCTGCAATACCCCCAATACTCCGCAATACCTGCTAATATGACAGAAACGAGAATTTTTTTTTTTTTTTTACAGAATTTTCAGTGTTTTTTCTTTTATAGCGCAAAAAATAAAAAACCCAGAGGTGATCAAATACCACCAAAAGAAAGCTCTATTTGTGGGAAAAAAAAGGACAAAAATTTCAGATGGGCACAATGTTGTATGACTGGGTTATTGTCATTCAAATTGTGAGAGCACCGAAAGCTGAAAATTGGTCTGGTGAGGAAGGGGGTTTAAGTGCCCAGTGGTCAAGAGGTTAAATGAAAACATGTTGCGCAAAGCAGTCATCCAATCACAGATAACACTTCTATATCTGTTATATATATATTTTTTTTACTAAAGTGGGTATACTTCTACACATAATCCATTTACAGACCCAGAAAACTAATTTAAAATAAAATTATTCTACTGGAAGTTCTCCATAAGGTGGACCAATTCATAATTAACCATTTCAATATCAGGCACTTACACCCCCTTCCTGCCCAAGCCAATGTTCAGCTTTCAGTGCTGTCACTGTTTAAATGACAATTGCGCGGTCATGCTACACTGTACCCAAACATAATTTTTATCATTTTGTTCCCACAAATAGAGCTTTATTTTGGTGGTATTTGATCACCTCTGCAGTTTTTATTTTTTGCTAAACAAATAAAAAAATACTGAATTTTTTTTTTCTTTTGTTCCTGCTATAAAATGTTGTATCCTTCACTGATGGGCACTGATAAGGCGGCACTGACGTGCACTGATAAGGAGGCACCGATGAGGTGGCACCAATGAGGTGGCACTGATGAGCACTTATAGGCGGCTGGAAGGTGGCACTGATGGGTGGCACTGATATGCAGAACTGATGGGCATTGATAGGCGGCACTGATGGGCACTCATGGGTGGCACTGGTGGGCACTGATGGGCACTGATAGGCGACACTGATGGACACTGAAAGGCTGCACTGATGGGTACTTATGGATGGCACTGATAGGCGGAACTGCTGGGCACTGATAGGTGACACTGATGGGCACTGATAAATGGTACTTATGGGCACTGATGGGCACTGATATGCGTCACAGATAGAGGACACTGATAGATGCACTCAAAGGCATCCCTGGTGGCACTGACACTGGCAGGCATTGTGGATGGCACAGATTGGCAGCTGCCTGGGCACTGGTTGGCATATCCCTGGCGCACCTGGACTCATAGACAGCCGTTCACAATAGGCGGTGGGTCTATTTATAGATGGTGAAGTACTGCTTGGCCCTACCCCCATTGACAACGTCCAATTAGCGACGAAACGCGTCTGGGAAGGATCACGCAGTGACGTCACCACGACAAGGAGTAGGGCTCCTGTATGCCGGCCGGCAAATTTACTGTTTATGCAGATTTTAAACGCTCGTTTGTGAGTATAGATTTTACCTTTTTTTAAATAAAAGTGTATGTCACAGAGTCACGCTATGTGCGCCTCTCTTTTTTCATTTACATTTAAACAGTGGTGCTGAGTACATCACGCTCAGGGGATGGAGAGCTTCCTGGTGGAAATATCCGAGGATTAAAGGCCTAGGCTGGGTTATAGCCATCTGCCCCAAACCGCTTGCCTTCTGGTAAGCGGCTTTCCATTTTCCGGTGGAGGGTCACTTCATGCATATGTGTCACTGGGTGGTGTGGAACGTAGGAGTTGCCATTGCATGGACTGTATCAGAATACCTGTGACCGTATATGTGCCATTTGATCAACTACGGACGGATTACATCTTTACTGATTGTGACTTAATACACTCTTGTGGCGCGGCTTTTTCTTTTGTTCATATCCCTGGTGGTCTAGGTTAGCATACCTGGTGGTCCAGTGTGGGTGACCATGCCTGGTTGTCCTGACGGCATCCTGGTGGTCCTGGGCGGGCATCCGAGGCGGGCTGCGCTGATAAACAATAGGCACAGACCCCCCCATCAGGAGAGCAGCCGATTGGCTCTCCTCTACTCGCGTCTGTCAGACGCAAGTGAGGAAAAGTCGATCAAAGGCTCTTCCTGTTTACATCATGATCAGCCATGATTGGACACCGCTCATCACGTGGTAAAGAGCCTCCATCAGAGGATCTTTACCGAGATCAGTGTAGCTTTGTGACAGACTGACACGCCGCACCACCGATAGCTGCAATGCTCGCCCCCACAGGCGTGCAACGGCTGTTATCCTGCTGGACGTCATATGATGCCCAGTCAGGATAACTGAACCACCATTAACTTCCCGCCCGGCCTATAGCAGAATGACAGCCGGGCGGGAAGTTAATAATCCATATGAATCATCAATGTTGAAATTTCATTGATATGACTTCTCTAATTTGAAATCTCCTTGGTTGAAATTGTTCTCTGCACATTTTACATACACTATATTGTCAGAATGTTTGACCATTCTTCCAGAAGCGCACTCCCTCTATCAAATGATTTGGACCACTGCACAAAACAAGGTCCAAGAAGACATGAATGAGTGAGTTTGGAGTGGAGGGATTTGACTGTCCTGCACAAAGTCCTGACCTCAACCCAATAGAACACCTTTGGGATGAATTAGAGTGGAGACTGTGAGCCAGGTCTTCTCGTCCAATATTAGTGCCTGACCTTACAAATGCACTTCTGGACGACTGGACAAATATTCCTATAGACACACTCCTAAACCTTGTAGACAGCCTTCCCAGAAGAGTTGAATCAGTTATAGCTGCAAAGGGTGGGCCAACTCAATATTGTTACCTAAAAAAATCTTAAGCAACAAATTAAAAAAACAAAGTCATAAAAATACCAAAAATGTTGTTCTTGCCACAGTTACGTCACTATTAATTCCTTTGGTGGACTAGGGGCATGCAGAACAATGCTGGTTTTGGACACACATGGAAGTGAGTAAAATATGAAAATTCCTTGATTCAATTTGCAACAGAGCACAGATTCTACAAATGGGGACCAAGGCAGGTACTGTAAGCATAAAGTGTAATATTTTCAGATACTGTTTAGAACTGAAGTGTTTTAAAATCATTTATTAGTAAAGCGAATCAATGTACTGTATACAGTATGTCAAGTCACAATAAACTTTCATCTCAAAAATCATTTTAAATATACATAGTTTAAAATGCTAAAACTCCTCATAAATGTAACATTGGCTAAACTGATATCTGATCATGTGATATAGATCTGTAGGGAAAACTTTTTGCTGACTTTTCAGTTAGCTTTTCCTAATCCTTAAATCACATAATTAAGCTGATACAACTTCTTAGAAGGTAATCGTTTAATGTATTGTATTTCATTTCCCCAATGTTTACCTTGTGATCTTGCTTGCATAGGATAAGGTGTTTCATGTAAATATGCTTTTAGTGAAAAGTGGCGCATGAGTATTTGGCATTGTTTTAAAGTAAAATTAAACAAATTGTGAATTTATTAGAAAAGTAAATGAAGTGCAAGGTGTAAAGATTATCTACCATGAGTGTATTTATAGGGATACAAAACACATTAAAATGAGTAGGACACAGTTTGACATTACACAGCTAATATATCAATTTTCATTTATATTTTCCATGACTTAAGATGACTTAAATTGCCATGGGGAAGTGAAAATACATTTTTAGTAAAACACAAACTTGATAGGAATGTACTGTTTTGAAGTTACTTTTAGTATTAGAACTAGAAGTAATAGTTGTACTAGCATTAACTGCAATACGTGTAGCACAGTATCATCTGCAATAGTGATATTTGGGCTACCATGACATGCTTTGCTTACCATTCCAGGTGTCCACATGAACATAACAGGAACGGTAAAAATAACAATAGGATACTAAACATGATAAAGCTCACTTTTGAAGGCAATCCACCAACCAGCAGGTATCATAAAACTGAATCTAACACTGCAGTGCACTACTAGATTCCATAGTGTTTTACCAGATGTGCTTAAACTATAAATACATACATTATTAGTATCTTATATATTCATTTAGGTAATTGCCACAAACAGAATTATAAATTAGGGGCCAAATTCTCAAAAAAGCTGCCTAACTTAAAGCGGGAGTTCACCCATTTCTAAAACATTTTTTTTTCTTCCCCTAGATTCCTGCTCGTTCGGTCTAGGGGAATCAGCTATTTGTATTAAAATATGAGCCGTACTTACCCGTTTTCGAGCTGCATCTTCTTCCGTCGCTTCCGGGTATGGGTCTTCGGGAGCGGGCGTTCCTTCTTGATTGACATTCTTCCGAGAGGCTTCCGACGGTCGCATCCATCGCGTCACTCGTAGCCGAAAGAAGCCGAACGTCGGTGTGGCTCTATACTGCGCCTGCGCACCGACGTTCGGCTTCTTTCGGAAAATCGTGACGCGATGGATGCGACCGTCGGAAGCCTCTCGGAAGACTGTCAATCAAGAAGGAACGCCCATTCCCGAAGCCCATACCCGGAAGCGACGGAAGAAGATGCAGCTCGAAAACGGGTAAGTACTGCACATATTTTAATACAAATAGCCGATTCCCCTAGAGAAAACGAGCAGGAAGCTAAGGGGAAAAAGTGCCCTCTAAGGGTGAACCCCCGCTTTAACTTTCAGCAGTTAAGTTACACTGACTTAAAATTTCTACCTAAGTGCCTGATCGTCAAAGCACTTACCTAGAAATTACACGCCGTGTAACTTAAGTGCCGCCGTCGTAAGGCGGTCCTCCTCTCCTGGGGGCGTTTAAAATTTAAATGAGGCGCGCTCCCGCGCCGGCCGTACTGCGCATGCATGTGACGTCATTTTCCCGACGTGCAAAGCGCGAACGTAATTAACGCCGGGCGGCTTTGAGAATTTCGACGGGACACTAAAGTTGCGACGGGTGAAAAAAAAAAGACGCGCCGGGAAAACAAATAATTAAAAAAAAAATGACAGCGTCGCTCAGCATGCATTCCTGAGAGGGAGAACTCCATGCCAATTTTCAAAGAAAAAACCGGCATGGGTTCCCCCCCCCCCAGGAGCATACCAGGCCCTTAGGTCTGGTATGGGTTGTAAGGAGACCCCCCCACGCCGAAAAATCGACGTAGGGGGTCCCCCTACAATCCATACCAGACCCGTATCCAAAGCACGCTACCTGGCCGGTCAGGAAGGGAGTGGGGACGAGCGAGCGCCCCCCCCTCCTGAGCCGTGCCAGGCCGCATGCCCTCAACATGGGGGGGTTGGGTGCTATGGGGCAGGGGGGCGCACTGCGGGCCCCCCCACCCCAGAGCACCCTGTCCCCATGTTGATGAGGACAGGACCTCTTCCCGACAACCCTTGCCATTGGTTGTCGGGGTCTGCGGGAGGGGGCTTATCGGAATCTGGGAGTCCCCTTTAATAAGGGGGCCCCCAGGTACCGGCCCCCCACCCCAAGTGAATGGATATGGGGTACATCGTACCCCTATCCATTCACCTGGAGGCAAAAAGTAAAAGTTAGTAAACACACAACACAAGGCTTTTTAAAATAATTTATTATTCTGCTCTGGATGCCCCCCCTGTCTTCTTTATTAGCTCTATTAGCAGGGGGGGCTTCTTCTTCCACTCTCCGGGGGTCTTCCACTCTCCGGGGGGGGTTTCTTCTTCCGCTCTCCGGGGGGGGGCTTCTCCGGACTCCGGGGGGCTTCTTCCATCTTCTCCCCTCTTCCGCTGTTGACTCGGCGAACCCCGGTTCTTCTGCAGATGTCCGGTGCCTTCTTCTTCAGCGCTGGCTGCCTGCTATCTGTGTGTGTTAGCTCAATTTCTAACAGGCAGCCGGCGCGGTCTTCTGTGGCGTCAGGGTCTTCTCTTCTGTTCTTCTCCCCTCTTCCGATGTTGCCTCGTCGCCTGTTGTCACTGCAATGATGGAAGCGCGCCTTGCATCCCATTTATATAGGCATCACCGTCCCATCATGCTCCGGTAGGTACCCACGTGGTGGGTGCACGTGGGTAGGCACCCACCACGTGGGTACCTGCCGGAGCATGATGGGACGGTGATGCCTATATAAATGGGATGCAAGGCGCGCTTCCATCATTGCAGTGACAACAGGCGACGAGGCAACATCGGAAGAGGGGAGAAGAACAGAAGAGAAGACCCTGACGTCAGAGAAGACCGCGCCGGCTGCCTGTTAGAAATTGAGCTAACACACACAGATAGCAGGCAGCCAGCGCTGAAGAAGAAGGCACCGGACATATGCAGAAGAACCGGGGTTCGCCGAGTCAACAGCGGAAGAGAGGAGAAGATGGAAGAAGCCCCCCGGAGTCCGGAGAAGCCCCCCCCCGGAGAGCGGAAGAAGAAACCCCCCCCGGAGAGTGGAAGACCCCCGGAGAGTGGAAGAAGAAGCCCCCCCTGCTAATAGAGCTAATAAAGAAGACAGGGGGGGCATCCGGAGCAGAATAATAAATTATTTTAAAAAGCCTTGTGTTGTGTGTTTACTAACTTTTACTTTTTGCCTCCAGGTGAATGGATAGGGGTACGATGTACCCCATATCCATTCACTTAGGGTGGGGGGCCGGTATCTGGGGGCCCCCTTATTAAAGGGGACTCCCAGATTCCGATAAGCCCCCTCCCGCAGACCCCGACAACCAACGGCAAGGGTTGTCGGGAAGAGGTCCTGTCCTCATCAACATGGGGACAGGGTGCTCTGGGGTGGGGGGGCCCGCAGTGTGCCCCCCTGCCCCAGAGCACCCAAACCCCCCATGTTGAGGGCATGCGGCCTGGCACGGCTCAGGAGGGGGGGGGGGGCGCTCGCTCGTCCCCACTCCTTTCCTGACCGGCCGGGTAGCGTGCTTTGGATACGAGTCTGGTATGGATTGTAGGGGGACCCCCTACGTCGCTTTTTCGGCGGAGGGGGGGTCTCCTTACAACCCATACCAGACCTAAGGGCCTGGTATGCTCCTGGGGGGGGAACCCATGCCGGTTTTGAATTTAAAAATTGCCGTGGAGTTCTCCCTCGGGAATGCATACCAAATGCCGTCGCTGGAATGGGCCTTTACAATGTGTGACTAACTTTCCACATTATAAAACCAGCCCTAGTTTTGCGCAGGCAAATTCGGAACTTAGGCAGAAATCACAGTGATGAAATGCTTTGAAAATCTGCTTAAGTCCTCATTTGCATACGCAAAGCTGCATTTCAATGAGAAATGCCCCCAGTGGCGGATGCGGTACTGCATCCTAAAATCTGACCGTGTAAGTGTCTTACACATGTCAGATTTTCTGCCTAACTTTGGAAAAAGCCTTTTGAGAATCGTTTCCAAAGTTAGGCACAGAGATACGCAGGCTGAACAGCAGTTAAGTCTGCGTATCTCTTTTGAGAATCAGGCCCTAGGTGTTTATTATTAAAACTGTCATGCTAAGCATAGAAAAACCTAAAAGATCACAGACATAATGAAGTCGAATCGTAGCATCCTACTGTGAGCCTGAGTTCTGCTCTGGCAGAAAGGATTGAGGTCCCAGGCCATGTTTGGTACATCTATAAACACAAGGGGGTAGATTCAGATAGATTAGCGGATCTTTAGATCCACGTAATCTATCTGATTTACGATCCGCCGGCTCAAGTTTGAGAGGCTAGTGCTGTATTCAGAAAGCACTTACCTGAAAACTTGCGGCGGCGTATCGTAAATCCCCCCGGCGGGAATTCAAATTCTGCGGCTAGGGGGAGTGTAGCATTTAACCACTACCCGACGGCCGTACGACGTTATAGGGCCGCAGGGTAGTTCTACTTCTCTGACTGGCTGTGTTTATACGGCCTGCGCACGCAGTCAGCGGCGTGGGCGCGCGCTCGTCCGGCGGAGGCGCGCGCGTGCTCGCCGCATCGCTGAGATGCCGATGCGAGTGCCTGGCAGCCGTGATGTCCGCCAGGCACTCGGGATCGGCGGATACAGGGACAAAACGTGGAGCTCTGTGTGTAAACACAGAGATCCATGTCCTGTCAGGGGAGAGAGGAGACCGATCTGTGTCCCTTGTACATAGGGACATAGATCGGTCACCTCCCCCAGTCACCCCCCTCCACACACAGTTAGAACACAATTCAGGGTACACATTTAACCCCTTCCTCACCCCCTAGTGTTAACCCCTTCAATGCCAGTCACATTTATACAGTAATTAGTGCATATTTATAGCACTGATCGCTGTATAAATGTGAATGGCGCCAAAAATGTGTCAAAAGTGTCTGATGTCTCCGCCATAATGTCGCAGTCACGAAAAAAATGCTGATCGCCGCCATTAGTAGTAAAAAAAAATAATAAAAAATAATAATAATTCTGTCCCCTATTTTGTAAGCGCAATAACTTTTGCGCAAACCAGACGCTTCTTGCGATTTTTTTTTTTTTACCAAAAATATGTAGAAGAATACGTATCGCCTAGACTGAGAAAAAAATAGTTTTTTAAAAAAAATTGGGCTATTTATTACAGCAACAAGTAAAAAATATTGTTTTTTTTTTCAAAATGGTTGCTCTATTTTTGTTTATAGCGCAAGAAATAAAAACCGTAGAGGTGATCAAATACCACCAAAAGAAAGCTCTATTTGTGGGGAAAAAAGGACGTCAATTTTGTTTGGGAGCCACGTCGCACGACCGCGCAATTGTCAGTTAAAGTGACGCAGTGCCACAAGCTGAAATTTCACCTGGTCAGGAAGGGGTATATGTGCCCAGTAAGGAAGTGGTTAAATCAGTCGCGTCCCCACGCCGATTTAACTGCGCATGCGCCGTCCGTGAATTTTCCCAGCGTGTATTACTCCCAATGACGTCGCTAGGACGTCATTGGTTTTGGCGTGAGCGTAACTTGCGTCCAGCGCTTTTCTTAATCGACTTACGCAAACAACGTAAAAATTCAAAACTTGGCGTGGGACCGACGGCCATACTTAACATAGGATACCCCTCACTTAGGCCCAGATTCACAAAGAGTTACGCCGGCGTATCAGTAGATATGCCGACGTAACTCCGAATCTAAGCTCGTCGTATGTTTAAATGTTTTCTCAAACTGAGATACACTTAAACATGCCTAAGATACGACGGCCTGCGTCTTAGGGTGCAATATTTACGCTTTGCGCTTCATCTGAGACCGTGACGTAACGACGTAGGAAGTGCGACCACGTAATACGAGCAATCAGCCGGAGACCAGCAGACGTAAGCCGGCTTGTAATCTCGCCGCGTCCTGTGCTGAGCGCGAATTTTAGAACTTTTATTGTAAGAATTTTATTAAAAACCACAATCTCTTCACCAAACGTCCTTCACTATTGTGGTGTTATTTCTCCCACTTCACCCCCTGGCTCACATCCATGAGACGTTTGGATCCCAGGATCTTCTAACATCGCAGGAAGCTATTGGAATCCATATAGGAGTGTCAGCGCTGAACCAGCAGGAGACAGCAGGAGAAGAAACCACTTGCCCTTTATGCGCATATACCAGTGGTTGAAGGTAAGGGCAATATGAGATCAAATATTGGATACACCTATTATGTATAGAAGAATCATCCATTTCATCTGCTCCACTTGATCATCCACTCATAGACTCTCTTGATTGCTCAGTGTCACTTTTACTTTATTTGTGGGGGGGTCATCTCCACAGTCTGGGCTGCTACAGCCCATCTCATCACATTTCAGTGCACAGTGTGTTGGCTATTTTGCCATTTTATGTTTTTGTGTATTTCACCATTACTATTAGCGCTTATCATTTTTATCATTTACATGTCAGCGGTTTTGTGCACCTACTAGATATAGCAGCTTTAGTATCTTATTTATATATTTTATGCTCACTTGGTTCACATTTATTACTCGCAGTAGCGCAATAGATTCCCCACTCTTTGTAAACTACAGCTCAGATAACTTAAATTTACAAATAGCGCCTGCCCAACAGGAACTGGGCGCTACACCTGTATTTTTCTATGTGCTGATCCAAAGGCCCTAAAGCTGCCCTTTTGTGCTAGAGAACTGCATCTGAAAAGTCTATTATGTGAGAAAAATGACCTAATGGACCAGTAGTTTGTTTGTTTGTTTTAATTGTTGTGAATTCACATGCTGGCAAACTATAAAGTCATCTCTTGTTTTGGTAACTTCTAAATTAGTTGATTTTGAGGAGCCAGCATTGACTTTGACCATTAAGCCACAAATACATGGTTAAAGTATTTTCACACATACATCATATTGTACAGAGATCAGTACTCAACAGAAAAAACGCAGGTCTTCAAGCACACGTCTTGTGTGTTTGTTAATTTTGTGTATTGCCGTCTTAAGATACTGTTATGGCATTTTTGCTTTAAGAGCTTTAAGAGATGTTGGGAAGTATTTAAGCAGGAAGTTGGCCTGATTACAGTAATAAAGATGGTGACCTGTTAACACGTTGTATGCACTGCTGAGTCACAGCAATGACAACAAGGGCAATTGGACACTTTTTGCAGCCTCCAGAGAAGTTTCTGTAGATCTTTGGAGAGCCTGCAGTGCCATGGGGTATCTGGTATGAACAATTTTCAATCTAATTACTACCATCTGACCTGGATAGGACCTCATCTGAGAAACAGAGGGCTTTGTTGTTTAACTCTGCTATAGAATTTTCTCAAATCTGGGATCAGATTCTTCATACAGTACAAACACTCGAAAAGTATTTTGAACAAGCTACAAATGCTCTATTGGCCATATTTTTTTTCACAGACATTATCAGGGTGGGGGATAATCTACTTACCACTCTGTTGCTGAGCTGATACAATTAGCAGCATTCTTCAGATTTGGACCCTTACTTGAAATAATTACAGATCAGCTTATTGAAAAGACTCAAAACCCAAAACTAAGGGAGCAGCTACTTGTGGAGCCAGGTACATGTATTATACAAATAACTGTAGATTTGGGGTGATAGATGGAAAGGGCTGTGCAGGTAGCCAGGAATATACTGTGCACTGGTGTGCAGTCATATTGGAACAGGAAGGGGCCACCCCCAAAATGTTTCCACATAGTTGGGAGCATTAAATTGTCCAAAATGTCTTCTTGGCATGTTGACGCCTTAAGAGTTCTCTTTACTGGAAATAAGGGGCCAAGCCCAACCCCTGAAAAACAACCCAACACCATAATCCCCCTACATCAAACGATTTGGACCAGTGCACAAAGCAAATAAAGACATGGATGAGCGAGTTTGGGGTGGAGGAACTTGACTGGTCTGCACAGAGTCCTGACCTCAACCCGATAGAACACCTTTGGGATGAATTAAAGTGGAGACTGTGAGCCAGGCCTTCTCATCCAACATTAGTGCCTGACCTCACAAATGCGCTTCTGGAAGAATGGTCATACATTCCCTGAAGAGTTGAAGCTGTTATAACTGCAAAGGGTGGGCCAACTCAATATTGAACCCTAATAATTAGGACTGGTCTGCCATTAAAGTTCATGTGCTTGTAGTGCAAAGTGGATTTGCCTTTTGTAAATAACCCCCAATGTACAGTGTAGGTCCCCTGACTTACATGATATTTACAAATTTCACACAACAACCATATTTACAATACAATATAAGATGCAAGTATAGCGTTAGATTACCTGTTCACTTCAGATCAGCCCATGCTGATTCCTGTCTGTTCCCACACCAAAGAGGGACTTAGCTTGGTCACAAAGCATTATATCACCCATCCTTTCTGTACTGTTGCTAATATAATTCTCCCTAATTGTCCACTGTACCTAGTAAATGTATAGTGAGCACAGCCTGATTGGATGAGTCAAAGAAGGCTGTTGTTTACTACTCAGGTGAGATGTAATCAGGGAAAACAAAAGTCCAACCTTTGAAGTTGAACTAATTACAGTAACACCAACACAACACTCAATACTTTAAATGTATTTCCTTCTAACTGAAATATATTTCTAATTGCAATATTATTTACAGCTGTTAATGGAGAATTCACATAAACCCATTAGGTAACACCAGGAAGTAACAACAGTTAGTAAAGAATTAACATTTTATTTATACAAAATTCATTAAAAGAGAAGGGAACATTATATATATATATATATATATATATATATATATATATATATATATATATATATATATATATATATATATATATATATATAAACAATAGTTGCAGCAATACATATTTTCCTCTAATTGTTTTTTTGCTGGTGATGTGGTGTCCTCAGAAGGTGTTGAGAGTACAGGATGTAATTAATCTTGGTGTATGGTCAATCTTCTACGTGTTGTGCGGTGAATACCGCTTCTTCAGAAGGAGTTAATTGCTATCATCTAAGGTAGAGATAACAAGTCATGATAACATGCTTATATAAGTTATGGTATTAAACATTTACCAAAGAACAGGAAGGGGGGGGGGGGTGTTGGTCATTATGTTGCTTACTCAGGATAACCAGCAGTCAATTAAAGCAGCAACGGCAAGGGCACCCGAGTGTACTCTCCCGCGGAGGAAAATATGTATTGTTACACCTATACTTTATATATATATATATATATATATATATATATATATATATATATATATATATATATATATATATATATATATATATATATATATATATATATATATATATTTGTCCTTTTCTTTTAATGAATTCTGTATAAATAAAATGCTAATTCTTTATTAACAACTCTTGTTACTTCATAGGTGCCGAGATAGTTCATTCTCCTTTCTGCCATGTGAACAATAAGGGTAGCCCTGGCTTTCTTTCAGATTTTCACATACAGTATATGTGATGAAATATGCCCCAGAAAGAGTTATTGCAGGGATTACTACAATGCCTATTATTTAGTACTGCCTTTGTCTTTTAAGTTTTTATCAGGTTATCATATGTTTCTTCCCAGACAAAAGTAGTCATGTGCCAAGGGATAGTACCACTTTTGAAATGATTAGCTGCCAAAAGATATGTGAGAAGGGCACAGGATAATCCAAATAAAAAATAGTTTAAACTCTGGGTGGTTCCCAGAAGTATCATTTGTATCAAAATGCAAATATTGGCATAAAATTGTAGTATACCTAATCTAAGTCTGAAATGTTAATGTATTTGTCAAACAGAATTGGTTAATGAAAACGGTCATTTTTTTTTTTTTTATTTGCCTTAAGAAAGAAAGTAGGATTGCTCAAAAATAATGTAGTGGTAAATACGTGTTATTCCTGGATTACCATAATATAAATATAGGTTGTAAGCTTTTTATTTTTTGTATGAGTTTCAGAGCTGTTACTGCCTTGCAGAAATCTTAGGAGTCTAAAGTAAGCTGAACAATGCTGCCAGACTTTATATCACATATATAACTTCAGTGCTTGCACCCCCTTACCAGACATCGAATTGTGGTCAGGCAGCTATGGCATTTGACAAATAGGCTGGTCTGTCTAAGAAATGTTTGGATAGTGTGATTTCCTATGAGCTATGAAGCCAATGCCTGCATGGGCGGCTCCCGCCGAGTGACGCTACTCCCACCGTGACAGCAGTTATATAGCTGAGGGCGGGGCCACCCGGTGATGTGTACGGGGGACCCTGCCCACCTCTGATGCAATGGGGAAATGCTGCAGGCCACCCTGGGAAGTATATGGGTGGCCCCGCCCCCCTTTGACACCACGGGAAACACTCTTGGCGTCAGAGGGGACAGGGTCACCTGTAAACATCAATAGGTGGTCCCGCCCTCAGCTAAATAACAGCTGTCACAGCAGGAGATGCGTCATTTAACGGGATCCACCCATGGAGGCAGAGCTATTGCACCACTTTGTTTTTCCCGGTCATCGTCCCGAGATGGATTTACATCGATGGAATTTTTTCTTTATATATAAAGGACTTGTCTCAAGTTGGCTCTTATTTTTTTTTACAATTTTTGACAGTTTTTTTGATGAAATGGTAGGGGTACAATGTACCCGTTACCAATTTACATAGGGGGGCCAGGATCTGGGGGTCCCCTTGTTAAAGGGGGCTTCCAGATTCCGATAAGCCCCCTGCCTGCAGACCCCCACAACCACTGGGCAAGGCTTGTGGGGATAAGGCCCTTGTCCCCATCCACTTGGGGACAAGGTGCTTTAGAAGAGGGCGCAGAGCCCCCCCTGCCCCAGAGCACCCATCCCCCTATGTTGAGGGCATGCGGCCTGGTATGGTTCAGGAGGGGGGCACTCTCTCATCCCCTCACTTTTCCTGCAACCTGTCAGGTTGTGTGCTCAGATAAGGGTCTGATATGGATTTTTGGGGGGACCCCTATGTCATTTTTATCTAAATTTTGGCACAGGGTTCCCCTTAAAATCCATACCAGACCTGAATGGCCTGGTGTGGATTTTGGGGGGACCCTATGCATTTTTTTTTTTTTGGTTTGCCATTTTTTTGGGCAAGATAGCATTATGTTTTGTCCCACATTCTGACACCAAACAATGGTGGCCATTTGCAAAGGCTTTTAACATATACAGTTAGACAGTTGAATTTGGCTTGCTGTTTGGGTGGTAAGTGTGAGCCTGATTAAAAACATTTACAACTTTATTTACACTTACTGTTTGCTTAAAAACGCATCTCATCTAAAGTCCCAAAATCTCCCCTCTTTTTTGCAAAGGAGGTTTTAGTTTTAAATGATCCTGAAGTTGTGGTGGAGGAAATGGTATGTTCAGTGTGTCAGCATGTGCATATGCACTTGTGTGCATGCACGTGTGAACATGCACTGTGTAACTGAGCGCATGTGTATATGCACAAGCATGCTCTAAAGCCCTGTACACACGATCGGTTTGTCTGATGAAAACGGACCAATGGATCGTTTTCATCGGACAAACCGATCGTGTGTGGGCCCCATCGGTTTGTTTTCCATCGGTAAAAAAAATAGAACATGTTTTAAAATGTTCCTATGGATAAAAAACTGATAGAAAAAAACGATCGTCTGTGTGGAACTCCATCAGAGAAAAATCCATGCATGATCAGAATCAAGTCGGTGCATTCTCGGAAGCATTGAACTTCATTTTTCTCAGCACGTCGTAGTGTTTTACGTCACCGCGTTGGACACGGTCGGATTTTTGACTGATGGTGTGTAGGCAAGACTGATGAAAGTCAGCTTCATTGGATATCCGACGAAAAAATCCATCGGATTAGATTCCATCAGATATCCGATCGTGTGGACAGGGCTTAAGAGTGAGAGATGTACTGTAGGCAGAGCTTTTTTTCTCAGAAAATAGGTGCAGGAACTCAACCACGACCCCGTTCAGATTTCACAAACATTAAAAGGGTCTTAAATGGGCATTAAATACCAGGATTGCATTACATACAGAGTGCAGAGTTCAGGGGGTTTACACACAGAGTTCAGAGCTGTCACTTGTAAACACAGAAACCAGACTTCTGTGTTTACAAGTGATTGTGGTGAGCAGTCACCAAAGGGTCTGAGCCAAAGGTGGTGGAACTGAGTTCCCCCAAGTTCCCCCTGAAAAAAAGCCCTGACTGTAGGTAAATAGAGAAAAATAAATACTGTAAATATAGATATTAAAAAATGTATATTATACAGGACACTGAGTCATTCCTAAATGGAAGGTATTTTGGAGTGGAGCACGTTTTTTTGGATTTTCTTTTGGAGCACTGCACTTTAAGCTTTATTCTGTGGACAGTATATATATTTTTTTTGGGGCTGCATGTCTTGGATTTCCGGGATATATACTTTGGACACTTATATCACAATTGCATTAAGATTGTATTCACTTGAAATATGTTTGGACTTTTTGCTTCTATGATCTCTTATATTTTGGCACTTTATTAGCACTTCTATTTATATGCACTTTCTAATATTGCACATAAGTATTAATTATTTGTGTTACTTGTTACTAAGTGTTTGATACGCTGCTAGTTAGCACATTGCACTTTACTGTTTATTTTTTATCTGGTAAGCGCCCCAACACCCCCCATTACTCAATATTTTTCACCCGTATTTGGTTTGTGGACCCTTTAAGAGGGTTGATATGAGAATTTTTTAGTACTGAAGGGTTTTATTCCATGCAGGGTGAGAGCAGGGATGGACTGGCCATTGGGACTACAGGGAGTTTCCCGGTGGGCCGATGGCTCAGTGGGCCGGCTTCAGTGACAGCGGACCGCCGCCCCCTTCCGCTCCTCTGTCTCTCCCTTCCCGCAGCGCTCACCTCCTCTCCCTCCCCACAGCGCTCACCTGGGGGGAACAGAGAAGCAGGGGGAGGACCAGAGGAGCAGGGGGGGTGACAGAGGAGCATGGGGGAGGGGACAGACAGCTGACTCAACAGCTACGGCCTGGGAGTTTCTCACTTCTGCCTAATCTTGTCCCATAAGGGGGGGCACCAAACTGATTCTTTGTCCCGGGTGAAATAATGTCTAGCTTCCCCACTGGTACTGCCTATAAGAGTATCAGTACCAGCCGTTTTACTCTAACAAAGTAAAACAGCTAGTGGCTAGTGAAGGGGGAGAAGGGGCTTGGGTGGCCAGGGGGGGGGCGGGAGTTGCCCGACCGCTGTGGGAGAGACCTGTCAAAGTGGGCCAGTCTGGATGAAGTCCAGGGCCACATTTTTGTCCCAGTCCAGCTCTGGGTGAGAGGCTCAGGGGTAGTACACTCAGAAAGAAGAGAACTGATTAATAGTACTCTCTAGATTGGTAAGTCCTCATTTGGGACTTTGTGGTGGGAACAGGCCTTCAGACCCTCATTACAAGGAGTTTTGGTCCCAAGGGAGTATTGAAAGCAGCAGGAAGCAGCCAGCAGGTGTTTGTGAAGTGGAGTATGAAGCAGAGCACACTAAGACCCCTTTCCCACTGGGGCATTTTTCAGGCGCTTTAGCGTTAAAAAAAGCACCTGTAAAGCGCCTGAAAGAAGCTGCATCTGCAATCCCAATGTGAAAGCCTGAGTGCTTTCACAATAAGGCGCCTGAAAAGTGCAAGAAAAATGCCCCAGTGTGAAAGGGGTCTTAGCGTTAAAAAAAGCGTCTGTTAAGCGCCTGAAAGAAGCCTCGTCTGCAATCCCAATGTGAAAACCCGAGTGCTTTCACACTGAGGAGCTGCGCTGGCAGGGCGTCAAAAAAAGTCCTGCAGGCAGCTTCTTTGCAGCGCTTTAGGAGCGTTGATTGCGCTTTTTTTAATGCCAAAGCATCTGAAAAACACCCAGTGTGAAAGGGGTCTTAGCGGAGCTTCACCAGCATTTTTCGGGCACTGGCAGTGTGAAAGGGCTCTGAAATGACTCAGGCTTTCACATTGGGATTGCAGATGAGGCTTCTTTCAGGCACTTTACGGGCGCTTTTTTTTACGCCACAGCGCCTAAAAAACGCCCAATTGTGAAAGGGGTCCTAGGAGCAAGAGTGGTGGGATGCTTGTGGCTGAGATGACTAAGCTGCTGATGACCTGGCCTTTGGAAACCCTGAGAAGTTTGATTAAGACCAGGAGTGTGGAGTGCTTGTTTATTTTGTGCTGCAAGCAAGCTTGTTTGTTTTGCTTTCAAGCAATAAAACACTACTTTGCTTTTAAAAATGTGCTTGGCTGATGATCTTCGGTTCCTCAAAAATAAGAATAATATATACACACACACACGAGGGACATGTGCCATAAAACAACACAGGGTGTACAGCTGATGTGTTTTTGGGGGCACACCCCCCTTTGGTAGCCTAGCCTAGAAGTGGGTGCATCCCCAAAACGCATCAGTAGTACACCCTGTGTTGTTTTATGGCATCTATGTCCCTCCTGTTCAGCACTGTGTGTTTTTTTTATGGCATATGTCCAATTGACACCTTGTGAGTATCCATTTTTTCATCAATTTTACTTTCAGATTAAATATTTTTGGTAATGAACTAGGTGTGTGTGCCTTTTATTTGTGTCTGTTTTTTAGGACTACCGGACCACCCCATCTGAAGAAGGTAGCATCCACCTAAGTTTGTGGGATTACCGTTGTCCTTGTGTTTCCATACTGAGGAAGACCTCTTAGCTCTGGAAGTGACTGTTGCTTTTATTCACGCACACATACAGTATGGAGAGAGAAAGAGAAAGAGAGAGAGAGAGAGAGAGAGAGAGAGAGAGAGAGAGAGAGAGAGAGATAGATGTTGGTTTGTAAACAGAGTTTTGTGTTGTTGTTATGTTTTGGATAAACACATACTGTGAAACATAAAAAATATATTTTTTTTTGCTTTTTGTTTTTACAGTATCTCCTCCACCAATCGAACTGCAACGGTCCACTCTTACTAAGTAAAGGATTATAGAGGGCCTTTGTGACTGAATGTGGAGTCAGTTCCAGCACCTCCCAAGGGTGATATCATGTGAAGGAACCTCGAGTTCCAACAATATGTTCAGCAGAGTCACCTACCCAGTAAGTAGCAGGTGGGTGGTGAAAATATGTTTTTTAGATGTTGTTTCATCTGCTTCAGTCCTCTATTTTTTATCTATTTCTATTCCTTTCTAACTTCAAACATAACAAGCAATGTACTTGTTAACTAATATTTTTTTCTAGCTAAATATGGTCATAGATGGCCCTGTGTCCAGCTGGTCAGGGAGCTGTGAAGGATAGCACTGGTGGAGTCCTTCTCTTCCTCTGAAGAAAAGTAGCTGCAGGGAGACTCCAGCTTCAACTCCTCCTCAAAGGAGGAGGAGAAAGGAGAGGAAATGGTTTCCCCCAAGCCACAAGCTATACTCCTCTTCAGATAAGGAGGCGATCGCTGCACTAACATTGCATGTGTTGGTACAGTGATCCCTATTTTTTTTTGTTCAGCCTGCTGGGATGATAAAATAATAACTTCTTTTTTTTTTTTTTGGTTATTTTGTTATTGCAAAAGTGCATTTAAATATATGTCAATAAATATACAAAAGAGAAAAAAAATACTTAAATATGTGAATGAATACATTAATTACCCCTAGCCGAACAGACCCTCATCCCACCCTTATCCCTTAACCCCACCCTCCCGCCCTCCCCTATCTCCGAAATTCTGTCTCGTATTGTATCTCTCTTTGCCCGTTATACTTCTTACACTATATCATCCTATCTATATACCTCGGTGAAAGTTTAAAATTAACCCAATCCTGCCATTTTAATTTAAATCCTCCTTCTCCTTCCTCTCCCATGAACCTGAGCTGTTCAGCATAATATATATCATTGATTCTGCAAAACCAGCTCCTCTCTGTTGGACTCATAGGGTCCTTCCATTGTTTGGGGATCAGACTCTTTGCTGCATCTAGTACGTGGGGAAGTAAAGTTCTCATGTACTGTTTGGTTGACATTTCTGTCCCGTGGAACAGACAGACCCATGGATCAGGAGGTATTTTAATTCCGGTTATCTCCTCAATTACTAATAATACGTTATTCCAGTATGTTTTAATTTTTGGACAGGTCCACCATATATGTGACATAGTACCCACTTCGAGACAGCCCCTCCAACAATATTTGGAGGTATCATCTCGAAAACGGTGTGCTATGACCGGGGTTATATACCACCGTGCTAAACATTTGAAGTTCATTTCGATCAATGCACAGTTAGTTGAACTAGTATGCGTCTTTTTTAATATTTTCCTGACCTCTAACTCGGTTTTACCCGTTTCCAATTCCTCTTCCCATTTATTAATATAAGGAGGGAAACCGGGATCTTTCAATCCCATCAAAATTTTGTAAATTGAGGAGATCCCGCCCCTTCCTTTTGGTGCCAAACACAAACGCTCCAAAGGGAGCAGATTTCTATCTGACCTCGGGGGGGAGGGGAAGGAATCTACAAAATGCGTCAGCTGCATATATCGCCACCAGTTCAGCTCAAACAATTCTTTTTTTTTACTTAATTCCTGGTAGGTAAGAATTTTGCCGTCTTTTAATATATCTTTTAATTGTGCATCTGGTTTTTTAATCCAGTTACCAAACAGGCCTATTTTCCCTGGTGCAAAAAAATTTGTGTCGAATAGAGGGATTAATGGGGAGTTAAAGCCCCATCTGTGCTTTTTGTGTGTCCTATCCCATATGGACATGGATGCCAATGTGATCGTGTGCATGTGCGTATTTTGTTGTCTGAAATGTGGCGGTATCCAAATCTCTTTTCCTAACAGTGACTTGTTTGAGCAACTTTCTAATCTAACCCACCTTTTCTCATTGTTATCTCTAACCCAATCAACCACCCGTGCCATGTGAATAGCCGTATAATAATGTGTAAAATAATAACTTCTAGTATGTTACCAGCTTGAGCGACAGCACAACTGACAAGTAGGGATGAGCCGAACACCCCCATTGCGGCGAACATTAAGTCCACATTTTCGGCCGCCATTACGGACCTCAAATTCAATCTTCTGGTACTGACAGAGAAGATGGCAATGGAGGAAGCTGCAGGGAAACATAGGGAGAAGGCAATTCTCAGGCTTGAGAAGGTGTCCACCTCACACTCTATGCACTTTATTGAAATTAATAGACATTTGGAGGATTTAGACAACAGAGGAAGGAGATGTGACATTAGGGCCAGGGGGATCCCAGAGTCTATCGAGCATGACCAGATTACACTAGCTCTGCAGAGAGTCTTTAATAGCCTGCTTAAAAGGCCCGAAGACACTGCCATTGACTTTGTCAGGGCCCACAGAGCGCTCAGAGCTAAAGGTCCAGACACCCAACCACCCCGTGACATCATATGCTGCTTACAAAGCTTTCCATTAAAAGAGGATATTATGAAAAAAGCCTGCAGAAAATTTCAAATTGTTTTTAATGGCGAGACAATCATGCTCTTCCAAGACCTCTCCCAAATTACCCTTAAGAATCGCAGAGCATTGCGCACACTCCTGGATAAACTCAGGGAAAGAGATCTAAAATATTATTGGAGGTTCCCATTTGTTCTTATGCCACCACATGGGCAAGCAGCACTTCCTACGCTCTCCGGAAGACCTCCCTGACTTCTGCAACGCCCTGAAACTTAGTGAGGTAGAGCTTCCAGATTGGTACCGAGAATTCCTGCTACCTCCCCTGGTTCACAGCCCACCAAGGTCTCCATTTTCATCTCCTGACAACCGATCCTCTAAAAAGATGAAACCCTCCCGCCATGGTGGCTCTCAAGCTGGATCAGTAGCTGGTACTCCAAAAGTTAAATCCCATTCCTCCAGGGCTCTGGAGGATTACTGATTGTGCTTTTGTTTCATTGTTAGGGATCGTACTGCTTTGAACTTGGTCACAGGTAACGGTGTCAGGATTTTTGGTCATTTAGCTTCCCGTTTGACTTTTTGTCTTTTTTATTTTTTGTATGTTTTCGCTCAAAATCCTGCTAACAACTTGGCTTTCCACGTATTTGCCTTACCATTGACTGCATGAGAAACTGTGGAAGATAGCTCGAGTGACTTGTACCCCTCCTCACCTCGATCCTGGAACTCACACCAGAGCGTTCTGACTTCCACGCCTATGCAGTGAAAGGTCTCTGGCTTATCTTATCGTCAGGTCATTGATTGTTATGTTATTTCGTTACCTGTCATGCCTCCATTAGGCTCAAGTACCAGCGGTATATTTGGTTCTGTTCTGTACATTCATTTTATGTTTTGCTATACCAGAGTTGACTCATAGGCTTATTACTAATCTAATTAAGGCTGAGAACTGACTACCTCATCAACTTAGTTTTTTTTTTTTATTACTAGTTTTACCTATCTGATTTGCAGTTGCTTAGCTCCGCTGTCGCCTTCCTACCCCCCAAATAGAGTCTCTTGTGGAAACCCTTGTTTTTCTTACAGGAGACTCTAATTGCGTTCCTCTGAAGTTGGATTTATATTTGGAGGACGGATACCGCTCTCTCGTTACTAATCTCTTTCTGACCCTCACCTCTTCTCCTTTTTTCTTTTTTCCTCCTCCCTCTCACTCTCTTCATCCTTCTGAAGCTTTCTCTAACTCCTTCCCCCTATTCTTATTAACCGAGATACTTACAGACCGAGTTTGTGCATTTTGTACATTGTCCTGTGCCTTGTACTAACTTTAGTTTACCTTTTTTCATTAGCTGTTTTGACTGTTCATGTTTTGCAGCTGTTCAGCTCTATCTGAATCCTCACAATGGCATACTCATCACTTGGCCCTCACCCCACAGTGATTTCACACAACGTTAAGGATTTAAATATCCCCGAAAAGTGCTCTAATCTCATTAGAGAACTCAAAAAAGGTAAGCCCTGCTTTGCTTTTTTGCAGGAAACACACTTTAAAACTTCTTATGTACCTATAGGCTCGCTGACTCATACTTTACGGAGGTTTACCATGCTACAAACAACTTAGCTAAGAAGAAAGGAGTTTCCATCCTAGTCAGCAAACACGCCTCCTTTGAACTCACTGATAAGCTCATTGACCCAATTGGGAGATACATTTTTCTGAAAGGGAAATGCTCTGGTACCCCCATCACGTTAGCAAATGTTTATTTCCCGAACACTTCTCACCTAAAGTTCTGTCAACACATGTTATCTGAACTTAAAGGCTTCAGTACAGGTTGCATTATTTTAGGGGGTGATTTTAACATCCCATTGAACCCCCTAGTAGACACCTCCTCGGGAAAATCCTCCATCACATATCAAATTCTTAAAATAATTAAATCCCTACTACATTCAATGCATCTAATTGACTCGTGGCGTTTCCTACACCCTGACGACAAGGATTTTACCTCTTTTTCCATTCCTCATGACCGTTACTCGAGGATTGATTACATTTTTGCTTCCCAACGTGACTTACACTTGATTACTGACGCCGGCATAGGGATCCAGTCCATTTCTGACCATGCACCCGTTTCAATCTCTTTAAACCTAGCTGCGCCTAGATCTAAATCTAACACATGGAGATTGAACTCATCTCTTTTAATGGACCCCAATTACTTCCTAAAATCTCCACAAGCCTCACAGAGTATTTCTCTCATAATGCCTCTCCGGACGCAGACCCTATGATGGTTTGGGAGGCTCACAAATGTACCATCAGAGGGGAGCTCATAAAGGATACAAGCACTTGAATCGCAACACAAACAGTCCTTGACCTAAAGTTCTGCCAGTTCCCTTTTAGACGCCAGAAAGTCTATCCAACAACTTTTTGAATTTAAGACAAAACGGTTTCTTTTTTTCCATAAGAAAATCTATTATGAACATGGAGACAAGTCAGGCAGGTTCCTAGCTAGAGCCCTGAAGGATGCCAAGGCCATCCAAAATAGCTCAGGCATTAAAAACAAGACAGGACAAATAGACATCACCACGGATAAGATAGCCAATCACTTCCATGCGTTTTACTTAGACCTCTACAACCTTCCCCACCATCATAGACCCACACATTGTTCAGGCAACCGGACCCAGATAATACAAGACTTTTTGAAAAATTCCAATTTACCCACACTACTAACAGACATAACCCGCCAGCTGGAAAAGCCCATTGACGCACTAGAACTCAGACGGGCTATCATTGACATGAAGACAGGGAAGAGCCCAGGTTCTGATGGATTCACGTCTATCTACTACAAAACCTTCATAGATACTCTCCTTACCCCATTGCTGCGTGCTTTGAATTTTGAAAGTCGGCCCCTCGCGATGTTTCACCAGCATTTCTCTCTGCGCACATAACGGTAATACCTAAGCCAAACAAAGATCCACTCCTCTGCTCCAGCTATAGACCAATTTCCTTGCTTAATTTAGATGTCAAGCTCCTGGCGAAAATTTTCGCTAACAGAATAAGGCCGTATTTACATGATTTAATTGGACCAGGGCAAGCAGGTTTTATGCCGGGCAGAGAGTCTAAGGATAACATGACTAAAACACTCAATCTGACCCATGCTGCACGGTTGCGAAAAATCGAGGGCCTTCTCCTCTCTACGGACGCGGAGAAGGCCTTTGATCGAGTAGCCTGGGATCTTCTTAATCCAAACAAAGTTTATCTGTACCCACAAACGTCCTAGAATCAAGTCCAGTCTGCTGGCTAGATCTAAGCTGAAGGATGGAATGGGTTTGCCCGACTTTAAAAATTACTACATAGCAGCCCTTATCACAAGGATTTTAGATTGGCACTGTCACAGTAAACGTAAAGACTGGGTTTCACTGGAAAATGAACTAAGTCCTATACCTCATCGATTTTCACCATGGATACCATGGTCAAGCTACCCCGCACCCCTTAAAGCTCATCCTTTCATTAGTGCCACACTGACAATATTCCATAAATTGGTCAAGTACACTAAGATTTCAACCTCACTGAGCCCCCTCACCCCACTAGAGAATAATCCTGACTTTACCCCTGGGATCAGTAACTCATATCTATATCCTCGCAAAGCATCCAGGCCCCTTCTAGCTATAAACTGTTTCCATAACGCTGTATTCAAAGATTTCAGGGAACTGAAAGTAGACAACAATGTTCCTAACATACAGCTCTGGTCCTACTTTCAAATAAGGAGCTATCTTACCCACCACACGAAAATACATAACCATAGTAGACAACTCACAGAACTAGAGTCAGTGTGTCTAAAGAGAGAACCTATACATAAGACTACCTCACTTGCCTATGCCTGGTTGGGAGATTGTCATGTTCCTGGAGACGATAGATTCAGAGAGAGCTGGACTATTACCTTGGACAAACAGATTACTGACAAACAATGGTCTAAAGCGTGTTTTTTTGCCCATAAGTGTTCTCTCAGCACTAGAACTCAAGAAACAGCCTTCAAGCTGCTGACGCATTGGTACACACTGACTGTCAGTGTGTACCAATGTGGGGACATCCTCCCCATGTTGAGGGCATGTGGCCTGGTACAGTTCAGGGGGGTGCTCTCTTGTCACCCGCTCTTTTCCTGCGGCCTGCCAGGTTGCATGCTCGGATAAGGGTCTGGTATGGATTTTTGCGGGGGAACCCCACACCATTTTTTTTTTATTTGGTGCAGGGTTTCCCTTAATATCCATACCAGACCTGAAGGGCCTGGTAATGGAATTTGGGGGGACCCCCACACATTTGTTTTTAATGATTTTCAATGATTTTTATCTGTATTGCCAGAACCCGACAATTTATTCTAGCCGCGGGTAGTTTTAAATTACTTGTTTTCCTTTAGAAACGTCATTTTGTGAAGACACTGTTATAAACACAGGAAACATGCGCTAATTTACAGGCATACTATAGACACCCCCCAGGTACACCATTTAAAGGAATATTTCACTTTATTGTTTCACTTTAAACATTATTAAAATCACTGCTCCCGAAAAAAATGCAGTTTTTAAAACTTTTTTTGCATTGATACATGTCCCCTGGGGCAGGACCCAGGTCCCCAAACACTTTTTATGACAATAATTTGCATATCAAGCTTCAAAATTAGCACTTTAGATTTCTCCCATAGACTTTTAAAGAGTGTTCAGCGGCTTTTCGAATTTAACCAAAATTAACCAGAGCAACAGATTATAGTGTAGTAAATAAAAAAAACTGTTTACATTTATTAAAACACAAATGCATTCACAAGAATGTGGAATGGAAGATGGTTAACAGCTATTCTGAACCTGCTCTGTGTGCACAGCAGCAGTTTGATTACTAGGAGTATAACAGCCTCACAAGAAACACATGGATCCCTGAACCACTGAGAAAAGCCACAGTGGCTTCAGTGGCTAAAGAAAGATGGGTTTTTCCAGAAGCATATTCTTGCAATCCCCAAAGGCTCTACATTGATCAACTGGGGGTGGGCTCTTCTTTGACAGCGGCCAGCATTCCCCCTCATGGCTGCAGTGTCCTGCTTTCTCAGTGGTTCAGCAGTCAGCAATCCCTGCTTTCCTGGTTAAGCTGTTATACTCCAACACTGTTGCTGTGCCTGCAGAGCAGGCTCAGCATAGATGTTACCTAAGTTACCCACCTTTCATTCCCCATTCTTATGAGTGAGTTTTTTAAAAACATTTCAATGTTTTTATTTTTTACTACACTATGACCTGTTTTGCTGGTTTCTTTTGTTTAATAATGTCATGAAAGACTTGCAAAAACACTCTGCTATACTAGAGGTGGTGTGAAAGGGGATCAGTAAAACTCACCATCCTTTTCCTCTATGTTGGTAGAGATTAATAGTTTCTTGGCCAGAGTATGCCAATGATATTGGAAGTCAAGCACATAAGGCAAGACCATAGATCAACGACATCACACCATAGGTTTATTCAATTGAGTTGGCTTCTAACACAGTGCCCACCCATAGCCACGCACATATCAGGAATGCAAGCTAGGACTGTGCTCAACATATAGACAGTAAGTGAATGCTTATAGCAGTCTAATGGTTCTGGATTAATGTGTAACAAGTATTCCAGGGATTTCACAGACATCAATTGGAGAACTACATTATTAACTCCTGTGCAAAACATATATAACAAAGACCGTTGCCAGAAAATATACTGTATAGTTGTGTGCCCCGCTCTGTGTGACATCTCCAGCAAATCTTAGAAACTTGTGGATAAAATCTATTCAATAATGCTGGGACCCCAAAAGGTCAGAGAGAGCCTGAGAGTATCAGCAGTAAGGATGAGCCGAACACCCTCCTGTTCGGTTCGCATCAGAACTTGCGAACACACCAAATGTTCGTGTGAACTTTGGGAACTATGGGACTCGAACATTTGAAATCTAAAGTGTTAATTTTAAAGGCTAATATGCAAGTTATTGTCCTAAAAAGTGTTTGGGGACATGGGTCCTGTCCCAGGGGACATGTATCAATGCAAAAAAAGTTTTAAAAACTGACGTTTTTTTGGGAGCAGTGAATTTATTAATGCTAAAAGTGAAACAATAAAAGTGTAATATTACTTTCAATTTCATACCTAGGGGGGGTGTAAAGTCAGCATGTGAAAAAGCGCATGTTTCCCGTACATAGAACTGTCCCTGCACAAAGTGTAATTTCTGAAAGAAAAAAAGGCATACAAAACCGACTTTGCGGCTATAATGAATTGTCGGCTCTGGCAATTCAGAGATGATCATTCATAAAAAATAAAAAGCGTGGGGGTCCCCCCAAATTCCATTAACAGGCCCTTCAGGTCTGATATGGATATTAAGGGGAACCCCGCCATCAATTTAAAAAAAAAATTACGTGGGGTTCCCCCCAAATATGCATACCAGACCCTTCAGGTCTGGTGTGGATTTTAAGGGGAACTCCACCCCAAATTTAAAAAAAAATGGCGTGGAGTTCCCCCAAAAATCCACACCAGACCCTTATCCGAGCACGTTAACCTGCTTGTCGGCTCTGGCAAGGTTCCCCCTTGCCAGAGCCGACAATTCATTATAGCCGCAAAGCCGATTTGAAATGCCTTTTTATCTTTCAGAAATGACACTTTGCAGGGACAGTTCTATGTACGGGAAACATGCGCTTTTTCACATGCTGACTTTACACCCCCCCTAGGTACGGAATTTAAAGTAATATTACACTTTTATTGTTTCACTTTTAGCATTATTAAATTCACTGCTCCCGAAAAAACTGCAGTTTTTAAAACTTTTTTTGCATTGATATATGTTTCCTGGGACAGGACCCAGGTCCCCAAACACTTTTTAGGACAATAACTTGCATATTAGCCTTTAAAATTAGCACTTTAGATTTCTCCCATAGACTTTAACAGGGTGTTCCGCGGCTTTTCGAATTTGCCGCGAACACCCCTAATTTTTCGTTGTTCGCCGAACAGGCGAACAGGCAATGTTCGAGTCGAACATGAGTTCGACTCGAACTCGAAGCTCATCCCTAATCAGCAGCATACTTATACAAGTAAATTAGCAAACTCGTTAGAACTTACAAGGAACTAATAATCTAAAAGCATAGAGAACAAATGCCATTCCTGGGTGACTTACCCTACATCATAATAGTCAAAAAACTTAGTAGAGCTGTATCCAAAGGGAGAGGGACTGTGGTTGTAACATAATCACCTGCTACCTAAATGATCATAGAGTCAATGAAGCCCTTCTGAGAAGCAGAAGGAGGTCTAAAAGATGTCTATTTCTGGATAAAATAGAGTGATAAAGGCTCACTATCTGGAGGCAAAACATTTGGTAGAAGAGTAATGTAATATCTCCATGTCGAGTTTTCCCAATATAAAAGAATGTTCAGTTCATTCTTAATATCCCTTATGGTTGGCTTTATGCAAGATGTCAATTTTTTAGTATGGCCCTGAAGGCCACCAGCAAGCCAATGTAAGTCCAGCAGAAGGACCTCTCCAGTAGAGTCAATGTAGATTGTTTAGTTGGTGTGCCATGGCCAATGAGTATAAGGTGAGGTTCTTTAGAAACTCTGCATTGTGTAACCCTGTAAACAAAACTGATCCCAGTAGTCATATATTAGCTGACACAATCAGTCACAATGTATGAGGGCGGGTCTAGGTGAGATGCAAAGTGAGCAGAGAGACACTTTTTTCATCAGACACACGTTGAGAAATTTTGTTATAGCAGATGTGTAATTTATTGGTGAGTTAGTGGGGAAGTCTTGGCTGCTGAAGACAAGGAGAGAGATTTCATGAAGTTCAGATTGAGAGGACAGTAAATGTCTGAGATGGAATTTGCTTGTTTTTTAAGCAAACAGTGTATCAGGGATGGCTGAAACCTCAAGTCGCTATCCCAAAAGCTTTGCATAACTCACGCATTGGCAATAGTAAAAGAAGTGGTGGTCAGGTAAGATAAAGGCTTCGGTAAGGTATAATTATCGCAAAGTCTCTGCAGCGATTCGACCTTGTGTGTGTTGAGATTTCTGTTTTAATTATAATTTACTGTATATACTTTTTTAATTCCCTTGCAGCTGTATGGTTGCTTGAAGTAAACTCTTTGCTGGGCTATCATAAAAATCACCCTTTTAGTAATTTTTAGAAGCATAGCACAAAAAAAGTCTGTGTTATCAAGAATAAATAAAGTGTTAATATTTTCTTTCAAGAATGTGCAAAAGAGAAACTTCCTAATTGGTATCAATGCCTACTATTTTTTACTGAGCAGGTCCACAGAAGTGCTAATGAAAACATGTTTCCTCTGCAAGTGCCACTTAAGGGATGACAGGTAACTTACATATTTTCTGGATGTCTACATTTTCATTCAAGTTCATGAACTCTCCTTGTGCCATTCAATGCTGCTCAATGGCCTCAAAATTGCTCAACACTAGTCATGTTTTTATTTAGCCTTTGTTATAGTTAACAGTGTGTAGAGTTCTAGCAAAATGCCTTCTCAATTAAATACACATAGGGCCAGATTCAGGTAGATCCGTGCAATATTTGCGTGGGCACAGGGCAACTAGTTTTGCTCTGCGCCCATGCAAATATTTTGAAATGCCCGCGATTCACGGAGCAGTAGCTCCGTAAATTGCGCGGGCGATATGCTAAATAGCCGGGCGTAAGGCTGCCTAATGTAAATGATCCCGCCGGGGGCGGGAATCATTTAAATTAGGCGCGCTCCCGCGCCGAGCGAACAGCGCATGCTCTGTCGGGAAACTTTCCCGACGTGCATTGCGGCAAATGACGTCGCAAGGACGTCATTTGCTTCTAAGTGAACGTGAATGGCGTCCAGCGCCATTCACAAATCACTTACGTAAACGACGTGAAATTTAAATTTCACGAGCGGGAAGGGCGGCTATACTTTAGCATTGGTTGCCCCTGCTATAGCAGGAGCAACCTTGCGCTAAAGTCGCCGTACGGAAACTCCGTACCTTGCGTGCGCAGGGCCCGCGCAACTTTTGTGAATCGGTGGTAGTATGCAATTTGCATACTATACGCCGATCACAATGGCCGCGCCCCCTAGCGGCCAACGCAAGAATGCAGCCTGAGATATGAAGGCATAAGGAGGCTTATGTCTGTCATATCCTAGGCTGCAGTCGGTGTAACGAGGTTCCTGAATCAGGAGCACTCGTTACACCGGAGCAAGTAAGCACTTGCGCCGCGCAACCTATGGTTGCACGGGCGCAAGTGCTTCTTGAATCTGGCCCATTAAGTATAATGTGCAATGATGGTGCACTTTCTTATTATTTTGTGGAAATAATAATTCCAGCACTAGCAGATATTAGTTAAGCTAGTGTGTCCTACCTACGGAGAGAGCAATGACAAATAACTAAAAGGATAGTTATTTGATGGAATGGTGCTTAACTAGACATTGAAATAACCAAGGTATCCTAAGAAGTAAAAAAACAAAACAAACTCCTTAAAGGGTCACTAAAGGAAAACATTTTTTTAGCTGAAATGACTGTTTACAGGGTATAGAGACGTAATAGTTAACTGATTCCTTTTAAAAATGATTAAAAATAGATAAAAACCAATCATATAATGTACCTGCAGTTTAGTTTTGTTTTTGCTGTTGTTTCCTGGTTCTCTGATGTACAGAGCCATAGAGCCAATAGAGGGCAGTGATGCTTTGTAAAACAAAATTGGATTGGTGCTGACACACAGTAATCACACCTCCTTGATTAGTCACCACAGTGAGAAATCTCCAAGTACTGTGGTGATCAGGAAGTAGACAACCAGGAAGTGTCCAGAACAGAGAGGAATTACAGCAACATCAAAGCAAAAACGAACAATGAGGACATGAAACCAGAACTGCAGTAAGGTAAAGGAAGCTATTTAGCTAAAAAAATAATTCCTTTAGTGACCCTTTAAGTCCTTAATGCACTTAATTTATTATCTGACATAGCAGGCATTACCTGAAATGCTAAATTTGTGTGTATATTATTAGTGAATTGCTTACTAGCCTAGGCTAGCTGTAGGTTGTGTCCCATAAAGTTATGTAAAATACTACTGCACCTGATCTCTTTGTTATAAACTGGATTTACCGAGAAACTTGTATGGTGACTCAACAGTGTTATGAAAGAGCTTATTAATTTGGCTGCAATCCCGTCTGCAAGGTTCTAGTGGCTGCTGCCAGCTGGCTAAAAATAATTCAAAACCAAATTAATTAATGTAGAAAGTTTCCACATCTGTAAGGCTGGAAGGCTATTCAGTGCAGATTTTTTTTTCAATGATAGGAAAAATACTGATAGTCACCACATATTTCTAAATGATACATCACAATTAATATTGCTCTAAGGCTTAAGATTTTTTTCTTTAACAAATACATATTTTAAGACTTTCATTTAAGGAAATAAACATGGCTAAAATTCAAAAACTAAAAAGTAAGGAATTTTAATTTGGATATACAGTATTTTAAAATATTTTCTGTTAAGCCTAGTATCTCAATTTCTAAAGCATACTGTAAAATACTTTATAGCTAAAACCTTTTTGTGTAGCAAAAACAAGCCTTGCATAAATTTCATTAAGCAAAACAAAGATGCATACATTAGTTTATTATAAAGAAACTAAGAGACTTAGAGACATTTTTCCAGGTGAGAAGTAACAAGCTGTGAAGTAAACACAAGGAGGCTTCTCTCTTCTCAGAGTCTGCTGCCCTCGGGGCCCTGTTACTTTGGCCAAAGATACATGTTGCTCATACTTTTTAAATTAAATTATTTCAGGCAGCTTTTTGGCATGCAATATAGCTTTAGAGGATACATAAATCATACAAATTACCATCGCAAAAGAGAAACTGCTATTACCCACAAACCCTGACATGTCAAAAGGTGTTTTAATTTGATAAGTTAATAAATATTTCACTGTTCCAGGCTGTAATTACTTCTTCAAAAGTGACACTAACCATCTTGATGTCATGTGCCAAATGATTCTGCATTTGTTTAATTCATAATAGCATAGCTAGCACTTTATTAGCTGGGATTTCAATTAAACAGATATAACGATGATTGTAAATAGTTGAATGTTAGGCCACCAATCTCTTTGATGTTTCATATTATTTGTACTGAAATACAATTTTATTTTACAGAATAATCAAATTTTTAGGAATATTCTTATCCAGTGGATAATATTCAAATAATACTTGTATTTTAACTTAGGTGCCTAATAGAAATAGAAATTAATAAATATAATAAAACTGAATTAAAATCCATATGAAATTGAAATAGAAATTAAAAAAGGTTAATAAATAATAGAATAGTGTGTGTAAGCATACATAGTTTGTAGTACTAAAAACTATTGTATATAGTAGTACATACTGTATAAATTATGTATTATGATAATATAATATAACCTTTAAGTTGCTGTTTCACATGCAACCTGACAATTCACATTTTTTTCCATAATGTTTTTACAAAATTTGTCATGACCAGGGTAGTTCAGAGCTCACCTTGTTAACTAACCTCTAAACCACACTCCCCAGACTCCACCTGTTTATACCCCCCCCTTAGAAAGAACCATACTACTCATACGTGGAGTTAAATGGTAGTGGCCGCTGCCCTATTCTGGGCCAGTAAGCTGTCTCACCTCAAAGGTTGAGAGACACAGAAGACTGCTAGACAAAAACGTTCTTCTGATGATTTCTGCTCTGTAAGTGAACTTAAACCACTCCCCAGCAACCATACTCTACAGCTCCACCCCATCACCCCACCTACCTGACCAATCAGGTAAGGATCAGTAACTGACCACTTACTTTGAAAATTGTTAACCCCTCCAGTTTGGTTCCGCTTCCACCGTTCCATGTTTTGGGTATATCTAGAAAACATAAGCATGTAATGGTGATATACATTGCATTAAAGACATTTGCATACACAGTAGAGCAGAATTATTTGCTAAAGAATAATTGTTGACCAAGAAGGTTGCAGAAAACATATGTGAGTATGATATATATTATTTTTGAAAGGAATGTGTAGACAAATCACATTGTATCAATAAAATATGATGTAACTTATTCAGAAATAAAAACAAAACTTTCAAATTTTAAAATTCAGGCCACTTTTACCCCCTTCCTGACCAGGCTAATTTTCAGTCCTGTCGCACATTGAATGACAATTGTCATTGTCATGCAACATTGTACCTAAATTACATTTTTATCATTTTGTTCACACAACTAGAACCAACTAGAACCAACAGACTGAAAGTTTTGAAAAAAAAGTGTTTTCTTAGTTTTTGTTAAAAATAAATAATTGTTCTTCATAAATTTAGGCTAAAATGTATTCTGCTACATTTCTTTGGTGAAAATAACCCAAATCATTGTATATTATTTAGTCTGTAGGAAAATTATATAGTCCACAAACTGGTATATATCTGAAAATTAATCAATCCTGATGTATTGACGAATCTCATTTCATGAGGCCCTAAAATGCCAGGACAGTACAAATACCCCTGAAATTACCCCTTTTTGGAAAGTAGACAGGCCAAGGTATTTAGTAAGATGCGAGCCAGTACACTGATCAGTCATCGGCAGTGTTCGTAGGACACAGCTGGTGACAGATCGCACCACTGTGCGCCCCTGCGGCCTTCACAAGTGGTTCTTTCTGAGAGGACATCATACTGTATGTCGTCCACTTAGAAGGGCAAAGCCACCGCCGGGCTGTCATTCTGCTATATGCGAGGCGAGAAGGTATTAAATGTTGGCAACACCGGTTACTGGTACATCTACAGTATCCACAGTATCACCCTGTTTGGTTGTATGTTAAACATAGGCCCTTTTTCTCTTCATATATTGTGATTTACCACAACTTTAACCCCACCGCTGCTCATCCCATCATGCAATGTTTACTATTGACCATACAAGTTCCTATTATACCTACTTTCTTTTTAGTGGTCCATAATTTTTTGTCTTAAAGACAGTATAGTAACTCTTACATTAATCAAATGCTTCCTGCCTTTAAACCCTGCATGATTCCCAACTCTGTCAAAATAATGATCTTTTCATACCTAGCTGCCTTACACAGTCTAATGCCACGTACACACGATCGTATGTGTAGCTTATGTGTAGCCTATGGTATTAGGCATTTATCTGCACACTGTAATACAGCATATATAGTCTTTGTGCATTTATCTAGCACCTACTTAACTTATCTGATTCCCAGCCCCATTTGAGTGCTGGGTCTTCAGCCACTCATAGCCTAACAGGTTGCACCTAGACACCATTTTTGGGTTTAGTGAGTACATGCACCAGGCAGCGCCACCACTCCATCTATACTTTCCAATTTTCACATATCTCCTTTATAGGGGATATATATAGGGGGGCAGCAGCCTATTACTTTCAGTCCCAGCGCAGGTTACTATCTATATTTTCCTCTCAGATACAAGTGATCACTTGTATGGGGATCTGAAGGTGTGCTCCCCCAATGCTAGTGGCACCAGCAGTGGTTTCTGGGCTTTCCCATTCCCCTGTGGATCCCAGGAACATGGGACACAGCTACCACAGCAAGATCAGGACCTGTCTAACCTGACCAATGGCTCCATAAAAAGGACCTGTTACCTGCCCAAAGGAGGCTTCAATGCTATCACATAGGAGACTTGCTAGCCCCTTTGTCATAGCAATAAAGTTAAATAAGAAAAAAAGTAAAAAAATAAAATACAAATGTGTAAAAACAATTATACAAAATAAATAAAAATATTGAAAAAAATAATCTTAAAGTACCC
The DNA here is from genome assembly GCF_905171775.1 of Rana temporaria. Taxonomy (NCBI): domain Eukaryota; kingdom Metazoa; phylum Chordata; class Amphibia; order Anura; family Ranidae; genus Rana; species Rana temporaria. The sequence goes on along the minus strand of NC_053491.1, from coordinate 122,483,635 downwards.
CATTACTCCCAAGCCCAACTTATTTCAAACACGCAGCACTGGGTGAACACATGAATGTAAACAGAATTGTTTCCACACATGTGAGGGTATCACAGCCAAAGCTGGAGTCAGAGTGAAAGAAACAATTATAGAAAATTATAGAATTATAGAAGGCATACACAATTTTAAGGCTTGACTTGATGGTCATTTTTATTTTACACAACACATATTTTTTTTAAATGCTATAATCTTGAGTTTGTTTCCACTAAAACCTTATTCTTTAGAGTCTCTTTTTTTTTTTAAATATATAATTGTCTTAGGGTTTAAAGGATATTCTAGCAAAAAGTCCGATTTTTTTAACGTGGACAAGTGCTTAATCTGAGGTCCCATAACAACTGGAGTCCCGGTCCTCTGAACTTCAGGAATGGTACATAGCGCATCTCTATCATCAGCCACATTTTAATTCCAATGATTTTTATTGAATTTTATCAAGAAATAAAAACAAAAAAACAACAGACATTGATTGTCACACAGCAAGATATGTTGACAAGGCGTTTGTAATAGTTACAGATGTCTACTTAGATAAATCAAGCATAGATGCAAAACAAACATCTGAGTCACCACTAAAACAAGATGGTAAGGTATACTAGAGAGTATTGACCGTCCCCCGGGACACCCCATTGGGGACAAGCTGTGCTCTGGGTGGGGGGCAACACCCCCTTTTGTAGCGCTTCATTAATTTCAATAGCATTCAATAGCATTAATTGATTATGAACGCCATTCAGTGGTGAAAAGAAATAAAGTAGTAGTGTCATCTAGTGCAAAAAACTATGCAATATTGTACGGTAAGAATACAATGCAGTGTGTATCTGCTGAATGCTTCTGTAGGAATAAGAAGATTTGTAACAATATTTAACTTAGACTAGAACTAATGGCAGTAATTACAAAAGTAAGAAAAGAAAATCAAGGAAACCTTGAAGAATACTTTGAAGTGTTACTCAGCTCATTACATCCAAAAATCGAAAAAAAAAAAAAACAGTAAGAAAAGAATCGTATTCAATTCAACTTTTATGAACAGAGTCGTACCATTTATACCAACTGGTCCATTTGTTATAATTACCCTGGGTAATTTTTGCCATTGATAATCGGTGCATGTTGCTCCCAGGTCTCGCTCCCACGCCTCAATGATTGTAGCTCTAATAAAGCGTTTTTATTATTTAGAAGGTTGTAAAACAACGAAATCCCCTTGATATTGGTTGTGGGTTTAGTAAGATAAAGTGTTTCTCGCCAAGGCAGCATTGTGGAAGTCTAAGATGTATTCTGGAGAAAGTGAGCTATTTGAAGGTACCTATAATGGTTGTTATCGCCCAAGCCATACTCTAATTGTAAAGCTTTAAATGTTTTGAGTGAGGGACCTATCAACAGGTCCTCCACCACCTTAATGCCTTTAGTGATCCAGTGCGAAATGTGAAGGTCTGGAATGATGGTAAGCTTGATATGGTGAGTGGTAAAGGTTTGGTCACCTGATCTATGAAATCATCAGCCACATTTTATCCTGATGAAATGGCCACTGGGCCTGTACTGATTTGTTAGTGCCAGTGTAGGCCTGTTGATCTCAATGAGAGAGACTGAAACAAGACCACTTGGAGACTGACATGCATAGCAGCTTTTTCAAGCTGGGGGATATTTTCATATGGCTGTAATTGGGCTTTAACAAGTAATTTTTAGATATTGAGGCCTAATGTTTAACTCAATTTACAAACTTTGACCCAAACATCCTGAAAATACTAAGAGTGATTAAAGTGGTTCTAAAGGCTCACTGCGTGAAGGTAAAACAACTTTTCTGTGCAGCAGCCCCCAAGCCCCCCCTAATACTTACCTGAGCCCCATCGCTATCCAGTGATATGCACAAGAGCATACTCTTCTTGGACTCTCTCTCCTCATTGTCTGAGGCAGTAGTGGTAGCCAATGAGGAGAGAGAGTGGGTGGTATCCTCTCCCTGGGGGCACTCGGCAGGATGGAGGAGCCAGGGGTGCCAGCGAGGGAACCAAGAAGAGGAGGTTTGGAGCTGCTCTGTGCAAAACCACTGCTCAGAGCAGGTAAGTATAACATGTTTGTTATTTTTTCGAAAAAATAATAGCCTTTAATATCACTTTAAATATGCTAGCTACATTTCTGAGTGGATCATCACACATATGTTTTAATATTCATACCCAAACTAATCATGTCACAAAAATACACAAACTTTGAATGTGTTTGTACTACAGATAAATTCAATCCACCCTACCAGGACCCTGCCATCATTTGGGATTGATGTCAGTTGTTTACATAGGCTTCTTGACCAGAGGACTAAACAATAAACTCCCACCATTACTCATTCGGTTGTAAAGGCGACAGTGGGAAGTAACTTTGACTATAAAGATGTGTGCAATGCCACGGTCATTAAGATCAACAGGCTTAAATGTAAATGTTACTGTCCAATAATGCAATTCACTATAAAAAATTTTTTATACATACCAGAAGTGCCCGTTGCTAGGCAGATCGTCCTAATCTGCCACTACCTGATCCACGGTCTGTCTTCTTTCTTCTCCTCCTCGCGCTTCCTCATGGGAAATGGGGGAGCGGTGTCTTCTGGGACCTTGTGTGTGTCCCAGGAGACATCACCCATTCACGTAGCACCGCGCGGCTCTCACATGCGCAGTAGGGAATCGGGCGGTGAAGCAACAACGCTTCCATTTTCTGATTCCCTCACTGAGGATGGCGGCAGGGCAGCCAAGACCCGAGCGATTTCTCAGCTTCGGCTGCCGTCATCGCGGGCACCCTGGACAGGTAAGTGTCCTTATTAAAAGTCAGCAGCTACAGTGTTAATAGCTGCTGACTTTTAATTTATTTTATTTTTTAACTGGACCTCCGCTTTAAGAGATGGGTACATACTAACAACAAGTATCTACATGGTATTAGGTGGGGTCTTATTATTGCCTATAAAATTTGACAGTTAAAAGTATACAGAAAATAGAAGAAAATGGCTATTCCATATACTGTGTTTGATTTTTACTCCACTGTTTAGTGCTGTGTTTAAGAAAAAAAAAAAAGAGGCAAAATGTGCTTCAAATTACAAATTGCGTAGCTTTGCTGAAACAATTTCCAAAATATATATATATGAAGGAAACAACTTAGTTGTTCTGTTAATAACCCATCTCACAGTCACACCTTTACAAGCTGCTATAACGTATTGGCCTTTTCTTTAATGCAAGCTCAATCCGATGGCAAATAACGGTAAGTAAAAAGTAAATCCTAATCCAATTGTGTATTCGAGGCAATCAGCAATTGTATTCTGATTAGTAGTTCACAAAGTTAATATCTAGCCCTTTTCAGAATCAGCTTGACAGATTCTTCTTAAAACAGAAGTTTTCTACATGTTTCACTTTTATCACAAATCCCATAATACGTAGGGCTGTTACTGATCAAAAATGTTCTGTTTGATTAATCGTTTTTTTTTTTATCGATTAATCGACTAATTTCGATTAATTATAACGCACATACAGTGCCTGCCGCCGAGAATGTGTTTTTAGCACGACAGCATCGCGGTGATTCTCGGCGACAGGGTGCCGACATCTCGCACTCACTGGAATAGTAAAAGCACATTCCAGCAATCGCGTCATAGAAGCAACGGGAGATCCAACTTGGATTCCCGCCAATTCTACACGTGGCCGGCGTTTGTTATGAATCCTGAGGGGGAACTCCCCGCCGGATTTTAAATAAAAATCCGGCATGGGTTCCCCCCTCAGGAGCATACCGGGCCCTTAGGTCTGGTATGGGTTGTAAGGAGACCCCCCTACGCCGAAAAAACAGCGTAGGGGGTCCCCCTACAATCCATACCAGACCCATATCCAAAGCACGCTACCCGGCCGGCCAGGAAAGGAGTGGGGACGAGCGAGCGCCCCCCCCTCCTGAGCCGTACCAGGCTGCATGCCCTCAACATGGGGGGGTTGGGTGCTCTGGGGCAGGGGGGCGCACTGCGGCCCCCCCACCCCAGAGCACCCTGTCCCCATGTTGATGAGGACAGGGCCCCTTCCCGACAACCCTGGCCGTTGGTTGTCGGGGTATGCGGGCAGGAGGCTTATCGGAATCTGGGAGCCCCCTTTAATAAGGGGGCCCCCAGATACCGGCCCCCCACCCTAAGTGAATGGATATGGGGTACATTGTACCCCTACTCATTCACCTGGAGGCAAAGTGTTAAAGTTAATAAACACGACACAAGGGTTTTTAAAATAATTTATTAGTCTGCTCTGGAGGCCCCCTGTCTTCTTTAGCTCTTTCACCAGGGGGGGCTTCTTCTTTGACGTCTTCAGGTGGGGGCCGCTCTTCTTCGCCGCCGTCTGGTTCTCTTCCACCACCGGGGGGGTCGCTTTTATAAAAGCGCCCACCCCCGGCGGGTTTCCTCCGACGTCTTCGGCGGGGGGTGGTGTGCTTCTGTCGGCCCCCCCTGTCTTCTTTAGCAGGGGGGGGACTTCTTCCGCTATCCGGGGGGTCTTCTCCGCTATCCGGGGGGTCTTCTCCACTCTCCAGGGGTCTTCTTCTATGTTCGCCGCTCTCCGCTGTTGACTCTGCGCACCCCGGTTCTTCCTCCCGCTGTCCGGTGCCTTCTCCTTCAGGGCTGAATGTCTTCTTCTTCTTCTGTGCTGTGACGTCTTCTTCTTCTTCTCTTCTCTTCTTCTGCCTTCTCCCGATGTTGACCCGACGCGTCTTCTCGCTGCAATGACAGGTGCGCGGTTTGCATCTGACTTATATAGGCCTCACAGTCCCATCATGCTCCGGTACCTACCCACGTGGGTAGGTACCACGTGGGTAGGTACCGGAGCGGTGGAAGAGAACCAGATGGGCGCGAAGAAGAGCGGCCCCCACCCGAAGACGTCAAAGAAGAAGCCCCCTCTGGTGAAAGAGCTAAAGAAGACAGGGGGGGCCTCCGGAGCAGACTAATAAATTATTTTAAAAACCCTTGTGTCGTGTTTATTAACTTTAACACTTTGCCTCCAGGTGAATGGGTAGGGGTACGATGTACCCCATATCCATTCACTTAGGGTGGGGGGCCGGTATCTGGGGGCCCCCTTATTAAAGGGGGCTCCCAGATTCCGATAAGCCTCCCGCCCGCATACCCCGACAACCAACGGCCAGGGTTGTCGGGAAGGGGCCCTGTCCTCATCAACATGGGGACAGGGTGCTCTGGGGTGGGGGGGCCGCAGTGCCCAACCCCCCCATGTTGAGGGCATGCAGCCTGGTACGGCTCAGGAGGGGGGGGCGCTCGCTCGTCCCCACTCCTTTCCTGGCCGGCCGGGTAGCGCGCTTTGGATACGGGTCTGGTATGGATTGTAGGGGGACCCCCTACGCTGTTTTTTCGCCGTAGGGGGGTCTCCTTACAACCCATACCAGACCTAAGGGCCCAATATGCTCCTGAGGGGGGAACCCATGCCGGATTTTTATTTAAAATCCGGCGGGGAGTTCCCCCTCAGGATTCATAACAAACGCCGGCCACGTGTAGAATTGGCGGGAATCCAAGTCGGATCTCCCGTCGCCTTCTATGACGGCTTTGTCTCCATCGCGGCAAGCCAGCTCGGTGCTAGCTCCCGCGATGGGGCTCGTAGGTGGTCAATCTCGCCGAGAAAGGGAGCGAGATTGACACAATATCGCGGTCATCCACTGTACAGATCCAACTACTTTTAGCTGATCTCCTTGCAGGCTGATTCCCAGTTCAGCTACCAAGCACTCGAAAAATGGATAGCAGGATACAAAAAACACACAAAGGCAGAGCTCGATGGGAATAGCATTAAAACTTTTATAGTCTATAAGTAGGTAACCAAATAAATATTGCACTGGAGATAAAATCAATGTAGCTACATAAACTGTAAAAATTGTGCGAGTAATACCAAACGGTACCAAAAGCAGTCATAAAAACATGTAGCTAAGTATGATACTGGTATAAAAATGTGTAAAACAATACCACTGCTGAATCCAGATGAGGAGAGGTTAACATCAGTCCATCGGCATGTAGATGTCCCGTGAAGGGAACTATCACAACTCCCAGTGGATGGTTGTAGAATCCCAGGTTGATAGAGGGAAGTGATAGAGGGAAGTGTAACAGCCTCTGCGTGTGGCAGATAGTAAGGTCCCGCCAGCATGCAGATATGAAGGCACAGCAAAGGAGCCCTTCAAATGGACACGGCAAGCCCCGCTGGTGTCCGTGACATTACTGGATCTCAGACGGAACTCCCTGAAGGCCCAAAAGCCGGCGGAGAGGTGAGTACCAATCAAAAGAATTTTAATCGATCAAAAAGATTTTAATCGATCAAAAAAATTAAAGATTAATCGATGAATTAAAAGTTAATTTGCACAGCCCTAATAATAAGCGGTGGGTATTGCCAAACACATATTTTCTTAATTTCTACATTTAACTGTATAAAATTGTTTCAAAAGTGTTGCCAGTCACCAGCAAAATTTGTTAAAAAATAATAATTACAAAAATATTCTAAAAATAGGACTTTTTTTTGAAAGGTTGGACAATGCGTTAATTTTTTTCTACATTTTCAATTTTTTTAATTTTGAAGCATAAATTATTGGGCAGTTATAAGCACCATATAACTGTATTACAGAATATTTTAAAAACATAGTGGGCCAGATTCACAAAGAGAATACGCCATCGTATCTCTGAGATCCGACGGTTGGATCTATGCGACTGATTCATAAGAATCAGTTCCGCATAGATCTCCCTTAGATCCGACTGGTGTAAGTGACTTACACCGTCGGATCTTAGGCTGCAATCTCCCGCCGGCCGCTAGGTGTCGCCTCGGTCTTTTACGCGTCAGAAATGCAAATGAGGAGAACCGCCGATTCAGAAACGAACGCCCGCCCGTTGCTTTTTTTTTACGTCGTTTGCGTTCGACTTTTTCTGGCGGATAGTTACCCCTGCTATATGAGGGGTAGCTAATGTTAAGTATGGCCGTCGTTCCCGCGCCGAGTTTCAAATTTTTACGTCATTTGCGTAAGTCGGTCTGGAATACGGATGGCCGCAATTGACGAAAATGCAATTGACGTTTTTGACGTCATTTGGAGCATGCACACTGGGAAATTTCGCGGGCAGCGCATGCACAGTTAAATAGGCGCGGGAACGCGCCTGATTTAAATTGTACACTCCCCCTAGCCGCGGAATTTGAATTTCCGCCTGGGGAGTTACGATCCGACGGTGCAATTTTCGAGGTAAGTGCTTTGTGAATACTGCACTAGCCTCGCTAAATTGCACCTGCGGATCGTAAATCACATAGATTACGCGGATCTAAAGATCCGCTAATCTATGTGAATCTAGCCCATTATTTTTATGAGCCAGAATATGTCATTAACTGAGCCATGATAATTTATGCATTTACTTACCAAGCATTTCTAGGAAACAAGTGAATACAATCAGTGCTTTAATAATGTGATTCAGCAAATACTGTAATGAAGCTATTGTTATTAATTGCTTCTAGAAATCAGGGAACCCTTTATATAGAGTATACTTCTTGAGGCCTAAGCTGTGTACATTCCTCTCTTTCTCTTCTTTCTGTATTTTCACATTTAGGTTCTCAGGCAGGTTTATATATGATTAGTGACTGTAAGAACCTTCTTGCAATGTACAAGTTTTTGTATAAATCCGCATTTCTGTATATAAGAGACAGCAATGTGTCTGCAATGGGTATACTGAATTTGGGAATTCCTCACCTACATCTCTATACTACCTATCACCAGGTTACTGATAATGCCTGAATGAAAATTCATACACTTAACATAAGTATATGTATAAGATAATACTGTACATGTATATGATAATTATATGTATAAATATATGTATAAGATAAAGTGAAATTGGTAACTAATATTTCAAGCATTTATAACTACACTCACTGGAAAAGCTATTTCTCCATTTTGAAGGCAGCAGGAGGGGGCTCATTGGTAAAACAACATTATACTTATAAACATTAGGTTATTCATGTGGAAATAATTACTACCATTTTAGGTAGGATGAAATATACAATGCCATTTTTCTCAATCAATAAAAACATGTACTTTCCCATGAAGGGCAATGCTGCAGATTTGCATTAATGATACCACAGAGCAGAATATGTATACATTTTCTTCACTCCCACTACCACTGTGTTTAGTCACTGGAAGCAAAGAGATTAGGCTGTATGGAGGATCACCTGATTAATTCCAAGTGATAGCACATATGCTTGAATATTTGCCCACTGCTGTCACATAGAGTGGGGATGTGTTCATCAGCGAAGGGCCCCTGTGTGATGCACAGAACGATCGTCTGGGGGGATGTGTTCACTCTGCAAAGATATTATCGGTTATGAGGGGATGTATGCTCATGTCACCCCTGTGTGCCTGATCAACACATGGGGGGGCCATGGCGTGCCCCTGCAGATAATCTCCCATCCACAGGAACAGTAGTATAATCAGGGTAGGCATTGTTCACTGAAGGATTCACGGCAGCAATAAAAACGGGAGCCTTTGAATTATTATGGTCTGGGAATGCGTCCATGATTTCAAGCCATGCGTCCTCCTGTTTACTGGACAGTATCGCTTCCAGGTAAAGAGGGCGGGAAATCGTACACACTGCTTCCGCACAGACACACCCATAAGACTCCCCTAGTCATTGTTCATTGGTTGTTTTATAACCCCTCCTGTTTGAAGGAATGTCTGTGCTTGATTGGTCGATCGTGATGATGTCAAGCTCTATTGTTATATAAATAAAGATTACTCCCAGGACCAGGCAGTTTGGTTGAGTGGAGGATGTAAGCAAGTAAGCATGGTGGTCATGTCTGTTTACTTGGGGATATGTGGGAAACAGAGTGATACTAAGATGCATTATACCATTAGCCTGAAAGGGCGCTTAAAGCGCAGGAGATATGGATTACTCGTAGCGCATAGTTGAATTTCCACGACAAACCCTATGGACTAAGTCTGGGGTGTCATCAAAGTTCATGTGCGTGTATAGGCAGGCATCCCAATACTTTTGACAATATAGTGTATAACTCCTGTTGACAAACCTAGGTGGCATTTTCTTTAACCAACTATATCTGCTCCTCTTCTCTCTTTCTTCTTTCTGATTTTTGCTTTTCATTTGTCTTTCTATGTTCATTTTCTTAACAATGACAGTGGCGACTGGTGAAGTTTTAGGATGGGGGGGCGCCAGACCCCGCCCTTCCTTTTTGACCCCTCCCACTTGGTGGAAATGGGCGTGGTTCAGCAAAATAGTGTGCGTAGCTCTAAGGTGGTGTGGAGAGAGAGAGATTTTATATATATATATATATATATATATATATATATATATATATATATATATATATATATATGTATTCTAGAAAGTTTAACATTCTGCAGATAAAGATACTTCAATCATCCCGGCACCATGGTTGTTATGGTGTCAGGATGATTGAAGCACATTATTTCTATTATTACATTGTAATATAAAATGAAATCATTCAACTCACCATAATGCAGAATCAGTGGGAGCCCCGAGCGTGTCGCCTGCCATCAGGTGCCCACAGCGGAGTCCCTCCTTACATACAGCCCTGTGTCACGTCAAATGCAGCCCTGTGTCACATCAAATGCAGCCTTTCTTCCCCCATCAAATGCAGCCTCCCCCCCCATTAAATGCAGCCTCCCCCATCAAATGCAGCCTTCCCCCCCATCAAATGCAGCCTGTCCCCCATCAAATGCAGCCTGCCCCCCCCCATCAAATGCAGCCTGTCCCCCCCCATCAAATGCAGACTGTCCCCCCATCAAATGCAGCCTGTTCGCCCCATCAAATGCAGTCTTTCCGCCCCATCAAATGCAGCCTGTCCGCCCCATCAAATGCAGCCTGTCCGCCCCATCAAATGCAGCCTGTCCTCCCCATAAAATGCAGCCTGTCCGCCCCATCAAATGCAGCCTGTCCGCCCCATCAAATGCAGCCTTCCCCCATCAAATGCAGCCTCCCCCCATCAAATGCAGCCTGTCCTCCCCATCAAATGCAGCCTTCCCCCATCAAATGCAGCCTCCCCCCCATCAAATGCAGCCTCCCTCCCATCAAATGCAGCCTGTCCGCCCCATCAAATGCAGCCCCCTCATCAAATGCAGCCTGTCCCCCATCAAATGCAGCCTGTCCCCCATCAAATGCAGCCTGTCCCATCAAATGCAGCCTGCCCCATCAAATGCAGCCTGTCCTCCATCAAATGCAGCCTGTTCCATCAAATGCAGCCTTACATTACAGTTAATAAGCTGTGGGGGGGTAGGGTGAGTGCCGCCGAACGAGAGACAAATAGATCACTTAGCTCAGCTGTGTGTGTTGTCCTCCAGGCTCCTTGTGTCTTCTTCCACTGGTCCGCTCCGTCCTCATACTTCAGAGAGAAAACAGGAAGCAATGTCTTCAATCTTCTCCTGCCTTGGTGACGCTTCAGCCAATCAGGTTACCAATAACAAGAATTCGGGAACCTGGCTGAAACGGCCGTCAGTCTTATTTAAGGAACAAAGTGGGCTGCGTTCCTTAGATAGACTTCCGAGAGCCGGAGGGCTGTACTTGGAAAGCCTATCAGAGCCGGTAGCTCTGATAGGCACTTCCGCTCAGCCAACCAGCTGCCGTTTTTCATGTAATCGGCGCCCTAAGGTCCAGTTATATGAATAGAGTCCAGAGGCAGCTGGCAACAATAATAACATACATTCATGCAATACATGAATGTATGTTATTTGCGAGAGAGGGTGGCGCTGCAGCTCCCTCTATAGACGACCGCCACAACTGCAGTTAAAGTTAAAGTAAAATGACAGAACAAGTAAAATAAAAATTCTTAAAGGGCCCGTTTTTTTTTTCGTGACTACAGGAGGGGGGGGGGGCGGCGCCCAGGCGCCCCCTATGGATGGGCCACGACTACACCCTGGTGACCTTTTACGGTAGTGTTTTACATTGACTCAAATAGGAACAGTAGCACTCAATGATCACATCAATATTCTAACCCCTGATGGGTCCTGCTCAATTGCTACTTGGAATTGGCTTTAATTGTGTGATGTGTAGTCAATGTGCATCAATGACTATGCAGACTCTGTTATGAGTTCTGTGTGAGTTAGGATTATATACGGTTCATATTAATCCCATGTATCTTGCATTTGTAATAGCCACTGTTGTTATTTTACGTGGGAGACACAGTTTTACTACTGTTGAATGCCTTTGAAATGGTGCAATCTTTTATTTTTTTTATTTTACTGCTTGAAAATATAAAAACTTCAATAAACAGATTGAAATGTTAAAAGGATTATAGATCCCATCTCTCTAAAATAGAGTGTGATACAAGTGGTTCTCACTAGACGTTTCCTCTTTATATACTTCCATTTATTTTTAATTAGGCTTCCAAGCTGTTCAGTTTTTCTTGAGTAAAGATCCCAATATACATCGATTACAGGCTAGGTTAATTTTGGACTGTATTCAATTCACTTTGGAACACAGCTACTTCACATTTAGGGAAGACTTTTGCAGAGAGAATAGAGGAACTGATATGGGGGCCAGGTGATCCCTGAGTTATGCTAATTTGTTTTTTAGTTTCTGGGAACATCTCTATATATGGAACAACAACTCATTCAGATCAACTTCTACTGCTGCTCAAAGTAAGTCGACAATTAACATCCACTTTCCAAACACAGGAGTGGTGCAAGCCCAGCATGCTGCACTACATGCACAAATGAAAAATCCAGATGGCTGCACTTCCTTGTTTTTTTAGAGTAAAACTTTATTCATTCAAAAAATTCCATAAAAGCACCTCCATGGTATGAAAGCACACATTAGGGAAAGAGAGGGACTGGTAACGTTTCACACTTGCTGTGCTTTTTCCAGACCAGAGTACCATTTATGGACTTTTTTGAATTAATACAGTTCTCTGAAGAACGCAGCCATCTGGATTTTTCATTTGTGCATATTAATAACCCATTCGGGGGCAAAGCTGGTCCTCTTTGCTCAATACATTGGTAAAATCCTTATCATTTGAGATGGTTCTAGTCAGGTTTCGGGAGATTTAATTCACTGCTGGCAATCAAATCCATGTGCAATCAAGTTCACTTATGTTTGGAACACTGACCATTTATTAATTTCACATCTGGAACTGAGATTTGACATTGACATGAAAATCCTCTCCAGAAAACCTCCAGAACGAATTTTAAACCAACAGCATAAACATCACCCTAAATGCATACAAAATGTGCTCGTAGGTCATTTTTGAGACTGTGTTGCACTTGTACCAAACTGGAGGATTACAAAATGCAGGATCTAATTTTAATAAAGAAATCCAAGAAAAAGGCTATAGATAGTATTACCGCATGCGATAGGGGTATCATGTTACTCATTTGCATGAGTTAAGTTACATACAATTCACCCAAAAAACTAAAATTTTGCAATAAACAACAAAAAAATGTTGATAAATATTGCAAGAAAATGTGGCTAATCTGTTAATTCCAATTCACAAACTAAACTGGAACTAAAAAAAATGCAATATTTGACACCACCTGGCGGTACCAGTGAGGGGCCTATTCAAACCCTCAGAAAGGCGCATTTAATGCACCGAGAGCCTAATTCAACCCACAGAAGACCCACAGAAAGGGGCCTAATTCCACCCACAGGAAGGGGTACTATTCCACTCACAGAAAGGGATGCAATACTACCCTCAGAGAGGGGTCTAATTCCACCCACAGAATACCCACAGAAAGTAGACACTATTCCACAAGCAGTGGATACACAAAAACGTGGCATTATACATCACAAGAACACAAGTATTTATTTTTATTTTTTATTAAATCAAAAAGGCATGATGTGCAGTGCAAATTAAATGCCAACACTGACTGAAATTTAACATCAAGAACTTTAAAATAAAAATATTTATAGGCAACCCTTTGATTGCCCCTGATGTTTAACCCCTTCCCAGCCAGTGTCTTTAATACAGTGATAGTGCATATTTTTAGCACTGATCACTGTATTAGTGTCACTGGTCCCCAAAAAGTGTCAGCTAGTGTCCGACTATCCGCCGCATTTTTTCCCATTTTTGTTATGGAAATGTTTCATAGCAGAAATGAAAAAATACATACCGTATATTTTTCAAATTGTTGGTCTTTTTTTGTTTATAGTGCAAACAAATAAAAACTGCAGAGGTGATCAAACACCTCCAAAAGAAAGATCTATTTGTGGGGAAAAAAAAGGACATCAATTTTGTTTGGGTATAATGTTGCATGACCTCACAATTGTCAATTAAAGTAAAACAATGCAGAATAAAAAAAATGGCTTAGTCATGAAGGGGGTTAATCTTCTGGAGCTGAAGTGGTTATTATATTTATAAACAATATAGGGTCTGGGATTAAAAGCACCATTTCAGTCAACAGATGACACAGAGCTATGCAGTGGAACGATATCCTTACAGGATGTCTCCACCTTACAAGCTGACCTCAATGCACTGTTTAATTGGGCAACTATGTGGCAAAAGAGGTTTAATGTTTAACCACTTCCATACCGGGCACATATACCCCCCTCCTGACCAGGTGAAATTTCAGCTTCCGGCACTGCATCGTTTTAACTGACAATTGCACGGTCGTGCGACATGGCTCCCAAACAAAATTGGCGTCCTTTTTTCCCCACAAATAGAGCTTTCTTTTGGTGGTATTTGATCACCTCTGCGTTTTTTTTTTTTTTTGCGCTATAAAACAAAAAAAGCAACAATTTTGAAAAAAAATTCAATATTTTTTACTTGTTGCTATAATAAATAGCCACATTTTTTTTTCCCCAAATTTTTTTCTCAGTTTAGGTCGATACGTATTCTACATATTTTTGGTAAAAAAAAAAAAAAAAAAATCGCAATAAGCGCTTACAAAATATGGGACAGAATTATTATTATTATAATTTTTTTTATTTTTATTTTTTTTACTAGTAATGGAGGCGATCTGCGATTTTTTTATTGGGACTGCGACATTATGGCGGACACATCGGACACTTTTGACACATTTTTGGCGCCATTCACATTTATACTGCGATCAGTGCTATAAATATGCACTAATTACTGTATAAATGTGACTGGCATTGAAGGGGTTAACACTAGGGGGTGAGGAAGGGGTTAAATGTGTAGCCTGGGTGTGTTCTAACTGTGGGGGGAGGGGGGTGACTGGGGGAGGTAACTGATCTGTGTCCCTATGTACAAGAGACACAGATCGGTCTCCTCTGTCCCCTGACAGGACGTGGAGCTCTGTGTTTACACACAGAGCTCCACGTCCCTACTCTGTCACTGCTGATCGTGGGTGCCTGGCGGACATCGCGACCGCCAGGCACGCGCATCGGCATCTCAGGGACGTGCTGGGCGCGCGCGCGCCCCCCAGTGGCCGGAGGAATCCAGGACGTCAATTGACGTCCTGTTGAGTTTCCAGAGCCACTGTGAAGCCGTCATTTTACATGCGGCCGGTATTCAAGTGGTTAAAGATATGCACTTGAGGGCTAAGAAAATGCATGCATCTTACATACTAGGAGGAGAACAGTGAGAGTCAATGCTGGACAAAGATTTGGGTGTTCTGGTAGATCATAAGCTTAATAATTTGTCCTGGTGGTTGTAGGGGTCTGCAGGCAGGGGGCTTATCATTATCTGGAAGCCCCCTTTAAGAAAGGGGGCCCCCAGATCCTGGCCCCACTATGTGAATGAGTATAGGGTAGATTGTACCCCTACCTATTCACCACAAAAAAAGCAGCATAGTGTTAAAAAAAACAAGAAACAGTTTTTGACAAGTCCTTTATTAAAAATGAAGAATGTTCCCCATTGAGCACCAACATCAATTACAATATCTTCTTGCTCCGTCACTGTCGACGAACTGCTGAAAATAAAAATGTTCCTACTCCAACGCTGGCTCCTGCCATTCTGTCAGCTCTAGTGTCTGACAGTTCTTATATAGCTATAGGGCATGGCCATGCGGTGACATCTCCTTGAGACCCACACCCCCTTGTGACATCACAGACCCGAGCATGATAGCTGATGACTCATCGGTTGTTAACCACATCAATACCAGCCCATTGTAAAATGACGTCCACAAAGGACCTCTACCGATCCGGGTGGACATCATATGACGTCCTGGGCTTTGTGGGGGGATATCTGAATAATGCCTGCAGCTAGAGGCATCATTCAGATATCCTTTTCTGCCGGCGATTCTGCACAACATAAGAATGATCATAGCGACGATTCCGCCGCTAGATCGTTCTTACAGGAGGCGGGAGGGGACATCCCCCCTCCCGCCGCCATCCGGTGCTTCTCCGGGCTCTCCCGTGCCATAGGGGGCCTAGAGAACGAATCGTCCGTCGCTGGCAGGAAGCATAGAGATGACTGGTGACCACATGGTCACTAGTCATCTCTATGACCTTCGGAGGACCCGGGCGCGATGTGATGACATCACGCCCGGGTCCCCGTAAGTAAACAAAGCCACAATTGCGGCTGCTAAGCAACAGTAATCATGAGATCGGTGATTTTTTTTCACAGATTTCATGCTTTCCAGCCTGGAGGAGAGATGTGGGGTCTTATTGATCCAGCATCTCTCCATAAAGAGTACCTGTCACACACATTCCTATTACAAGGGATGTTTACATTCCTTGTAATAGGAATAAAAGTGATAATTAAAAAAAATTAAATAAAAAAAAAAGTGTAAAAAAATAAATAAATATGTAAAAAAAAAAAAAAAAAATATATATTTTTTTAACGCCCCTGTCCCCAGTAGCTCGCACGCAGAAGCGAACGCACACGCAAGTCCCACCGACATATGTAAATGCCGTTTAAATCACATATGTGAGGTATCGCCGCGTGCGTTAGGCCCCATACACACGACCAAACATGTATGCTGAAACTGGTCCGCGGACCAGTTTCAGCATACATGTTCGGTCGTGTGTAGGCGCGAGCGGGCAGAATTCCAGCAAACATTTGCCCGCCGGGCCTTTTCCCAGCGGGCAAATATTCCTGGACTTGTTTTAAAACCGTCCGCTGGAATCCTGCCCGCTCGGACATGTATGGTCGTCAGTACAGACCTACCGTACATGTCCGAGCGCCCGCGTTCCCTCGCATGCGTCGAATGACTTCAACGCATGCGTGGAAGCATTTAAAAGGCAGGCCCACCCACATTGCCGTGGCGACGGCGCGGACACGCCCCGCGTATTGTTTACGCGTGGACTTCTGTACGATGGTTAGTACAGCCATCGTACAGAAGTCCCCGGGCAGACATGTACGGTGAAAACGGTCCGACGGACCGGTTTCATCGTACATGTTTGCCCGTGTGTACCCGGCCTTAGAGTGCCAGCAACAATTCTAGCACTAGATCTCCTCTGTAAATCTAAACTGGTAACCTGTAAAAAATTTCAAAGCGTTTCCTATGGAGATTTTTAAGTACCGAAGTTTGGTGCCATTCCATGAGTGTGCGCAATTTTAAAGCGTGACATGATAGATATCTATTTACTCGGTGTAACATCATCTTTCATATTTAACAAAAAAATTGGGCTAAATTTACTGTTTTGTTATTTTTTTAATTCATGAAAAAAAATTTTTCCAAAAAAAAGGCGTTTGAAAAATTATTGCGCAAATACCGTGCAAGATAAAACGTTTCAATGACCGTCGTTTTATTTCCTAGGGTGTCTGCTAAAAAAACATATATAATGTTTGGGGGTTCTGCGTAATTTTCTAGCAAAAAAAATATGATTCCTACATGTAGGAGAGAAGTGCCAGAATAGGCCTGGTATGGATGTGTGTTTAACAGCCCTGTATGGAAGTGGTTAAGGATGCATAGGCCAGCTTTCCAGTCCACTCCGATGCATAGACCAGCTTTCCGGCCCGCTCCTTAGCAACCAGCTATATACAGCGCCTTGAAAAAGTATTAATACCCCTTGATATTTTCCACATTTTGTCATGTTACAACCAAAAACATGTATTTTATTGGGATTTTATGTGATAGACCAACACAAAATGGCACATAATTGCACATCTGCAAAGTGTGGTGTGCATTTGCATTTCGCCCTCTTTACTCTGATACCCCTAACTAAAATCTAGTGGAACCAATTGCCTTCATACACCACCTTATTAGTAAATAGAGTCCACCTGTGTGTAATTTAATCTCAGTATAACTACAGCTGTTGTGTGAAGCCCTCAGAGGTTTGTTAGAGAACCTTAGTGAACAAACAGCATCATGAAGGCCAAGGAACACAACAGACAGGTCAGGGATAAAGTTGTGGAGTTTGAAGCAGAGTTAGGTTGTAAATAAGTATCCCAAGCTTTGAACATCTCACGGAGCACTGTTCAAACCATCATCTGAAAATGGAAAGAGTATGGCACAGCTGCAAACCTACCAAGATACGGCCATCCACCTAAACTGACAGGCCAGGCAAGGAGAGCATTATTCAGAGAAGCAGTCAAGAGGCCTATGGCAACTCTGGAGGAGCTGTAGAGATCCACATTTCAGGTGGGAGAATCTGTCCACCGGACAACTATTAGCCATTCACTCCATAAATCTAGCCTTTATGGAAGAGTGGCAAGAAGAAAGCAATTGTTGAAAGAAAGCAATAAGAAGTCCAATTTGCAGTTTTCAAGAAGCCATGTGGGGGGCACGGAAAACATGTGGAAGGAGGTGCTCTGGTTAGATAAGCCCAAAATTGAACTTTTTGTCCGATGGATTTTTTAGTCGGATATCCGATGAAGCTGACTTTCATCAGTCTTGCCTACACACCATCAGTCAAAAATCCGATCGTACCAAAACGCGGTGACTTACAACACTACGACAAGCCGAAAAAAATGAAGTTCAATGCTTCCGAGCATCCGTCGACTTGATTCTGAGCATGTGTGGATTTTTTGTCCGATGGAGTTCCACACAGACGATCTAATTTTTCGGGTTTTTATCCATAGGAAAAATTAAAAACATGTTCTGTTTTTTTTCCATCAATGGAAAAAAAACAATGGGGCCCACACACGATCGGTTTGTCCGTTGAAAACAGTCCATCGGTCTGTTTTCATCAGACAAACCGATTGTGTGTACACGGCTTTAGAATCTGTAAAAGACTTGAGGTTCACCTTCCAGTAAGACAACGACCCTAAACATACAGCCAGAGCTACAATAGAATGGTTTAGATCAAAGCATATTCTTGTGTTAGAATGGTCCAGTCAAAATCCAATTGAGATCTGTGGCAAGACTTGAAAATTGCTGTTCACAGACGCTCACCATCCAATCTAACAGTTTGAACTATTTTGCAAAGAAGAATGGGCAAACATGTCATTCTCTAGATGTACAAAGCTGGTAGAGACCTCCACAAAAAGACTTGCAGCTGTAATTGCAGCAAAAGGTGGTTCTACAAAGTATAAACTCAGGGGTGCTGACAGGGGCGGACTGACCATTGAGTCACTCGGGCACTGCATGAGGGCCCCATGCTACTAGGGGCCCCATCAGGGATGCCATGCTCAGTAAAACCAGGGACAGTATGTAAAAATCGATGTTTTTTTTACATCTGTCCCTGATATGTCCGAAACCGAAATGCTTTTGATGTGAAAATCCTGCGATTTTAGCTGCCCCGCCTCTGCACTGCCTCCTGGCGTGGTGACCATCTGTAAGCCCAGGGGCCCCATGATCTTCTATTGCCCGGGGGCCCCATGAGTTGTCAGTCCGCCCCTGGGTGCTGAATACAAATGCACGCCACACTTTTCAAACAAAACAAATTTATCATTTTCCTTCCACTTCACAATTATGTACCACTTTGTGTTGGTCTATCACATAAAATCCCAATAAAATACATTTACGTTTTTGGCTGTAACTTGACAAAATGTGGACATTTTTAAGGGGTATGAATACTTTTTCAAGGCATTGTACAGTGTTTTTAAAGGGGAAATCTAAAAAATGCATAACGCATTAAAAATTGCATCAAAAACGCATTTCTGGTGCAACTGTATTGAAGTCTATTGGACGTAAAACGCAATCTGCTGCGGGAAAAATGTCTTGACACTTTCCAAAAATTCACTGATTGTTAACGTGTACCATAGGAAATTATGTTAAATAGACTGTAGTACGGTTCTGCAAAACGGAAAAATAAAAAAAAAAACGCATAGGGCGAGGATCATGAAGTACTCAAAATATGAACAAACAGTGAACTTAGTTCAGACAATGCAGAGAGTTGTCCATTTTTAAGTTGCCACAAAAAAAAACAAGAGGACACTCTTTTAACCACTTCAGCCCCAGAAAGAATGGGTGCTCAATGACTGGGCAATTTTTTGCGTTTCTTCACTGCGTAATTTTAACTGATAATTGTGCAGTGGTGCGACGCTGTACCCAAACAAGATTAAAGTCCTTTTTTTCCCCACAAATAGAGCTTTCTTTTGGTGGTATTTGATCATCTCTGCAGTTTTTATTTTTTGCGCTAAAAACAAAAAAAGAACGACAATTTTGAAAAAAAAACACAATATTTAGTACTTTTTGCTATAATAAATATCCCATTTTTTTTTTTTTAAATGCACATTTTTTCTCAGTTTAGGCAGATATGTATTCTTCTACATATTTGTGGTAGTAAAAATCGCAATAAGCGTATATTGATTGGTTTGCACAAAAGTTATAGCGTCTACAAAATAGGGGATAGATTTATAGTATTTTTATTATTATTATTTTTTTTTACTAGTAATGACGGCGATCTGTGATTTTTATCGGGACTGAGACATTATGACAGACATATCGGACACTTTTGACACATTTTTGGGACCATTGCCATTTATACAGCGATCAGTGCTATAAAAATGCACTGATTACTGTAAAAATGGCATTGGCAGTCAAGGAGTTAACACTAAAGGGAGACCAAGGGGTTCATTTTGTTCCCTAGGTGTATTTCCAACTGTAGGGGGATGGGGCTGACCTAGAGGAAATTACAGATCATGGTTCCTAGCTATTAGGAACTCACAATCTGCCTTTCCTCACAGAACAGGGATTTGTGTGTTTACACACACACACACGTGCCTGTTCTGCCTCTCGTTCCCAAGATCGCTCGGGGCTGGCGGTCATCGCGACCACCAGTCACGAGCATCGGCACCCCCACAATGCAGCAGGTGGCACCTGCTATCCCGCTTAAAGCGACCAACGTACAGCTACGACGGTTCACGCAGCGGAGCCAACCTACCGCAGTATAACTGCGGCGGCTGGTCCATAAGCGTTTAATTTGGACTAAAAGTGGTTTAACCGCTTATGGACCAACCCAGGTACATGTACTTTGGAAGGAAGGCCCTTCAGCACAAGGGAAGATGGATATAGCCTAAGTAAACAAGGCAGTTCACCATTCTGTCAGAAGGGAAGATGGATCTTGTGTTTCTGCTAAACAGGAACACAGATTTCTGTCTACCCCCAGTCAAAGCATCCCAAAACACAGTTAGTAAGCACTCCCAGGGAACACATTTATCCCTTTGATCGCCCCTGATTTTAACGCCTTCCCTACCAGTGTCATTGGTACGTGCATTTTTTTAACACAGATCACTGTATTGGTGTCACTGGTCCCCAAAAAGTGTCACTTAGGGGGTCAGATTTGTCCGCAGCAATGCCGCAGTCCCGTTAAAAATCACTGATAACCAACCGCCATTACTAGTAAAAATAATAAATTAAATAAAAAATCCCATAAATATATCCCATAGTTTGTAAACGCTACAACTTTTGCACAAACCAATCAATATACACTTATTGTAATATGTGACCACCACATTATGGGTTCAAATCCCACACTTCCTATATCTGGAAACACCAGGTATTTTGCAGTTCTGGTCACAAAAGGAGAGGCAGAGGCAGTGTCATAGTGTGGCTTGTCAGCACCCGGGGCAAGGCAAGTAATTTGCGCCCCCCCCTAACCTGCAGACTTTTAAACTTTTAGCACTACCCGAGTCCCTTCCAACAATTCAATAGTACTGACCTACCTGATTATTTTACTGACCACTACACACTACACTGATCACTATACTGTCACTACACTGAGAACTACACTGTCCACTACACTACACTGAACACTATACTGTCCACTACACTGAGAACTACACTGACTACTGTACTGTCCACTATACTATACTGTCCACTACACTACACTGAACACTATACTGTCCACTACACTGAGAACTACACTGACTACTGTACTGTCCACTACAATACACTGACCATTATACTGACCACTATACTGTCCACTACACTACACTGACCACTGTACTGTCCACTATACTATACTGTCCACTACAGTGAGAACTACACTGACCACTGTATTGTTCACTAGATTATACTGTCCACCATACTGTACACTACACTTACCACTATACTATACTGTCCACTATACTGTACTGTTCACTATACTACACTGACCACTGTACTGAGAACTACACTGACCACTATACTGTCCTGCCTATAGTATTCCTATACTGACACTGACACTATCTCTCTCTCTCTCTCTCTAATTCCCCCGGGGCCAGTAACACGACTCACGAGGGAGTCTAACTCACCTTCTTGTCCTGGCCTGCATTGGTCCGGAAGATAGAAGGAGAAAACAGCAGCCGTGGCGGCTCACATTTTTGATTGCTCGTCTCCCCCGCGCTCTGGCCGCCATGCTCAGTGTCCGGGGCACTGTAATTGGGCGTATGGGGGTCAAGTGCGGAGGCTAGACTTCAGGAGCAACCATGACCGATGACAGGCCAGCCCTACGCCTTACATGACCCCCATATGCCTAATCACAGAGCACTGGACATTGAACATGATGACTGGAGTGCGGGGGACACAGGAACTTAAAATTAGGAGGAGGCAGCAAGTAATGACACACACTGGTGTTAAAATTTCCCCCTCCTAAATGTCATGCCTGCACCCCCCATGCTACACCACTGGGCAGAGGAACACTGGAAAAGTGGGTATAAACATCTAAGATTTTGCACAGATATTTCAGTTTTTCCTGAATGGGCAAGATGACAGAATCTCTTTAGCTGAAAGAGTTTTACTGTTAGAGCTGTAAAAATGTGAAATATACTTTCACATAAACTAGTTTCAGCTAAATCAGTAGGTTGCTTTAAAAACTGACAGGATGTTTTTCTGCTTGCACAGAGTAATAAATTAATAATGGCTTACTGATCATCTAAAACAATGATTAAGGGAGGTAGACAATTGACTTTGGAGATCAGAAAGGACTTTTTTCTCCCATTGAAGCCATTAGGATCACACATTATACTGTACATGTTTTCTACCATTCTTTGGATTACCTGTAGGTTTAGGATTTTTGTTTTAATTCAATGGCCATGTATTTGTTTTCCCCTCTTTTTATGTCACTGTGTTAAACTAGTGGACGATTCAAAAAACATTAACATACTGGTAATTTTTTTTTTTTTTTTATGATGTTAGATATCAATCATTTATAAAATGTTATAAAGCTTTTTTTTATAAATTATGTGCTTTTAATTCATAAAAAAATAAATACAAATAGTAAACTATTAAACTGATTCAACAGTTTTTAGTCTTTAACTTAACATTGTTATGTGTTTCAAAAAATAAAATCCAAGTTATCTTCTCAACCACATGATGGCAGAAGATGTTCTCTCTCCACCATAGAGCACAGCAGTATTTTATTTACTATATTACATTTAGACTGATAAGAACTTTTTCAAATCTTCCAAAATGTTTAATGTAATTTGATCCCTAGGCATACCTGAAAGGTGCAATATATTTTCCAGAAGAGAAATCACTTGGTCAAGTAAGACCAAATCCATATCAATATATTTTTTTTCTTTTTTTTTTATCAGCAAGCTAAGCATTTCATTTTTATTATTATTATTATTATTATTATTATTAGATCTTCATGTACAGTTGCACAAATTCAAACACTCTGGGGGTTATTTACGAAAGGCAACTCCACTTTTCACTACAAGTGCAAACTACAAGTGCAAAGTGCACTTGAAATTGCCCTGAAAGTGCACTTGGAAGTGCAGTCGCTGTAGACATGAGGGGGACATGCAAGGGAAATAAAAAACAGCATTTTAGCTTGCACATGATTGGATAATAAAATCAGCAGAGCTTCCCTTAATTTCAGTGCAATTTCAAGTGCACGTTCCACTTGTAGTTTGCACTTTCGTAGTTTAGGGAACTTGGCTCTTTTGAAATTTAGTGTCTTTGTATTCCCCTTGTGTTTCCTAGTTTTGTATTCCTCAGGTCAGTGAGCCTATAGCATACTCCCAGTATTATTTTCCCCTTAGCTTCATCCCTTTGGAGCTCTACCCATAAGGATTCCACCTCCTCCCTAATTCCCTTAGTGATGTCATCTCTTACATTCACTTGTACATTATTCTTGATATATAGGCATACCCATCCCCCTTATTTACCCTCTCTATCCCTGCGATAAAGGGTATACCCTTGAATGGTTGCCAGCCAATCATGAGAGCTGTTTAACCAGATCTCTGAAATTCCCACAAAATCCAAATCCTGATTAGCTATCACAATGATGATATGTTTGGGAGCCCATAATACTAGAATAAGGCCAACTTTCCTGCTGTAACATGCATGCATATAGCTAGGGCCTTATTTAAGGCAGGGCAAATTGAGCACCTGCCCGGGGGCCAAAGCAGCTGCCTTTTACTTGCCAACTATCCCAGTTTAAATTCCCTTGTCCCTTGAAGTTTTAGTAATGTATTGTGTCTCGATATCTCAGTGTGAAGCTCTGTTACTAATGCTGCCCAGCTGCCCTATTGCTGTGTACAGATGACTCACCTGTGGTCCCTGTGTTTTTTTTGTAAATAACCACCATTGATATGTAAATAGTGGAACCATTAATATAAAAATAGTTGTGAAATTGGCGGCATTGATGTGTAAATAGAGGCGGCATTCATATGTATATCATAACCCCCTCAAAGTTATATCCACCATTACTTCTGCTGAATGTTGTTCACTGGGGAGGTAAAGGGGAAAGTCATGCCTACAACTGTGTCATTAAGCCTAACATTAGCCTGTTTTGTAAAGGTAAGCAAATTGGAGGTAGAACCCCTTTACAAAATAACATGGTGCCACAGCACTGTGAATTTTGGTGCATGTGAATACACACATCTCAGCAGATGTCTGAGAGTGTCATTAACAATTAAATACACTGCAGTGTACCTGCTAAAGGGCAGCATGTTTCTGCGGTGTCAAGAAAGTGATTTTGCTTGCGTTCCCACACACAAAGAAATGTGAAAGCAGGCTAAATGTCTCAGTTGCATTGGTGGTCAGTGTAAATCATTACATTGGGTCTTTTATGTACAATCCTTTCATTCACACTAGTGGCCAGTGTGAAGCCCCCCTTACATTGGTTGTCAGTGTAAATTCTTCATTACATGAAGGTGATCACATTGGTGATCAGTGCACATTTCCTTTTACATTGGTGGTAAGTGCAGAATACCCTTACGTTGGTGGCCAGTGTAAATCCCGTCTAAAGCCGCGTACACGCGACCATTTTTCATGTCATGGAAAAAACCAAATTTTTCTCGACGTGATTCTTATCAAGCTTGCCTTGCATACAAACGATCGTGAAAAAAAAATGCTCGAGCAAAGTGCGGTGACATACAACACGTACAACGGCACTATAAAGGGGAAGTTCCATTCGATTGGCGACACCCTTTGGGCTGATTATGCAAATTTCATTTCCCATAACCTGCCTCTGAGCATGTGCATTTTTTTCCCCGTCGTTAAAGCCTACACACGACCATTTTTTACGACGTGAAAAACGACAAGAAAAAAATAGAGCATGTTCTAAATTTTTAATGCCCATTTTTCACGTCGAGAAAACTGCTTGGGAGCCTACACACGGTCGATTTTAATGACCAATTAAAAAAAATTGCATTTTTCTCATCATGAAAAATGGTCGTGTGTACGCAGCATGACATTGGTATTCAGTGTAGAAGTGTCACATTACATTGATGATCAGTACAGATCTGCTCGATAATGGTTGTCAGTGTAAATCCCCCCTTACATGGAGGTCATTGTATATTCCCCCTAAAGCTTCGTACACGTGATCGGATTTTCCAACAACAAATGTGTGATGGCGGTGTTTTGTCGAAAAATTAGACCGTTTGCTCCATTCCGACAACAAATGTTTTATACCATGCATTCAAATTTTCCAAAAACAAATGTGTGCTATCAGGTTATCCGATCGTGTGTACAGAAGTAAAAAAATCCAAAGTACAAACATGCATGCTCTGAACCAATGCTAGCCATAGCTCAACATTAGCAGAAGTTGCCCAAAGGGTGGCGCTAAAGAGCTGAAAAACCACGTAGTTTTGTGTATGTTGGAAAAAGTTCTGCCCTCTGTAGGCATACTAAGTTTACGGCCAATGCCATTTGCACAAAATTCCATGGATTTGTCCGATGGAAATCCGATCGTGTGTACAAGGCTTTACATTGGTGGTTGGTGTAAATGCTCCTAGTACATTTGTGTCAGTGTAGAAATTTTTATACTGGGGGGTGGCGTAAAATCCCTGTTACATGGTGGTCAGTAAAAAAATCCCCCCTCACATAGTCCAGAGGGGCAGCAACCCCAGAATCAGCATAGTCCAGAAGGGCAGCAGCCCTGGAATCAGCATAGTCCAGATGGGTGGAAGCCCCGGAATCAGCAGGCTGGGCAGCGAGCACCAGATCAACAGGCTGGGCAGCGGGCACCAGATCAACAGGCTGGGCAGCGGGCACATCAGACTGGGTAGCAGCCCGGGAACCAGCATAGTCCAGTGGGGCAGCGGCAGCCCGGGAAACAGCATAGTCAAGGAGACCAGACACGTAGCTACACAAGGGAAATTAGACCAAACAAAGGATATATCATTAAAGTGATATTTATTTGCAGTGAAGCACACTAAGGCCTCGTACACACGACGGGACATGTCCGATGAAAACGGTCCGCGGACCGTTTTCATCGGACATGTCCGCTGGCGGATTTTGGTCTGATGGCTGTACACACCATCAGACCAAATTTCCCGCGGACAGCGAACGCGGTGACGTGGCCGCGCCGTCGCCGCGACGATGACGTGGCGACGTGCGCAACCCTGGATGGTCAATGCTTCCACGCATGCGTCAAATCACTTTGATGCATGCGAGGGCTTTCGGCCGAGCAGACATGTCTGGTGAGTCGTACAGACGACCGAACATGTCCGACGGACAGGCTTCCAGCGGACATGTTTCTTAGCATGCTAACAAACATTTGTCCGCTGGAAACCTGTCCGATCCGCCGGAAAATTGTCCGGTCGGCCGTACAGACGAGTGGACCGTGGACCAGTTTCAGCAGACATGTTCGGTTGTGTGTACGAGACCTTATACACAGACAGAGCAACCAGTGAGAACATAAACCACTACAGAAACAAAATAACAAATGAACCTAACCACTATACTAAAGAACTAAATTAAAGACTAAATACAACTATATACAAGATACAGGGAATGCAGGGATACAAGGGAGGGAATCACGACTGGGTACAAGAGCAGGGAGCAAGAGGGAAGCATACTGGATCAGGCTAAGCATGAACAACAGGCAGCAAGGCAGGGACCAGAATCATTATGCGCGGGGGGGAAGGGAGAAGGAGCCTTAAGTAGCCACCCTAATTTGCCTGATTACCCCAAAATGCTGGCTTCTTGGAGACACCTCATGGTGGACACTGGAGCTGCAGAAAACAGTCCAGAACAGGATAGTGCCACCAGCAGGTAAACTTAATCCTATCAACAACACTGTAACCCCTCACAGTTACTCTTGCTGGGCACAGGAACCGACCCTGCTGTTAAATAATTTTTTAAACAATTATAATTACATGCCCTGTTAAACAGGGGCAGAAACATTGGACCTTAGGTGTTGGTTGTGCCAGAACACTGTAACCCCTCACAGTTACTCTTGTTGGGCGCAGGAATGGTCCCTGCTGTTAAATATTATTTCAAAAACTGTAATTACATGCCCCTGTTAAACAAGGGCAGAAACATTGGGCCCTAGGTGGTGGTGGTACCAGAACATGGTAACCCCTCACAGTTAATCTTGTTGGGCGCAGGAACCTGCCTTGCTGTTAAATATAATTTCAAATATATATGTAATTACATGTTAAACGGGGCAGAAAATATGGGCCCTGGGTGGTGGTGGTGACCTAAACCAATAATATCGTTGGAAGCTAGCATCATCATGATTGAGGAGAAATAGGGTAGACAGCATGGGCAGTCTTCAAGGGATCCCAGAACTATCAGCATCAGGTGCTTGATAGATGCTGATCCAGGATGGATTCATTTCTATAAATGTGGGCATATCAACAGAGTCTGAAGACAGGTGCACTCTTTGATCTGTTACAAAGCCTCCAGCAGCTCTGAATGCGTATTAACAAAGGATCAAGTGTCCCTGTCAGAGGATGGAGAAAAGGTTGGTGCCATTGTCACATACAACCATTCCTGGCTGAAACTGGCATGGTGTCAACCACCTCTGAGCCTGCCCCTGCAGTGTGGCTCCTGTCCCCTAGGCAGACCAACTCAAGCACTGCATGACATCTTTTTGCCTGACTGCTTGAGTAGCCCCTTGAGCATTTAGGCAGCACTGCTGGTTCAGAGGACAATTCTGCAGAAGAGGCTATAGAGAAAGAAGAAGAGGAGGGGGAGCATACAGATGTTGTGGCAGAATACCACTAGCTTTTTGGAGGCACAGTGGCGGAACAAGCTCCAACACTGAACCATGTCCTGCATCTTTCCCAGCTGCCAGCAGAGTTACCCAGTGGGCCGTGAAGAAAAGGTAACATCCCTGTCCATGTCTGCTGGACTATGAGTCAGTGGTAATATGAACCTTACTGCTGACCGCCTGTCTAACAAGGCCAAAACATTGCCTTCCACAAGGCCATAGAGAGCTGGAATTGCCTTACGTGAAAAGAAATGGCATTTTGGAACCTGCCACTGTGGTACAGCACATTCCACAAATTCATGAAAGGGGGCTGAGTCTACCAGCTGAAAAGGCAGCAGGTGCAGTGCTAGCAATTTGGCCAAGTTAGCATTTAGACGATGAGCATTGGGATGGCTGGGAGCGAATTTCTTTTTACGGTTTAGCATCTGGATTAGGGAAATGTGCCTGCTGAAATCAACTGGTGGTGTACTGCTAGCAGATTGGCTTCAAGTACTTGTGACACCTATTGCTATACCTTCATTCCTCTCAGTGCAGGTTTTTGAGAGGACTGGAGGTATAGTAGGGTTTGAGATCCCAGATGAGGAGCAAGGAGAAGTCTGCCTTTTTCTATAATGTGGGTATTTCAGGTGCTGTTGCCAACAGACTGCATGGCAGGTCGTCATATGTCTGGTCAAGCATGATGTGGTGCCCAAGTGGCTGCTGTACTGGCTACGCTTAATCCGCTTCAGACATAGGTTGCAAACAGCAACGGTGTGATCTGCTGCACATGTGTTGAAAAAGGTCCACACCAAGGAACTTTTAAAAGTCAGTGGGGTGATGCAATAGAGTGGTTGCCCTTACGGCCACCAGCAGAGGATGCACCATGTCCACGACCACCACTGTCAACTGTAGACACAGAGGCTTCTTGCCCTCTTTTAGTGGCCTGTGAGCATCTGCTTCTCCTGTGTGGCCTTCCGGACATGATGGGGGATTTTTTCTTTTCACAGCACACTACACTGTATTATATACCGTGTACACCACCTGCACTGTATTAGAAACTGTACATCAGCTGCACTGTACTATATACTGTGTACATCGCAATAAAGTGTATTAGAAACTGTACGCACTGTATTATATACTGTGTACACTGCCTGAAGTGTATTAGAAACTGAACACCGGCTTCACTGTATTATATACTGTGTACACACTGAATGCAGAGTGTATATATATATATACTGTATATATATATATACATATATATATATATATAAATACACCACCTGAAGTGTATTATATAATGTACACCACCGAATGAACTGTACAGTATATACAGTATCTCACAAAAGTGAGTACACCCCTTACATTATTGTAAATATTTTAATATATCTTTTCATGTGACAACACTGAAGAAATAACACCTTGCTTCGATGTAAAGTAGTGAGTATACAGCATGTATAACAGTGTAAATTTGCTGTCCCCCAAAATAACCACATGTCTTTTTGGAGAGCAGCCTGTATTTCTCCTGCGATTACATGTCGGTTTTTCTTTGTATCCTGAGCAATTTATTAATCACTTGTAGGTGGTAAATAAAGGTTAAAGGTTACAGCACATCATCTCCTCACTGCCTGCACACCATTGACTGGGGGGGGGGGTGTGAGGGGACCCATCTTTAGACATAAAACTCCTAGATATCCTAGGATTCCTGGGATCAGTGACACAGGTAACCACAGAAGAAATACAGACTGCTCTCCAAAAAGATGGTGTGAATGTTTTTAAGGAGCACAATTCAATACTTGAACAAAAAAGTATTATTTCAAGGTGTTTCTTTGCTTTTCTTTAATATAATTTTACAGTGCACCCAAACACCACAGTTTACAATGCATCCAATTATCGCAGTTTACAATTCATCCAAGAACCAGATTACAGTGTACTCTAGCACCACTTCCCAAGTAAAGCTCTTCCAAGAGATTCAAATAAAAGTAGGAACTAAGACCCCAATAATCGCATCATGTCAGATAGGCATAAAGTTTCTACACTGCTATGCTTCCATGTTTACAGACCAAACCAGTGGTTGTGAATGTGGTGCATCATCTTCAGGATAGGCATATTTGCCCATTTTTGTGTGCTTGGTATGCTATAAACCAGAGCACATGGAGGAGGTGGTGGAGTTGCTAACCAAACGTTCATCATCTTTCTTTTCTGTCTCCCAGATGCAGACTAGCTTACAGTCTTTCCCAACTGCCAAGGTGTCAAATTCTGTTCCACATCTACAGCTACTCCTACTGTTGCCCCACCAACTGTCATAGAGAAGTCAGCTGAATTACTTGAACATGGCAGGTGACACTTTCTTCAAGTTGATGAGGAGAGTAATGAAACGGAGGGGAAACCAGACAAGGAGAACCAAATGACAGTAATATTCCTTGCAGCCTCAGCATACTGCCAAGTTGACACCAGCAGTCAGGAGAAGCAATGATGAGGACTCTACTTTACCTGGGTGCCAATAGAGCAGAGGCGGAAAGTGAGGGAGAGGCACAGCCCCCGTGGGGAAAGATGTCATCTAGGTGCAGCTTGTGGAGAAGTGGAGGGAGCAGCCAACCTGTTTAATTGGATGGCTCAAGGGGTACACGGGACTGTTGTCCACCAGTCTACACACCAAATCTTACCTGAGTGGGCCTTTGTCAGCATGTTTGCAGCAGACCATGCCATTTTTATTTTCAGCCTCTATCTTTCTGTTTGTCTGTGTATCATGTGTGGCAATACTATCAGCAATTTAGGTACTGCATGAGAGATCCAACTTCTCATCATGTGGCATGTTAAAAACAGCACAAGAATGCTAATCATCAGTAAAAGGGTAACACTCCTTCTTCCAGGTACCCCCCTTCCAACTCTAACCCCATTATATAAGATTCTCTCTCATCAACCTCCAGTGATAGGGATGATGATATTTCAAGGGGTGTCAGAGGTCTACCTTATTGCTCCTCCAGTGGGAAAGAGGATCTCTAGTAAGGGTGAGCATAAACTGTAACCCTGCTCTGATTCTGCCAACCCCACTTGACCAGCTGAGCATTGAGCCTGCAAGTTTCATTGCCATTTTCAGATCTGCAGAAGCTAGCTCATAGATGGTTAACCCTGCAGAAATGTGTGCCAGTAATCGTATTCAACAAGATACTGCTGAGTAAAACACTTGAGGGGAGTAAAAACCTTGTCCAGATTAGACCAGTCAGTCACAATACAAAATCAGTTTCTCAAGAAAGTTTGTTGAGATAGACTTTTAAGGGGGTCCAGACAGGTAAGCTTAAGAATTTAAGTTGCAGATTTCTCCAGCTCTAGACAGTTACAGTATACACTATGTCAATAAGGGCCAAAATAGTTTTATTAAAGCGGAATTCCGCCCAAAAATTGAACTTCCGCTTTTAGGGAAGGTGACCTGACTTGCCCCATTTGGCATGTAATTTTGTTGGGGGGGGGGAGTGGAAACCCTCCTTTTAGAGGGTTTCAGCTCCCACTTCCTCCCTTTGTTCCCCCACATTGCTGGACTCTGGGACAGGTAAGTGTCCAATTATTAAAAGTCAGCAGCTGCAGTATTTGTAGCTGCTGACTTTTAATATTTTTTTTAGTAGGAACTCTGCTTTAAGCCTAGGAGTACTGTCAGCAAACTGACGCTCCTCAGGCACAGACATGTTATAACCCTCCTCTTCCTTAGCATAATGCACAAGAGCAGGTGCAGATAAATCAAGGAGGTGAATGTGAAGCAATATATGTGTTCTCATTTGTCAGCTCATTTGGAGAGGATATAGATTTGACATGGTGGCAGAAAATTTCTCCCTGAATAACCCAGATGAGGGGGTGAAGCTTGGCAGAATTAGGGAAGACTCTGTGAACTATGAGAACTCTAGTAGAGGACAGCTGCACAGGCTTATGGCATCAAGCCCTTGGGCAGGCATAATGAAAGCCCATCCTAGAGCAAGTAGTGGATTGGGAACTTAAAGGGCCCACAGGACCAGTCCCTTTGCACCAATTACCCATCATACTGCCAAGTGCAAATGTGCATGTCCCTTAAGAGTATTCAGAGACCAACTATAGGATACTCCCCAAGAAGACTTCAGGGACAGGGTTCTACTAGCAAGTGTGCCACAGCCCTGGACCTGTAAAGCACTTAGTAACTGACTTACAATGTACACCAGGTGCCTAAGAATCCTCCCACAGCAGAGCCCAGTGCTTGGCGGAGTCCAGATATGGTCTCTGAGGCTATGATGAAAACTGCATTAATTAGTTCTTTGGCTCTGCAGTAAATGATACTAGCAATGAAAAAAAAGAGCATGATGGGAGTGGTAGGATTTATATTTTGCTAATAGATGTCCAATATCCTCTGGGCTGCATTATAAGCCTCTTGTATCAGAATTAACCCTTTGTCTCTTAACAAATGCTAAAAAAAAAAAAAAAAATTAACAGTGCCCTTAAAACCTTTTTATTTTATTTTCATTTTTGTTCCCTTCAAGGTGTGTGTTTATGTAAAAAAATTAAAAAAAGTATTGACGTGTGGGAACTCAAAAAGTTATCTAACCTTGTGATGAATATTCAAAATGAGCTTGAATTCAAAGACAAGTTGTTGTTTTGTTGGCAGCGTAGTAAATTATACGTTCACTCATTTATCTATTTGTAACAACTTTTCTGAATTATTTAGAGTAAAGTAAAGGTATATGTAATAAATCATATTTTAGCATAGGTTACTGTATATCTTTGTATATCTGTCAACATTGTAAATACCATTTTGGACAAAAATCATAGAGCAAAATGCTTAGTTATAAAATGTAATGCATTCACAGAGATGAATAACCTGCCATGTAACCGCAAAGCAAGGCTGAAAACAGACAGTATTCTGGAACTGCAATGCATTTAGTCCATATTATCCATCCCAGAGAAGCTTTGACATGCATCTGCTTCTTAATCTCAAAATAAGCTTCTTATTTTTCTTGGGAGTTTTAGCCTATTTTGTTCACACAGGGCAGATTATGCCTAATGTTCATTTAATGTTTTATATTTTGAAAGAAGAACCATGTAATATTGCCCTATACAATCTAACAGGATGATTATTATATATTGGTTTATATATGAACATGGTTTGATCATTTGTTGTTAATATTTAAATAGCTACAGTTGAAAAATTCTGAATATGTGTTAGTTTATCCACTTTAGCCCTGCACCATTTGTCAGCCTAAAGACCAGAGGTGTTTTTACAATTTGGCACTGCGCTGCTTTAACTGGTAATTGCGCGGTCATACAATGTTGTACCCAAACAAAATTTGCGTCCTTTTTTTCCCACAAGTAGAGCTAAAAAAAATATATTTTCTACTTTTTGTTATAAGAAAAATCGAAGAAACTCAATTTTAGTCATACATTTAGGCCAAAATGTATTCAGCCACATGTCTTTAGTAAAAAAAATGTCAATAAAAGTATATTTATTGGTTTGCGCAAAAGTTATAGCGTCTACAAACTAGGGTACATTTTCGGGAATTTACACAGCTTTTAGTTTAAGACTGCCTATCTAATTTCTTGAGGTGCTAAAATGGCAGGGCAGTACAAAACCCCCCAAATGACCCCATTTTGGAAAGTAGACAAGGAAATTGCTGAGGGGCATGTTGAGCCCACTGAATATTAAAATTATTTTGTACCAAGTGATTGAATAATGACACAAAAAAAATACAAAAAGTTGTAACTAAATGATATATTGCTCACACATGCCATGGTTATATGTGGAATTGCACCCCAAAATACAATCTGCTGCTTCTTCTGAGTATGGGGATACCACATGTGTGGGACTTTTTGGGAGCTTAGGAGCGTACAGGGCCCCGAAAACCAAGCGCCACAAATTTTTGATTTCACTCCTCACTACCTATGACAGTTTTGAAGGCCATAAAATGAGCAAATAGCACAACCCCCCCCCCCCCAAATGACCCCATTTTGGAAAGTAGACACCCAAAGATATTTGCTGAGAGGCATGTTGAGTCCATGGAATATTTTATATTTTGCCACAAGTTGCGGGAATATGACAATTTTTTATTTTTATTTGCACAAAGTTGTCACTTAATGATATATTGCTCACACCAGCCATGGGCATATGTGGAATTACATCCCATAATACATTCTGCTGCTTCTCCTGAGTACGGGGATACAACATGTGTGGGACTTTTTTGGAGCCTAGCCACGTACGGGACCCCCGAAAACCAAGCACCGCCTTCAAGATTTCTAAGGGCATACATATTTTTGATTTCACTCCTCACTACCTATAACTTTTGAAGGCCATAAAATGCCAAGATGGCACAAAACCCCCCCAAATGACCTCATTTGGGAAAGTAGACACACCAAGCTATTTTCTGAGAGGCATGTTGAGTCCATGGAATATTTTATATTTTGCCACCAGTTGCTGGATTATGACAAACTTTTTTTTTTTTTTTTGCACAAAGTTGTCACTAAATGATATATTGCTCAAACATGCCATGGGCATATGTGGAATTACACCCCAAAATACATTCTACTGCTTCTCCTGAGTACGGGGATACCTCATGTGTGTTTACATTCAAATAAACACCCCCTTGTTTTTGATACTACACCATTGGAAGTCTTTCTCTGTCTTCTCTCTCCCCCGGTCCCCTATTGGAGTCACTATAGGGACTATTTGAGGAATTGGTTGGAGTAAGCCGCAGCAATATATATGAAGTCTGCAGGAAGTCTGAAAGATACCAGTGGAGGTGTATAAAGTGGGGATATCGTTGGATGTATGGAGGTGAAGCTCTTTATGGATTTCCTTGTTGCTGTATCTGTATATATATGAGGTGAGAGTTCTGAGAGACCAGACACGCTGGGGATCAGACTACTTATTCATTTTTTTGGGCTCACAGATCAACGGACGTTTATTTTTCCTTTTACACATATTTTTTAGTTTTTTCAGCAGTTCATCTGCTTTATGTATATGGACTATTTTTTGGTGTTACACACGATTTGATTATTACACATCACTGTTATTGTTTCATTCACTTCAACTCAATAGTATTTATGCGTGTATAGATTATGCGCGAGAACCTTTATTCACTTTACCAAACACGACATGCTTTAAAATTGCGCACAAATGCGCAGTGGCGACAAACTACATACATTTTTAAAAGCCTTTAAAAGCCTCTACAGATTACCATATTAGATTTACAGAGGAGGTCTACTGCTAAAATGAATGCCCTAGATCTGACCTTCGCTGTGATACCTCACATACATGGTACAATTGCTGTTTACATATGACGCCAGACTGACGCTTGCGTTTGCCTTTACGCGAGAGCAGGGGGGGACAGGTTTTTTTTTTATTATTATTATTTACCGGTATTTTGCTTTTTTAAATTTTATTTTAAACTGTTCCTTCCTTTTTTTATTTTTTTCTATAATTTTTTATTGTTATCTTAGGGCATGTAAATATCCCCTATGATAGCAATAGTTAGTGACAGGTACTCGTTTTTGAAAAAAATGGGGTTTATTAAACCCTAGATCTCTCCTCTGCCCTCAAAGCATCTGACCACACCAAGATCGGTGTGATAAAATGTTTTCCCACTTTCCCAATGGCGCTGTTTATATCCGGGGGGGGGCATTCCGTCCCACTGCTTGTAAAAGCAGTCTAGAGTCAAATTAGCCACTAGAATTGATTTTACATGAATGCCGACCGCTGGCTGAAAAGAGTGATACCAAGATGATACCTAAACCCGCAGGCATCATTCTGGTTTAACCATTCAAAGTCCAGCAACATACCATACGTTGATGGTTCTTGTTGGACATGTATTGTAAGTTGGCTGAACGAAAAAAAGAGATTGATCGGTGGGTATGCCCACCATTAGAATACCTCCCTTCATCCACCCACTTATAATGATGGGTATACATGCACCATTTATATATGCCGACGCATGGGGGCATCCTGCGCAAAAAAGTTATGCCGCTCACACACGGTCGAAATTTTCCACTAGCAAGCCCCTGTCGGAATTTCGACCATATGTAGGCGGCATAAAAAGTTATGGCGCATACACACGGTTGGATTTTTTCACGGGCAAGCTTCCGTCGGAATTTTGACCATATATACGCGGCATTAGGAGCAAAATCGCTCCTAATGCCCCCATGCTTCGGCATATATGCTCTTTTTTTAACTGTGGTGGTAAAATCACCTCAGCGGTAGAGTTGCGGCTTTACATATCGTGGGAGCAAATGCTGTTGCTGTCACGCTAAATAAATCTGTGCTGCAACTGAATGGCGTACCTGCTAAGTAAATGATGGTTAACATTAAAACAAAGTAACATTACATTTTAACAGTAAGACCTTACCATACCATACCTGCAAAGCAAATACCAAAAAAAAAAAACAGTAAAAAATAAAACATTTTTTAACGCAACCTGTGCCTAAAAAATATATATGCCAAAGCATGGGGGCATCCGCCTGCAAAAAAAAGTTAATCCGGCTTACACATGATCAAACTTTTCCACGGGCAAGCCTCAGTCGGAATTTGGACCGTATGTAAAAAGTTATGCCGCGTACACACGGTCAAACTTTTCCATGGGCAAGCCTCCATCAGAATTTTGACCGTATGTACGCGGCCTTAGGAGCAAAATTGCTCCTCCGCCCCTAATGCCCCCATGCTTCGGCATATATGTTCTTTTTTTAACTGTGGTGGTGAAATCACCTCCTACAGAGTTGGAGTCGCAGCTTTATGTATCGTGGGAGCAAACATTGTTGCTGTCACGCTAAAAAAATCCGGGCTGCAACTGAATGACGTACCTGCTAAGCAAAAGATGGTTAACAATAAAACAAACATTACAGTATATCATACCATACCTGCAAAGCAAATACAATAAAACATAGTAAAAATAGACAGAACAATAGATATAGAACAATAGTGAGTGGACAGTAGAGCGTGAACATAAGAGAGAACAATAAAGAGAGAGGAGAAAAATACAACCACAGCTATTTTTGGATTTTTTATTTTATATTTTTTTTTGTGTTTTTGTGTGAGTTTTTTTTTATTTTTCTCTACTTTTTTCACTTTTATAAAAACTGTAAAAAAAAATGTAAACTGAACGTTGCAGATTATGGTCTCTCAAAATGTGATGGCCATCATATCTTCCGAGACCCTGTGTTATTGTGCCTAGGACTGTGTGGTGCTGTACCCTACGCTAAAACTCAACTAGTGTGTGGTAGCGTTTGAAACATAAACCAATGCAGAGACCAGGGTGGTCAGGACTGGAGGGACAATAAAAGCGGGTGTCACGCCTAAATCCGCGTTTGCTGCAGACACGACATCTTTTTTGGTAGGGATACCAGGGAGGACAAAAGGAAAACGCCTCTCATACAGCCAGCTCACTGCATTTGCATTGGGAAGGTGGGGCACAGCACTGTCTGGAAACAGAAGGGCTGTGACGATCTCTTCCTGGAATTTTAGGAAGGATCCAGTCTGTCCTGAAGCTCTGTATAGCACATGAGCGTTCAGCAAAGCCAATTGAAACAAATAAACAGACACTTTTTTGTACCAGTGTCTGGTCGTACAGCAATTAGGTACGGCGCCAACAACTGGTCATTGAGGTCCACCCCTCCCATGTTAAGGTTGTACTCGTGGATACAGAGGGGTTTCTCCACAAAACCAGTCGCCATAGGAATTTGGACTGCCGTGTCTGCGTGAAGCGAGGACAGAACGAAAACATTCTATGAATCCCTCCACTTCACTGCTAACAAATTATTACACTGTAAGCAGGCTCTCTCCCCCCAACTAAGACAGGATTCTATTCTATAAGTCGCTGGGGGAAGACCCGGCGATTAGGTCGCACGGTCCCACATGCGCCAATTCCATAATCAAAAAGGTGACTAAAAAGTGGCACGCTTGTGTAATAATTGTCCACGTACAAGTGGTACCCCTTTCCGAATAAGGGTGACACCAATTCCCACATTATCTTACCAGCGTTCCCTATGTAATCTGGGCAGTTCTCCGGGTCTACATGGCTATCTTTTCCCTCGTAAACCATAAAGCTAGATGTATAGCCTGTTGCCCTGTCACAGAGCTTATACATCTTGACCCCGTATCTGGCACGCTTGCTGGGAAGGTACTGCTTGAAAGACAAGTGGCCATAAAACTTAATCAGGGACTCATCAACGCAGACAACTTGATGGGGATTATACAAGGCTGCAAAATGTTCATTGAAGTGGTTTACGAGGGGCCGAATTTTGTAGAGCCGGTCGTATCCAGGTTCTCCCCGAGGACGACAGAGTTCATTGTCACTGAAATGCATGAACCGCAAGATCTGCTTGTATCGTGTCCTGGTCATGGAGGCAGAGAAAAGGGGCATATAGTGAATTGGGTGAGTGGACCAATATAACCGCAGCTCACTCTTTTTAGTAATGCCCAAGAGGAGGGATAGGCCCAAAAAGATCTTAAATTCGGAAACCGTAATTGGTTTCCAATCTCTGGCAAGGGACAGCTGGGGATTAGCGGCAATTTATTGACCAGCATACAAATTGCTTTGGTCCACAATAGATCTATAGAGATCTTCGGTGAAAAACAGCGAATAAAAATTAAGTGACACAAAATCAACTGTTTCCACCTGAATTCTGGGTTGGCCAGTGAATGGGGGAAGTACGGGTGCTGCAGAAGTGGTGGATACACAATTAGGGTTGGTGAATGCAGCAGGAAGGGCACTATGGGCACAACTGGCCTGTCTTTGTCTTCTTCTTCTTGGTGGCAGCGGGACACTACTTGTGCTTGCCACCTCGCCAGCTTGAACTGCACTTATGGGACTTGCCACGTCACCACGTGATACTACAGTGCTGGATGTACGACCAGGATGTACTAGGCCGCTGGTGCTTGCCAGTTCACCAGAAGGAATAGCGGCGCTAGTACTTCTCTGCTCCATACGAGAGCCCTGCGGTTCTTGCACCTCAGCGACATCAGAAGATCGGGGTCTGGTACGCCTGACCTTAGCAGGGACCACAACTCTGTCGTCAGAGCTATCTGTCAGGGAGCCACTGTCGTCTACAGGATCGTATTCTGAGCTAGAATTTGACAGATGCCTGACCTCCTCCTCACTATCTGTCAGGCTCAGAAACGTGTAGGCCTCTTCACTACTACTTCACTACCTTCAAATTGCCATTTTGGGCTCTAAATTTAGGGGTACAGTAGTAAGATTCACAGGTAAAAAAGCACCTGACCTGTCAGGGACTGAGTCAAACGCTTCCAAAAAACTGTTAGCGATAGCAGAGATCAGGCCTGACTCTGCGAACGCTGCAGTTATATGTTTTTGTGTTTTGTGACAGTGATCAATCGATCGATACTGCACTTGGGTGGGCTGGGCTGGGCGAAGGGGCTAAACGCAGGTGCTAGCAGGTATCTGAGCTGATCCCGCTAACAATGCGTTTTTGGGAACCCTAAACTGCAGGGGACGCTAGTATAGATCTAATCAGATCAGGTATCGATCCGTTCAGATACTATACCACTAAGGGAGGCGTATGGTGCGTGCGTGGGTGTTAGCGCTACTGGCACTAATCTGACGCTGCCTGGGGTGACGCAGACCCTATCTGGCGCTAAAACCAAACTTTGATCACCCGCCGGGCGATCAGGGGGTTAAACCTTTATTGGGAAAAATATGGCGGGTGCCTTGACGCTATAAAAAATAAACTAGCTAAACTGCGTCACCCGTGACACTTATACTGTGATCACTGGTGACAGGGGGTAACCAAGGGGTTAAACATTTATTGGGGGGTTAGAGGGGGTTCCTAGACCTATTAGGGCCTAAGACTAATTACCCTAATGCCGCGTACACACGATCGATTTGTCTGATGAAAATGGTTTGATGGACCGCTTTCATCAGACTAACCGATCGTGTGTGGCCCCATCGGTTTTTTATTCATCGGTTAAAAAACTTGGAACTTGTTTTAAAATTATCTGATGGTTAACTAACCGATAGGAAAAAAACGATCGTCTGTAGGCACATCCATCGGTTAAAAATCCACGCATGCTCAGACTAAATTAGGGAACGGGAGCACTCGTTCTGGTAGAACTAGCGTTTGTTATGGAGATAGCACATTCATCACGCTGTAACAGACAGAAAAGCGCGAATCGTCTTTTACTAACACAAAATCAGCTAAAGCAGCCCCAAGGGTGGCGCCATTGGATTTGAACTTCCCCTTTATAGTGCCGTTGTACGTGGTTTACGTGACCGCGTTCTAACACGATAGTTTTTTTAACCGATGGTGTGTAGGCACCACTGATCATCAGTCAGCTTCATCGGATAACTGATGAAAAAATCCATCAGTCCGTTTACATTGGATGGACCATTCGTGTGTACAGGACATAACACTTACTGTATTTATTGGCGTATAACACTTACTTTTTTACCCTAAAAATAGAGGGTAAACTGTGCCTGCGTGTTATACGCAGGGGGCTGTGGAAAGTTTTTTTCCTGAAACTTTCCTCTTAAAGTTAGGGTGCGTGTTATACAACTGTGCGTGTTATACGCCGATAAATACGGTATTTTAGTCACTAATGACACTAGTACAGCGATCAAAAAAAAATCTGATCGCTGTACTGGCTGACACAGTGACAGGCAGTGAAGGGGTTAATTGGGGGAGTGATCGGGGGGTGAATTGTGTGCCTACGTGACCTGGTGTCAGTGTAGTGTTGTGCAACTTACTTTTAGATGTTCTCTCCTCTCGGTCTGGAACTAAAAGACAGACACGAGGGAGAGAACATTACTTCCCCTGTCAAGGTTTACACTTAGAGACAGGGGAAGACAACCATTGGCCAGGAGAGATCACCAGGTCCAGGCCAGATTTCATTGACCTGGGCCTGGAGATTGATCAGTTCCTAAGCGAATCTGATCATCGGGAATGGCGGGGGGCGCACGCACGCCCCCCTAGCCGGCCGCGTGTGTCACGTATAGCTACGTGATCTCGCGCCGGATAACTGCAGCGGCTGGTCGGCAACTAGTTAAATAACAGTATTAACCCGTTTCCAAGAAAAGAGTTACTCATTTTCATGTCATTGTAATAATCTTTTAATTTTAAAATGCAATATTATTTTCTTGTAAAAAAAAATTCATGGCATTGTGGTTGCTTGTTTCAGAAGTAATATTGATTAAATGGAACATATTTTTACTTTATTTTTCTTTAGTAATTATGTTAAATTATATCTAAAGCCAGCACTCTTTTAAAAAGATTATGTGTAGGATTACATGGGATAAAAAAAAACACATTTTGGTGGCTATAAACAGCCCCCCCTTCATTAGGTTTACATCAAAAACTATGAAAAAATTAGGAATACAAAATATAAACAAAACATATTAAAATAGGAATAACTTTAGAGTTGCACATACATGGGTCTAGGTGATGGTCTTGGCTTGACCTAGCTCTATTACACCTGTGGGCAGGCCAAAATACAGTTGAGCTTTGGATTGCTATTTTTAGTAAACAAGTGCTCTAACTTTTACTAAGTCTTCGGGGGCCATGGGCTTATCCAGCTAAAGCCGCAGACACCGCTCTGTCCAGAAGATAGATCCTATCGCACACAACTCAGAAAACAGTGTCGGCAAGCTAGCACAGAGCAAAGCCAGCAATAGCATCTTTAGAGATTTAAGCCAGATTCTGGACAGATCTCCCATATATTCCCCCTCATCGGATAGGGAACATGGGAGGAGAGTATGCTTCTATTTTTTTCTATTGAATACGTTCTAGACTATTCTGCAAAAGGTGCTGAAAGAATATCCGAACAGAATACTAAAATCTTTTTTCCATAACGCCCTGCTGGAATTATAGAGGCACATTCTTTTAATTAAAAAAATAAAGAAAAAGTTACGCTAGTCCTGTGAAAAAATAAATAGTAGATATAGCAGCCAGCACCAACAATGGAACAATGTTGTATACGAAAATAAAAAATAAAAAAAGTGCAGCGCTAAATTTGCATAAGGTATGAATCCTATATACAAAATATTCTTTGCAAAAATGCAAATATAGTGCTCACAACCAAGTGAGAATAAGTAAAACCTAAAAATGAAAAATATATATGAATACCTAGGAGGTATATAAAATAAATACACAGTACATGTGAATACCAATATATACCACAAGGGTGATGTGGAGGAAGTCCAATGTTAGAACTGTTCTACATATAAAACGTTCTAATAAAAGGAAATAATTAAAAAATGTCTTTGAGGTAGACTAAGTAGGGAAACTTGTGAGGTGAGTCATCCCAAAGCAGAAATCAGATGCATATTTTGTGATACGATCCAAATGGTGGTTTACACAGGTGAGAGGAATCGCATCAAGGTGTCACCCATACAGGATCAGCCAAGGCATCCAAATGGTAAATGTAAAATGTAAAAGATGGGTACTCTTACCAGATAAGGTGAACACACTCGTCAGCGACAGTGTCAATCAAGCCTGTAAGAGCTCCTCAAAACGATGGTAACAGTGGAACAGCCGATGGAATTGTTGATAATCACCATCTGAAGTTGAGTACATCCAAATTAAGGTAAATCACTGAAGAAATCCTTGCAAAGGGCAGCAGGTATGCATGTTCAATCATTGGAACATGGAAGGAAGAGGAAAAAAGCTCCACATAGTGTAGTTAGTCCCAATAAAAAAGGCCTTTATTAAGCATAGATAAAAACAAAAAAACAGGATAAAAAAAGCACAAGTCTTTGAAAAGACCAGTACAGGTGATCACATGAAGAAAAATAATGCAGCGTGGTAAGCAGGTGGCATATGTAGGCTATGTACCCGACATGTTTCGAGCTACTGGCTCTTCAACTGGGGCAACTGGGGTAAGAGTACCCATCTTTTACATTTTCCATTTACCATTTGGATGCCTTGGCTGATCCTGTATGGGTGACACCTTGATGATATTCCTCTCACCTGTGTAAACCACCATTTGGATCGTATCACAGAATATGCATCTGATTTCTGCTTTGGGATGACTCACCTCACAAGTTTCCCTACTTAGTCTACCTCAAAGACATTTTTTATTTATTTCCTTTTATTAGAACGTTTTATATGTAGAACAGTTCTAACATTGGACTTCCTCCACATCACCCTTGTGGTATATATTGGTATTCACATGTACTGTGTATTTATTTTATATACCTCCTAGGTATTCATATATATTTTTCATTTTTACGTTTTACTTATTCTCACTTGGTTGTGAGCAGGGCCGGATTCCAGACAAGGCCAACAAGGCCAGGCCTCGGGGCGGCAGTGGGTGCAGGGGGGCGGCACTGCGGCTGAGAGGAGAGAACACTTCTTTCACTTTCATATCGGGAGTTCCCCCCTGTCATGCGGATGGTGAGAGGAGAAAAAACAGAGGGAAGAGGAGGTGAGATAGTTCTTGGCAGCAGCAACCCCCCTACCGGTTCTCAATGTCATTTTGTCATTTTTGGCAGCAACACCCCCCCCCCGCTTCTGAAAAAGTCCCCCGGCGGATAATGTCCCGTTCCCCCCCCCCGTACTGCGCAGGCGGGGGCGGCATTGAAGGACCTGGCCTTGGGGCGGCAAAGGGAGTAAATCCGGGCCTGGTTGTGAGCACTATATTTGCATTTTTGAAAAGAATATTTTGTATATAGGATTCATACCTTATGCAAATTTAGCGCTGCACATTCTTTTAATTGGCTTCCCAATGCATGAAGAAGAAACTTTTAGATTCATTAGATCTACATCCTATAAGCAAAATGGATGTTAAAAAAAAATGATCATGTAAGACAACAACTCACTCTATGTCTCACTGGCCGGGTGGAGAAACAGATTCAGTGGTTAATTGACTTAAATACCTAGGCAGCACATTTAAACAGTTGCCATTAAATATAAGAAATAAGGGCCTAACCAGTAACCCAGCTACTAGCAGAGGAATTTCATTACCGCTTTTGCTTGTTGTACAAAATTGTTGTCTACCTTTAGCTTGCCTCAAATCAAAATTTTCTTTGCAGAACTTTATTTTCTTCCTCAGTGCTTTTTAGATAATCTTAATCTCCTGTTAACTGATGTAGGAGGGGACAACTAAATCACTCAAGGCTAATAAATGTTCGGGCCTTAATGGCTTTTCAGTGTCCTATCATAAGGAATTTAGCTAAATCTTAACTCCCCAGGACAACTCAATAATCAACTTTTGCAGGGTGATTCCTTTGGCTCAGATAGCCTCACAGTAGGTGTGTGTGTATGTTACCGAAACCCAACACATTGTAGATGAACTTTAACCTTATTATACTTCTGAATCTGGATGTTAAGATTTTCTTTAAATTGATTGTAAAGTTTTTTTTTTTTTCTTTAAAAATAACAAACATTGCATACTTACTTGCTCTGTGAAACAAAAATACACTGACCACAGAATCCTTTAATGAGAATGAGAACTAGTGTGAAGCAATCTGGTCAACACCATACTCCTTGCAGCTTAGCGATCAACGGGAATTGATAGCTGCTCATGGTGTAATCGATACACTCACAAGTGAATATGAATAACCAACGTCAAACAGTGGATGGATGGATGGGCTGGCTCCGCTGTCGACAAGCTGCGAGAGAGCCACTCACTGACTGAAGAGACAGACAGTCAGGAGAGGGCTGTGGGGTGTCTACAACACTTGTCCCAGGGAGAGCTCGGATGGAGACTGTAGTTGTCAGGATAACATGTTTCGGAGGGCGTTACCCTCCTTCCTCAGATCCACCCCCTTTTATTCAGAGAGCCCTTTTCTCTTGAAAAAAAAAATATTAATTGAATTACAATTGCAAATGAAAAAATAATTGTATGATAGTAAAAAGTAAATAAATCATACAGTTCAGTAAAATTGGATAGGTAAGAAATAATAATAA
Organism: Rana temporaria; assembly: GCF_905171775.1. Taxonomy (NCBI): domain Eukaryota; kingdom Metazoa; phylum Chordata; class Amphibia; order Anura; family Ranidae; genus Rana; species Rana temporaria. The sequence goes on along the minus strand of NC_053491.1, from coordinate 122,439,135 downwards.
TAATAATAATAATAATAATAATAATAATAATAATAATATTTCCATATAATTCATTTGTAGGTTCTGTCTATATACATGCATATATGTGAACACAAACATATACACATTGTGACATTGGGGGATGTCTAGCTCAGTGATAAATGCGTTTTAAGTGAGTTCACAGCCAACAGGAACTAAGGTTTAAAGGCGTGGTAGCCCACCTTTATTGAAAGTAACAAAAAGATGAAAGTTCACACATACATTTGGTTTCTTCTCCCAAAAAACAACAACAACTGAAAAATGCCAATCCTCCTGGCTTTTAAGGCTCACTCAGCCTTGGGCGCAGTTCCTTGCTGCCCAGGTCCACTCCTGGCCTCTAGGAAGGGCTCTGACACTCCAGGCTTCCAAACTCCTCCAAGACTTACAGTCCCCTCTGGTCCCCAGGACTCTCTCTTCTGGGCCGTACACACGACCGAACATGTCTGCTGAAACTGGTCCGCGGACCAGTTTCAGCAGACATGTTCGGTCATGTGTAGGCCCGAGCGGACAGGATTCCAGCATACATTTGCCCGCCGGGCCTTTTTCCAGTGGGCAAATATTTCTGGACTTGTTTTAAAACAGCCCGCTGAAATCCTGCCCGCTCGGACATGTTCGGTCGTCTGTACAGACCTACCGTACATGTCCGAGCGCCTGCCATCCCTCGCATGCGTCGAATGACTTTGACGCATGCGTGGAAGCATTGAACTGGCAGGGCCGCCCACGTCGCCGCCCTCCCAATGCTCTTTGAACTCTTCAAGTTTCCAGCCCCAATCGAGACTTACAAAATCCAAAGAAAACTTAAAGCATAGTTTTCTCTGCTCACCAATCTTTTGCTAGAACTTCTCAAACTGCTTCTTTGAGAGTCCTGTGTCCATTTTACACAACATATATACACATAAACGTTGATTCTTTTGTCATTATTGTAGTATATATATATATACATATCAAGTCGTGTTTTTATATATTAGTTATTTATATCAGACAACTTTTTAGTTTCCTAATTTATGACTTCCCTTGCTTTTTTTAGTTTCCAGTTTCCAAAAAGTAAGAAAAGTCATAAATTAGGAAACAAAAAAGTTATCTATCCCCTCTATGTTTTTCAGTAGAAATTCAATACATTCTAATTATAGGTTTTAAAAACCCAGGCCAATAAATGTTAGCTAAAAAATGGCTCTCTGAATAACAGGAGATGAATTTGAGGAAGGATGCCACGGCCTCCAAACATGTTATCCTGACAACTACAGTGTCCTCTGTCAGTTGGCCTTTTACAGAACTCTCTCTGGGACAAGTGTTGTAGGCGCCCTACAGACCCACAGCCCTCTCCTGACCGGCCATCAGTTAGTGAGTGGCTCACTCGCAGCTTGTCAGCAGCTGCTTGATGAGTCTGTGTTTGTGGAGCTAGCCCATCCATCCAGCAGTCTTCTCATCTATTCTGAAGCACGGATATGTCCCTTTTTAAGGCTCTCTATTGGAGGAACTGTTTGACGCTGTTTATTCACATTCACTTGTGAGTGTATCGATTTTATGCTTTTATATCCAATAAAAATATGTTATTGCACCATGAGCCTGTGTGCTCATATTCCCCTTTGTTTTTACCTGCTCTGTGCAGTGGATTTGCACAGAGCAGCCCCGACCCTCCTCTTCTCGGTGGTTGCCAGCCAGTGCTCCTGGCCCCTCTATCCTGTTGAGTGTCCCCACAGCAAGTAGCTTGCTATGGGGGGAACACGAGCCGAGCTGCAGCTCTGTGTATCCATTCAGACACGGAGCCACTATGAATTTATGCTGCAGACAATATCTGTCATGTCCATCATTTGATTTATTTAGTCAAAACAAGAAAATTCCCAGCTTTTTTTCTGTCATTTGACATCATAAAAGCTTTTGACAGTCTTTCATGATGATATTTCATGGCATATCTGGCTAAGTGTGGATTTGACCCTTACTTCAAAATATGGATTACATGAGTCACACCTTTTTACAATAAACTGACTATAGATCTCCTGTCTTTTCAATTCACAGAGGCACAAGAACCATTGGTAGTTGTCATTAAGGCCTATCCTGATGTCCAAGGTATAAAAGTGGCTGGCTATCAGTACAATCTTATCATCTTTATGGACTATGTTCTGTTGACTCTCTCCAATCCTACCACTATGTTGCCAGTGATTTTTCTACCATGTTTTACCTTTACATCACCACTTGATGTCAAAAGTCTTAAATATTTATCTTACTAGTGCTTAGGACCAGAATTTAAGGGATCATTTTTATTTTTTCGCTGTTAGAACTCTTGTCTCCCCTACCTGGAAATCTATCTTACGTCTTCTTATGAAACACTCTGCATGGCCAATAATACCTCTTCATTGTGACAGAGACTGTCCAATCTTGAGTACTGGAAGAAATATTGAATATCTTTGCTAGGTAGGATAGCAGCTTTGAAGATGCCTTATTCCTTAAACATACTCGTTTTCACTCAAACAATGAAGTACATAAAATATTTGCCCTTGGGATTTTATGGAGGACAAAAAAATTAAACATATAAGATATAAAAAGTCATATTCACAGTCTAACTCTGGGGCTGTGGAAACCAGGGAGGTGGCATTTGCATTTGATACTGCATGTGGCATCATCATGGGCACCACATTGGCTGTTCAAATTCCTGAGCTCTAGCTTTATCCACTGGTTTCTCCACGGTTGTTCCACATAGCTTGTTGATGGGCCACCTCCCCGATTTCCATAGACGCTGGGTTATAGTCCTCTTCTGTGGGTTTTTGTTGACCTTTGATTAATTGAGTTGACTGCCATTTTGATGTTTGACACCCTATCATGAAGAAATATATTACTGTATATCTTGGAGCAATTATTTGTGATATCTTCACCTTGCTTTGGTGCATTTCTTTGTTTTTGCTGTAAGGGCTAGTGATAGGTTGGAGTGGTTGCTATTTATTTGTACTGTTGGTAAATTGGTGAAAGGATGCACTGGATACCTGTGCTGCCATTGTGCTGTTGCTGGGTGTCCAGTGTGTCCCTATACCTTTAAAGAGGAGTGAGCTCCCTCAGGCATGCCAGCCCTTATTCTGTTTTTATATATGTGCTCTATACACAGGAGACTCTCAAAATTATAGAGTTAGGACTGCAGTACATTGGTGTGCGATGACGTGGCTGCTTCAGTTTACGCATATGTTTGCAAATGTGTGCAAACTAAACCCCTTGTTAACATGAACTGTTAGACAGGGTCAATTGGGTTTGCTGCAGGCTGGCTGGTAAGTGAACTGGGAATTTTTGTTTGTTGCTGTCTACCATTATCTGGCCTGCTGGATGTAAATATGTAAATGGTAAAAAAATAAATGTACCTAACTTGCAGCTGCACTAATTACTAAAAGGGCTAAAATGTGCAACGTGACAAGAAGCGTGATAGGCATCTCTGCTGAGAACCTAAAAAATATATTCTACAACAGTTGCTGAGATAAAATATGAGCATGTGAGCAATATTAGTTAGCACTGCGGTTTAAAAAAATTGAGTGTGTTATGCCTATCATATAAAATCTTACCTCATTTTCCTGACTTGTTTGTTTCTAATACGTATGTATAATTTAAAGTTTTGTGTTAACTGTTAATGTTCCTCTTTCTTTCTAAAATTAGCATATTTAGGTTCATTAGTGTCATGTCATAGAGTAGATGCACTAGGTTTCCTGGAGAGTTCCTCATGTGTTAAGCCTCCAACACTTTACTTGTGGTTTGTTTAGGGGTATTATTAGTGCCCTAAAATCTCCCTGTCAGACTGTCCTTTCTATTCAAAATCAACATCATGATTTCTCAAAAAAATCGGACAAGAATGGTGTTATGGCTAGGTATGGTTGAATATGTCTAGGTTCTGTTAAATATTTGTAAAACCCAAACTTACAGAAACAAAATTAATGTTGAATGGGGAATAGAAAGCTAAGAACTGCCATGTGGAACATTTAAAAAGTAAAAAAATAAAATGTACAAATATCATACAGCAGGAACAATTTGCAGGTGATGTCCTTTAAAGTGATATTAAAGGCTTACATTTTCTAAAATAACAAACATGTAATACTTACCCGTTCTATGCAAGGGTTTTGCACAGAGCATCATTGATCATCCTCTTCTGGGGTCCCTGTCGGCACTCTGAGCTCCACCCACCTACTGAGTGGGGGGCCATAGAAAACCGCTTGCTATAGGGGCATTTGGGCGTGCTAGATTCTGAGTCCGCTCTGTGTGTCCATAAGCCCCATCCTTGTTACCTCCTCACTGGCTGTGATTGACAGCAGTGGGAGTCAAGGGCTCCCGCTGTTGTCTGAGAACCAATGAGGAGGCAGAGAGAGGGGAGCTGCATCCTGAAGGTTTTTTATCTTCATGTAAAAACCTTCAGGCTTTAAAATAACTTTAAAGCGGAGATCCTACCAAAATAAAAATATTAAAATTTAGCAGCTACAAACACTGCAGCTGCTGACTTTTAATAATCTGACACTCACCGGTCCCAGGGTCCATGAATGCGGAGGTACGAAGCCCCGCTCATCTCCCCCTCCTCTGTGCGGCGCCGGCATCACTACTGTGGGCTCCCAGCTGTGGCTTCACAGTCGGGCATGCACTGCACATGCGTGAGCTGGGCTGCACACCGTGATTGGCCGAACAATCATCTAGAACCTGTGATGTGTCCCAGACGATTGCCAGGAGCGGTGCCCAGGAAGGAAATGGGAGCTGCAACCCTCTAAAAAGAGGATTTCAGCTCCCCCCCAAAAAATGACATGCCAAATGTGGCATGTCAGGGGGTCACATTCCCTCAAAGCGGAAGTTCCATTTTTGGGTGGAACTCCGCTTTAAGTTGCATGTTGGAAGATGCCATGTGAGAATTTTCATCAGTGACACTGTATTCTGGCATCACATTTTTTTTATATGTAATTGAATTTTAACTTTTACATTTAGCTTGGCCTAAACACAGCATTACCGCCCGATCTCCTGCATTTACACTTAATATTTAAATTATTTTATTGTTTTCACATAAATAGAAAAACTTTACATACTTTCTTAAAAAACATTTTTAAAATCATCACCATTATAAAATTCACAAGTTCTTCATACATATAACATTAACATATACAAACTACATGCTACAAAAATACAAAAAACATTTGTGTGGGTACAGAGCTAGGTCCATCCTTATAATACTGCCACTATAATGATGTCCTTTAAACTAGGGCACATTCCCCTCTTCTCTCCCCTCTCCCCCCCCCCCAATGAGCCCCAAAGAGAAAAAAAAAAGTGAAAAAGAGGGAGCAGGAGTGAGGGGGTTTTATCCAAGTACTTCCATATAGTCTGTACCTGCTCCCCCACCTGCACCCAACCCATTCCTTCATATATGTATACCCAAGTGTCTCTTGTCATCAAACCAAAAGAAGAGAGAAAGAAAGAAAAAAAAAAGGGGGGGGGAGAAAATGTCCCCTTCCTTCCCTTCCTTCTCTCCCCTCCTCCTCCCCTCCAAACCCTGGGGAGGGGGGGGTGGTGCCCAGGAAGGAAATTGGAGCTGCAACCCTCTAAAAAGAGGATTTCAGCCCCCCCCCCCAAAAAAAATGACATGCCAAATGTGGCATGTCAGGGGGTCACATTCCCTCAAAGCGGAAGTTCCATTTTTGGGTGGAACTCCGCTTTAAGTTGCATGTTGGAAGATGCCATGTGAGAATTTTCATCAGTGACACTGTATTCTGGCATCACATTTTTTGATATGTAATTGAATTTTAACTTTTACATTTAGCTTGGCCTAAATACAGCATTACCGCCCGATCTCCTGCATTTACACTTAAAAAAAAGAAAGCTGTCATATATAGTAGTGGGAGAAAAATCCAATACTATATATGTTAAATCTGCTCCTGCTGAATGGGCTAAAAGTAATGTATTCAGACAAATGCCCTAACAAGAAAAATTTCATTCTGAACTTGTGTTTAGACCAGACAGGGAGCCCATGCCTAGCTTACTGCTGACCCTACACATATCATGACACTACTACTGCCTGATAATCTGGAACCTACTCCTGTCTTGTAAGTAGCCCAACTGTCTTAGGTCTTCTGAATCTATCTGAAGGTTTACTTTCCATTCTCATGCATGTAGACTCTACCCTTGAGAATCTGTCATTAAAATTTGAATTTTTCCAGCTTCTATCACACAATCGGGCTTTTGCCCGGCCAAAAGCACATGGGAATTCCGACGGAATTCCATCGGAGTAAAACAGAACATGTTCTATATTTAAACTCCGATTTAATCCTTCGGAATTTCCGATGGAATTTCTCCAATGGGGCACACGGTCGAAATTTTCGATGGAAAAAGTCCATCGGAAATTCCGAACATGTGTATGTAGCATACAGCTTCTATCAGTAAAAATGAGGAGAGTGATTTGGGAAAAAAAATTTTTTTGGGAAAATTAGTGATTTAATTTTGAAATATTATGAAATGTTTGTTGGACCAATGCAACCATAACCTCATAAGTTTCAACTGAAACATGAAATAATGAAAAAACAATTACTTGTATGGCAGGATAACATTCAGATATGCTACATGATGGATTTTCAGAGTTTCTGGATTCAAATGTGCCTCCTACAGGCCAATTTTGGAAAACTCACAGTGGGAAAATGTGGGAAATTATCAGGTGTGGGGGAGGCTGGATAACCCAGCACATCATTATAAAAGTGTGGGCTGAGAGCAACTATTGTTTCAGTGGGCCAGATTCAGGAACATCAGCGGATCTTTGGTCCGGCGCAGTGCATCTTTTTTACACTGCGCCGGAGCAGCGCAGAGAGGCATGCTAGTGATTCAGGAAACTTTTTTCCTGTCTCTTGCCCCGGCGTGGCGGATTTTACACGGCGTAAGGCGGCGTAGCTCGGCGTAAGGCGGGGTAGAATAAAATGGGTGGCTCCCTATGCTAATGAAGCGGGGAGCGTGGCGCAGGGGTCACGGCGGGGCGCAGAGTCGGCCGCGCATGCGCAGTGTGCTCCCTGGGGCAAATGCCCCAATCTGCCCATGCTCAGAACTGCCCCCCGGCGTGACACCTGCGCTACGCCGGCCCACTGCCTACGCCCAGGCCATAAATCAGACCAGAGTTCCGCCCTACAGGTGCAAATGTTCCCAAGCAATTTTATCAACTGCTAGGTAATTTGCTATTGCTCTTGCTATTGTCTGTGCATTATTATGTCTGCTGAAGAAGCAACAGGTGGCCGGATGACCAACTTTAGCCCTGAGGAGAGGGCAGTAATTATTGAGGGGCTCTCCCAACATGGGGACCGCCTCTATGGGCCACAGAGTGGGCACACTGGCAAATCTGATAAAGAGCGAATTTTTGCCATCATTACTAACCAGGTCAATGCTTTGGGGGTTGCGGAGAGGCAGCCCAAACATATCAGGAAAAAAAATTAATGATTTGCGCAAACTGGTTAAAGACAAGTTGGTGGCAATGCGTAAACATGCCAGGGGAACAGGTGGTGGGCCAGCAAAAAAAATTACATTGACATCAGAGGACCTTGTGGTGGCCAGGTTCCTAGATCGTTCAGTGGTGGAGGGCCTGGATGGGTTTGATTCTGGAGAGCAGCCCTTGAGGACAGGTAAGTGTGTTTTCTCTTCTTTCTGGTGTGTTGCATGTGTGTGTGGGGGGAGGGAACAAGTGACAATTGTGTGGGTCCACCAACATCTGAATGTTTTGTGTCCTCCACAGATGTGCAGGATGGAGCTGGGCCATCATCGGCTGCCGACCGACCCACCACATCCAGGGTGGAGACTGCCCCTACCTCTGTGGTGGAGGAAGTGGTGGAGGAGCAGCCCGTAGAAGAGGAGGAGGAAACGTTTATTTTATTTTTGGAGACCCCCATTCCTGACCCCTCCCCCACCTCCCCCCTCATGACATTTACCCCCTCAGGGCTCTCTAGCCCTATCAGGGATTCCCCACCTAGGGACCCAAGCCCCTCCCAGGCCGGGCCCTCACAGGACCCAAGCCCCTCCCAGGCCGGGCCCTCACAGGACCCAAGCCCCTCCCAGGCCGGGCCCTCACAGGACCCAAGCCCCTCCCAGGCCGGGCCCTCACAGGACCCAAGCCCCTCCCAGGCCGGGCCCTCACAGGACCCAAGCCCCTCCCAGGCCGGGCCCTCACAGGACCCAAGCCCCTCCAGCCGTCCTCAATCTACTCCTGCCCCAAGGATGGCTCGTCAAAAAAGGAGGAGAGTCCATGACGAGCTGGAGGTGTCTCTGGCAAGGGACCAAACTAAACAGACCCGCTATATGGGGTCTCTTGCGGGGGATCTCTCACGGGTGGCTGCTAGCCTGGAGTCCTCTGCAGAGAGCCAGGCTGCCTGCACTCTGGCAATGAAGGAGGCCATTACTCAGCAGGCTGGCCAGAGTTTACTAATAAACGACAGCCTCCAGGACGTGGTGGGTAACGGGGCAGCCCTTCTCACGTCTCTGGGTGAGCTTCAGGCCACCACAAGCGAGCTGGTGGCAGAGGTCCGCAGCCTGGCAGGTGCAGTAAGAGAGGAGGGGAGGCTGACACGGCGCCAGCAGCGCAGCAATGTGACCCGCCGGCTGCGGATGCAGGCTGCAACTAATATCTACCTTAATAGGTTAGCCGTGGCAATGGAGGGCAGGGATGCAGCTAGGGAGAGACTGGGGGAGGTACCACCACCACCACCCCCTGCCCCACCAGCCCCGGCCCCACCACAATTCTGTGTGAATGTGGGGTGTATGTGTTAGGGACCACAGTGATGTGCATGCATCCATTAACATTAATTTAATCGTGAAAAATAACATTCGACGAGGCGACTCCTGACTGCTCTTCCTTCAGCAGACGGGTTAGCCTCTGGCAGGGGGGGATTATGTGGTTGGGGGGTCAGGTCCTCACGTAGCTCAATCTCCAGGCCCCTTCTCACTGCAAAGTTATGGAGAATGCAACAAGCCCCGATAATTTTGCAAACAAATTCAGGGGAATATAACAGGGTCCCCCCAGACTTATCCAGGCAGCGAAAACGAGATTTCAGCAGACCAAATGTTCGCTCCACAACTCCACGGGTCCGTGCATGGGCTAGGTTGTATCTCTTCTCTCCTGGGGTTTGGGGGTTCCGGAATGGGGTCATCATATGTGGTCCAAGTGCATATGCTGCATCACCTGTAAGGGAAAAGACAGGAGGATGTTACTCATGCATGTGCCCCTCGTGATGTCTATATCATGGGGGGGGACAGTCATACCTGACACCCATGTCACTCACCAACCAGCCAGCTGTCCCCGTAGACGTTCTGGTCAAATTCATCTGGGATGTTGCTATGACGATAAATAAAGCTATCATGGCACGAGCCGGGGTGTTTGGCACGGACGTGCCATATTAGTCCTTGGGCATCTACTATAATCTGCACATTAATCGAATGCCAGTGCTTTCGATTACAATAAATGTGCTCGATGTCACGGGGGGGCTGAAGTGCCACATGTGTACAATCAATTGCACCCACTGTGCCAGGAAATCTATCAATTGCATAAAAATCTTGCATTGTCTTCATCCGCTGGACCTCCATGTGTGTCTCAATATTGCTGGTATCACCTGGTGAACACACCTGCTCACGGTGGGTTGTGACATCCCAGCCGACAGTGCACTTGTCCTTTGAAAAGAACCAGTGGCCAAGAAATGAAGTGTGGCTAATACCTTCACCAGTGGCTGCACTGCATGTGTGCGGAGTGTGGGGCTTGTGAGGTCATCCTGCAGGAATCTGGTGATTTCCAGTATGGCTTCACGGCTGAACCTGTAGGTGCGATACACCTCTGCGTCCCCCATGCCAAAAACATTAATGCGTGTGCGGAAGATTATCTCCTGTTCCCTCCTACGTGCCCGTCGACGCAGAAGTGCAAGGACCACGGCTGCCCCTGGCATGATGGCACACAGGTGTTGTCCAGCAAGTGTACTTGCAGCTCAGTTCGTCTGTAGCGATGTGGTTTTATCTGCTCTCCAAATGACCTGTGCAAGTGTGGTGTAAAGTTACCCCTGCTTTATAAAGGGTAACTTTCCGCTGCAAACCAGAGTTACACGCATCGGGAGTAGCCTGCGCCGGCAATTCGTAATTTGCTGAATCGGACCAACTCCCTCATTTGCATATTTAAAATAGAAAAACCAGGGCCGCGCTAGTTCAGACCAGCGTAAATGGGCGCCCACGCTGCACCGGCGTGGAAAGGTCCAAACGAAAAAAAAAAAAATCTACGCTACGGCGTAATATTGTTTGCTGAATACGGCGCGGAGATACGCCGGCGCAAATTGGCATTTACGCCGCGCATCTCAGTCTACACCGGCGGAAATTGTTCCTGAATCTACCCCAGTATGTATGAATTGCTGTGGGAGAGGATTAGGAGCAGTTACTGGTTACATAAAAAGAGATTAAGATCAGTTAGCAAATTTTGCTTTACTTCTATTAATTATTAGGATTGCTGGCTGTCTATGTCTGACATAACTCAAAGTCCTCAATTAGGACTGCTGTCTGTGTCAATAACATCTTTGGTTTTAAGCTTGTGGTTCATAGGAGGAATTTCTTTCTTTCATTTAGTTTGTGCTGGGATGTTTATTGGTATCACTCCATTTTTGCTGCCAGTCAGTCTATAACAATGCTGTTTTTTTTTTTGCAAGAATTAAAAAAACTAAACAGGATTTTGTTTCTGGGTTGGTATTCTAGGGTTATTTTTTTCGGAGGTACCTTGGCTATTATTTTGTGGGAGTTTTTTTCTGTTATTGAATAACAGCATGATAATGAATAACTAAAATAACAAAAGTGCACAAACAGTGTGCATCAAAGCCACCTCTCAGTATTACTCACTAAGGGCCAGATTCACAAAAGAGATACGACGGCGTATCTCCTGATACGCCGTTGTATCTCTGTGATCCGCCCGTCGTAACTATGCGGCTGATTCATAGAATCAGTTACGCATAGATAGCCCTAAGTTCCGACAGGTTTAATTGACTTACAACCGTCGGATCTTAGAATGCAATTCTAGGCCGACCGCTAGGTGGCGATTCCATTGCGGTCGGTGTAGAATATGCAAATGACTAGTTACGGCGATCCACAAAGATACGCGCGTTCGTCGCAATCTCTTACGTCGTCGCTAGTCGGTTTTTCCCGTCGCAAACTTAGGCCTGCTTTTTCATGGCTTATCTTTAGAACAGCCATGTTAAAGTATGGCCGTCGTTCCCGCGTACGGGAATACGAAACAACGTAACACACGTTCAAAAAAAACGTCGGGGCGCCATAATTTCGCGCAAAGCACGTCGGGAAATTTTCACACGGAGAATGCGCAGAACGTTCGGCGCGGGAACGCGCCTAATTTAAATGGTGTCCGCCCCATTTGAATTAGGCGGGCTTGCGCCGAGCGGATTTACGTTACACCGCCGCAAGTTTACAGGTAAGAGCTTTGTGAATCAGGCACTTACGCTGTAAACTTGCGGCGGTGTAACGTAAATGGGATACATTACGCCGCCGCTGCGCAACGTAAATGTACCTGAAACTGGCCCTAAACTTCTATCCACATAGTAAGAATAAGGCCCCTTTCACACTGTGGCGATGGGTGCGTCGGCGATAAAGTCTATTTTTAGCTGCACTTTACCATCAATTTTGTGTCGCTATTCGGGCGCTTTTAACCCCTGCCAGTACGCAAAAAAGGGTTAAAACCACCCGCAAAGCACCGCTGCAGCAGCGCTTTGCCGGCGGTATAGCCGTGGTGCCCATTCATTTCAATGAGCAGGAGCGGTGGAGGAGTGGTATACACACCGCTCCAAAGATGCTGCTAGCAGGAAATTTTTACCGTCCTGTTAGCGCATCGCTCCAGTGTGAAAGGGGTCTAAGTTAGGCAAATTTTTAGCCACCCATATCCAAGTGATTTTAAAATTTTGGAAAAACACTGTTATGTGGTTTCCCACTCTACATTTAAGTTTGCTGCAACTGCTTCTTTATCCTAAAGCAGGTGCCAGCTTATTAAAATCAAAGCGTAACTTCACTTTTGTTGAGAACCTCCTCCCTCCCCCCCAGGTGATCTATGTACATTGCAAGGATTAGAACAACCGTTATTGCAGATTCCAACCTTTTGTTATTCTGAAGAAATCCATATGTGTTTGTCTGTGCCTCTGGGTCTAATGGGAGTGGTTTCATAATTATCAGTCAGCTGCAGAGCAATAATGAGGAAAGCTGCTGGGCCTTCATCCCTTTAGATGTGTTCCTATTGGAAATATCTCACCAAAAATTGGAGATTTTCCTACCCTCTGGGACGGAAAATATAGATTTTATTAAAAACAGGAGGCGAGTATTATGCTATAATCTTTCTTTACTGTCAACCAGCAGCAAGAGAGTTAATGAAAAGAAAAAACGTTACACAGATGGATATGCAAATGAACATAGGTAGACTGTCCAATCAGGTAACAGAGTATGCTATAAAGGTGAGGTGTAGATGATGCTCTTCCTCTTTCTTGATGATAAACTAGACTGGAAACCACTTGAACTGGAGGCTAATTGGGGTAACTTGAACTGGAAACTTATACTTCAATATGTCATGAAGTCCACCGTAGAATAGGCGTATTTAAGCTGAAAAAATAATACATTATGTAAGAACAAGATAAATCTCTAAGGGTAGGGTATTAGGGTGGGATAATACTCGCCTCCTGTTTTTAATAAAATCTATATTTTCCGTCCCAGAGGGTAGGAAAATCTCCAATTTTATGGCAAACAGGAGGCTCATATTATGCTAGTTCAAAGCTGTGTACCCTAGCATTAAATAAACGTACAACCTATAGTTATAATACATTCATAGACACATGAGATTCAGGTTTAAAATAGAAATTCTTAAAGGTGGATTCTGAAGACCAGTTTGCTGTTCGCATTAAATCTGATAGTGAACCACCTGATTGAAATACCTTAGTGGCCATAGCGCCTCTGGTGGAGTGGGCGCCAAATATGGAAATGTCAATGCCTGCTAAATCCATGGTTTGTCTCACCCATCTAGCTAAGGTGGGTGAGGAAACTGGATGGAAGGGTTTGCAGTAGGAAATCAGTAATTGAGATGAGACAGGGTCTCTAAAAGGGTGAGATTTAGTTTCATAGGTTTTTAGACATTGGACTACACAAAGGTTTGGGTTGAAGGGAAAAGCCGGATAGAAGACCGAATGTAAGTTGGTCTTTGTGCGTCTGAAAATGGAAAATCGAACGCCCTGGGGGGGGAATTGTCTACGGGATATATCTAGGGCTTTTACATCCCCTACTCTTTTGAGGGAGATAAGACAAAGTAGTACCGTTAGTTTGAAGGATAGATGTTTAAAAGACAGATTCTCGTTATCGCCCCAGGAGTTAAGAAAATTTAAGAGGATGGAAACATCCCAAGTAGAAAGGTATTTGGGTTTAGGAGGTCTTTTGAATTTTATGCCTTTCATTAATTTGCAGACCAATGGATGTTTCCCTACTGGAATAGAATCTACGGGTGAGTGACTCGAGGAAATGGCTGAACGATATACGTTAATAGTTCTGTAGGCCTTGCCGGAAGAGAAAGCGTCAGATAGGAAATTTAACACGTGAGGGAGAGGTGCATGTAAGGGATCCAGATCCCTTTGCATGCACCAATTAGACCAAAGTTTCCAGGCTGATCTGTAAGCTATTTTGGTTCCTGGAGCCCAGGCTTCTGACAAGATGTCTCTAGATGTCTGCGAAAGTTCTGAGATAATTCCCGATTGCCTGATAACTTCCAGGCTACTAGGGAAAGAACTCCTGAGATTATTAGAGGATGAGGATTCTGAAATGGGTCTAGTAGAATAGAAGGGAATACTGGGAGTAATCGTGGGTAGTCTATGCTCATCTCCAGAGCCTGAGGGAACCATGTTTGGGATGGCCAGTAAGGGGTTATCAGAACTATGTTCGATTCCAGGTAACGTGTCAGAAGAAGAACCCTTGAAATTAGAGTGAAGGGAGGGAAAGCGTAAGATGTTCCTTTCGGCCAAATTTGTAGAAGGGCGTCTGTCCCCAATGCTTCTGGGTCTGGACGCCAACTGAAGTAAGTTGGAATCTGTCTGTTCAGGCGTGATGCAAACAGATCTATTTGTAAAGGACCCCACAGGGAGTTTAGATGTTGAAAGATTGGCTTGTTCAACATCCAATCGCTGGAATCTGTTAGATAACGGGAATTCCAGTCTGCGATGGAATTGGATAGGCCTGGGATGTATTCCGCCTTCAATATAATGTTCTTGTCCAGGCAAAAATGCCAAAAATCCTTTGCCATGTTCGCCAAAGGTTTGGATTTCGTACCTCCTAATCGATTGATGTATTGTACTGCGGATATGTTGTCCATGCGCAGGAGAATACAACAATCGGACCTGTCTCTCGCGAAACTCTTGAGAGCAAATGATCCCGCTAGGAGTTCGAGACAATTGATATGCAACCGAGCTTCGTCTGGAGACCATTTCCCTCCCGTTGTAAGAGGGCCGCAGCCGGCACCCCAGCCTGAGTTGCTTGCATCTGATTCTATTATCAAATCCGGATGTGGATGGAAGATTGTCTTCCCATTCCACATCTGGATGTGAGTCAGCCACCAAAGTAATTCTTCTTTGGTGTCCGGGGTTAGTGTTATCTCGTCGGAATATGCCAAACCGTCTCTTAGATGTTGAGCTTTTAGTCTCTGTAGTGCTCTATAGTGCGCTTGAATGGAAGCTGATAATAGACCGACAATCCTTGCAATTGTCCGAAGAGATATTTGACTTTTGTTCAGGACTGAGCGAATCTCTCTTCTGATCGTCTTCAATCTCCTGTTTGGAAGACTCAGAAGGGATAGTTGGGTGTTGACGAGAAAACCCAGAAATTCTACCTCCTTTGAAGGGGTTAAGATGGATTTCTTGTAATTGATTATGAATCCCAGCATGTTCAGAAGGGATATTGTCCATTGAACGTGTAACTGAATGGTCTGAAGTGATTGTGCCATGATCAAAATGTCGTCTAAATATATTATTAGACGAACACCCCTGCTCCTCAGAGCCGCTACTACTGGTTTCAGTAATTTCGTAAAGCACCAGGGGGCAGATGACAGCCCGAACGGGAGACTGGTGAACTGCCATTTCTTGTTTTGCCATAGGAATTGAAGAAATGGTTGGGAATTCTCGTGCATGTGTACAGAAAGGTAGGCATCTTTCAGATCTATTTTTGCCAACCAGTCGTCTTGTAATAAAAGGTCTTTTAACAGGTGAATACCTTCCATTTTGAAATGGCGGTAATGGACGAAATTGTTTAGGTATTTCAGATTTATTACTGGTCTGAAACCTCCGTCCTTCTTTTTGACCAGGAACAGGTTGCTCACAAAACCTGGAGTTTGTAGGGGAACCTGAACTATGGCCCCTTTGGAGTAAAGCTCTTTTATCTCCAGTGAGATGAGCTTTTTGTCCTCTTCTGAGAACCTTATTGGGATAGGGTCCTGACTTAGAGTCGGTAAAGAGGTGAAATCTATCCGGTAACCTAACGCGGTGTTCAGAATCCACGCATCTGAGGTTATCATATTCCAACTTTGGAAAAAATACATTATCCTGCCTCCCAAGGGAATTGGGGAAAAACACCTCGGATGGGGACTTACCAAATGAAGGTCTTGACCTGGGAAAACCGCGATGGCCTCTCGCTCTCCAAGGTCTACCTCTTTGTGGGAAGAAAGGGGATTGTTGATAGGTGTTAACCGGTTGGGCAAAGTGATCTGATCTGGGAGGGCCTCTGGGGAAATGACCTTCGGTAGAAGGTCTGCTGGGAAATCGGCCCCTACGTTTCCCAGCTCTGGGAAAAACTCTTGGTTGGAAAACCTTTTTGAGTGACGATTGGGCCTTGTCTAGAGATGTAAAGAGAGCCACGTATTTGTTGATCTCTTTTATAAAAGAGTCACCGAAAAGTAGACCCTCGGTGATGTAAGATGGTTGAGATGAAGCAAGATGCATAAGCTGTGGATCCAGCTTCATCAGAATCGATCTTCTTCTTTCGTTAGAGATGGCCGCATTGGCGTTGCCAAATAGCACAAAGGCTCGCTGAGCCCAACCTTTCAGGATATTTAAATCTATCGGGGTGTTAGATGAAACTGCCTCTTCTGTTAAATCCAGAATCTTAGCTAAGGGGCCTAACATGTCTAATAATTTGTCTTGACAGAAGCGAAATGATCTGTCCACACCCTTTTTTGGGTGTTTTCCTGATTTTAGAAGAAATTTTACTAGTGCGGGGTCTAATTCAGGTGTATTGGCTAATTTCTTTGGGAGGGAAGGTCTCGGGCACTCTGCTCTTAACTTACTAGCCTCGTTCTTATCCAATGGTTTCTGGATGCAGAGGCTTAAAAATTTTGTAACTAAGGAATGGGCCACCCATTCTCCTGAACGGGGGTGTTTAATTTGACCTGGGTCGAAATACGGGTCACCAGAGCCGTCTAAGATCGTGTCCTCGGACTCCTCCTTTTCAAGGGGTATACCCTCTTCCGTATCAGAGACATACTCGTATTCAGAGTCTCCTTCCTCGTCCTCATTAGAAGAGGAATTGCTGGACGAGGTACGGTAAGAGTCTGGTTTCTGCCTTTTTGAGGCCATTTTTACCCGTTGAAAGAGCAACTCCTCCCGGGCAGAGGGTGTAATGTGTGACTTCTTGTCACTAACAATAGCCTTTCCTTTACTAGAAGGCTTAGAAGATTCACCCTGGTTCTCCATCAGGACCATTCTTTTAGAATGGGAGGGACCGGTATGAGATGCATGATGTTGCTTTTGAGACACTTTACCCCCTTTTTTCAATCCCTGGATCATGTGGGATGTAGAGTCCTCCGCTGACCAATAAATGTCAGATGGGGTAGCAGGTAAAGGTTGCTGGGTAACCTGAGGTTTACTTTGGGACAGGGCCATGACTACCGATTGTGCAATGGAATCATGCATAGAAGATATGGCCGTTTGCATAGCAGAGTGGATGGATTTATCTACTATGGATTGGATTTTTTGGTTTTCCTCAGGGGTATCTGAGGGGGTAACGGTAGTGTGATCTTTATCAGACATAGTGGCTGAAGACAAATTGTCTTGCAAGAGAAAATATAATAGGACAACTAATTAGTATATGCAGTCGAATTATATATATCTGTTTTGTATCAGCAGATAATACACATGTCAGTAAGCGGCATATATATTAAAAGCGTATACCTCAAACATACATATATATATATATTATAATTAATATTCAGACTGCAGCTCAGTGTTTGTAAGTATATATATCTATATATACATCCACAATTACCTACATATACAAATGTATATATACATAAAACTACATGTATATATCAATGAACAAACATAAGTTATTTAACATTAGAAATTGTGAATGTTATGTTTTACCGTATGTGTTACTATGTGTGTGTGTGACAGGCACACAGTCACACAGAAGAAAGCATTTCTTGCTTGTGTCCCTGACAGAAACTTTCTGTCAGGGAAACAGCGGTATCGCAGTGTTGCAGTGTCGTGAGGGGAGACACTGTGTGACAGGCTGCGAATCCGCGCGTTACAGCGCACAGCTGATCACCAGCTGAGGAGAAAAATGATAGCCTGTAGTGTCGGGAACCCGTCGGAACGGCCGTGGTGAAGGGACGTGGGTTGTCAGGGTATGAGAGAAATGTTGAAAGCGGGAATGAATGAAAAAAGGTGAGGAGACACCTGGGAAGATAATGAGTAGGAGGAGGGGGGGGATGGGCAGTGGAGGTGCTGATTAAGGATGAAAGTGTGACCCTGCAAAGCTGAGACAAGTGCAGGTTTGCAGGGAAATTCTTTGTCGAATATGAGTATAAATATATATATATATGTAAGAGTTATATATATATATAATCTAAATATAAGCATAAGCACCTGAGGAGAATTTTTTAAAGTACTTATCTGGCTGGAGCAGCAAGAAAGAGGAAGAGCATCATCTACACCTCACCTTTATAGCATACTCTGTTACCTGATTGGACAGTCTACCTATGTTCATTTGCATATCCATCTGTGTAACGTTTTTTCTTTTCATTAACTCTCTTGCTGCTGGTTGACAGTAAAGAAAGATTATAGCATAATATGAGCCTCCTGTTTGCCATAAAATTAAATTTTGTTGCAGGGGATGCCTGAAATCTGACATATCTTAGGCAGACTTCTGGGAAAATTGGTGCGCTAATCACACAAGCAAGAAATTATGTTTCTGGGGAGTGGCCAGTACACATTCTGTATACAGAATAACTCCATGTAGCCATATCACATCGCGTTTATAGAAAATTACAGCAGCTGAAGATTGAAAAGGAAAGGTCATAAGGTTTAATAACATTCAATTACAATATGACTTGTGTCGCAATTGTACACGCTATATTATTTTTTCTTTATTTGCTATTTTCTTTTCCCCACAAAAGTGGAGTTACCCTTTAAGCATGTTATTGTTAAAACAACCAGAAATGGTCCTTGCATATGGATCAAATAAAAGTAGATTTGGATGCTGCTAATTTCAGTAATCAAAACTAGCTGTAAGGCTGGGTTTACACTAGAGAATTCAGGCGCATCACAGCAGGAGGCCGGAGCGTCTCCATTCACTGTTTCAGGACTGATTTTAACCAGCATTTTTGGCTGAATTCAGACCTGAAACGGACTAAAAGATGCACAGGGCTCCTGTGCAATTTTCATCGGAGCCGCTGCGGAGATATGTGAACCACATCCAATTCGCAATAGTGTGAACCCAGCCTAAAAGAAAAAAGAAGGAATTCCACAGCAAAAAAATATATTACCAAAGTACACTGTCAGTGAGGGTGTCTCTGAAAACTGTACTGGTTCCATAACACTACATTCTCTAAATCTGTCATGTAAAAGTTTTGTATAATTTCTATGTTACACTTGAAGCCATATGAAAAATAATTTCACCTGTGACAGGAAGCCAGGAAAAACTACTGGTTGTGTCCAGGATGTGAGATAAATTTGTCCAAGGTTTAAGCAATATACAGACTGTTTTTCCATTTGTTCTGTGTGGTAAACTTATTAGGCTCACTGAGGGCTTAACAAGCTCAAATGAAGCAGGTCGGAATACTCTGTGATCTATAAAACTCCCAAGCTGCTTAGGGAGGATGCTCAGAGGCGTTGCTAGGGGGGTGCGGGGGGTGCGGTCCGCACCGGGTGACACCCGCTAGAGGGGTGACACCATCCCGTTTTTTTTTTTTTTTAGCTGACATGCCCAGCCTGCCCTGTGCAATCCCAGCCTGCCCTGTACCACCCCAGCCTGCTCTGTGCCACCCCAGCCTGCCCTGTACCACCCCAGCCTGCCCTGTATCACCCAGCCTGCCCTATTCCACCCCAGCCTGCCCTGTACCACCCCAAACAGCCCTAAACCCCCCAAACAGCGCTGTACCACCCCAGCCTGCCCTGTACCACCCCAGCCTGCCCTGTACCACCCCAAACTTTCCCATGCCACCCCAACTTGACCTGTGCCACCCTAACTTGCCCTGTACCACCCCAATCTGCCCTATGCCACCATAACTTTCCCTATACCACCCCAACCTGACCAATGCCACCCTAACTTTCCCTGTACCACCCCAACCTTTGCCATGCCATCCCAACTTGCCCTATGCCACCCTAACTTGCACTATACCACCCCAACCTGCCCTATGCAACCCTAACTTGCCCTATACCACCCCAAACTACCCTATATCACCCCAACATGCCCTATACCACCTTAACCTGTCCTATACCACCCCACTACACCAACCTGCCACTATACCACTCTATACTACCCTAACCTGCCACTATACTGCCCTATACTATCATTTACAGGGGCTGGTTTGGGGTGCGCCCCGCGCCCATGCACTGCCTGCTTGGTGCTGGGCAGCCTAGACAGAGGGGGGGTGACACCATGTCCTACCGCACTGGGTGACACCAACCCTAGTGACGCCACTGATGATGCTCCATGCTGGAACCAGATCTCTGTGCAGGACAGCCTTTGGATCAGATACTTTCTTGTGTGGTGAGATTGAGGCTGGGTTCACACATGCGGTGCATCCCTGTTCACTAATTGAGGTGCGATTCAGGTCCGAAGCTTTGCCTGCATTCGCACCTGAATCTGAACCAAAAACGCACAGGACCCTTTCCAAATGCAGACTGTGGCTGCCACAGAGGTGTGTGAACTGGCTCCATTGCAAGACAGGCACACTCTTCTGCCATGTGAATTGGATGCAGGGAAATCTGCATCCAAATTGCATAAGTGTGAACCCAGCCTAAGTCTGTGTGACTAAAGCGTGATACACACTATACAACTTTTGTTTGATTTCCTTTAGATTTACCTTCAAATATGTAGTGCAAGGGCCTGCCTGATTGCATTCAAATTGAAAGTGATTAGGTTTGACCTCATATTATGTTGGTTTGGTAAACCTAAAGGAAAAAATCGAAAGAGAATTGTATAGTGTGTATGCAGCTTAAGGGTGCGTTCACACTGGTGCGAACACAGACATTGCATGCGATTCGCACCGCATTGCTGTGAAGATCACATGCAATGTCCGTGCGATGCAAATTCAGCCATACAAACTACATTGCCACGTACACAGGATCGGACATTCCGACAACCAAACCGTGGATAATTTTCTGATGGATGTTGGCTCAAACTTGTCTTGCTTACACACGGTCGCACAAATGTTATCGGAAATTGCGACCGTCAAGAACACGGTCACGTACAGCACGTACGACGGCACAATAAAATGTAAGTTCCATACCAATTGCACCACCCTTTAAGCTCCTTCTGCTAATCTCGTGTTAGTAGAAGTTTGGTGAGAGACGATTTGCATTTTTCAGCTTTGTGCTTTTCAGTCCATTACGAAGCTAGTTTTACCAGACTGAGTCTCTTGATTCAGAGCATGCGTGGAATTTTGTGTGTTGGAATTGTCTACACACGCTCAGAATTTATGAGAACCGATTTTGTTGTCGGAAAATTTGAGAACCAGCTCTCAAATTTTTGTTGTTGGAAGTTCCGACTGAAAATGTCCGATCGAACATTTTTTTGTTGGAAATTCCGAGGGTGTGTACGGCATAATAAGGCTGAAATTGAAATTGCATTGCATTCGCACCAAATAGTGCAGGACCTTTTTTTTTGGTCCGCACTGGAATCGGATCACATGGGTGTTCACACCCATACGATCTGATTCCTGTACCATTTGACAATTTTTACTGCGATCTGCAAAACGATTTGGGGGTGTCATTAACTTTCTATTGACACCCGCAGCAGTTCGCGGAGGGCAGTGTGAACCGCCTGTAATGCGGGAACCCGCACAGGAGTCGTGCTGGTTCCCGCATTGCATATGTGTGAACTGGGACTAAGGACTATGATTTATTCTCTGATACAGTCAGGTGCCTGAGCAGCTGTAGGTTGCTCCTGTACAGGTAGTAAGAATACAGTATTTTTAGTTAGCCGGCTAGCGTGGCAAGAAATTATTTTGCTGTTTTGATGCCTGTACTGTCTGTTGATGCAGACTTTATAAATAAATCACACTTGTGTTTTACCAAGATCCTGCTGTCTGCTTTGCTTTTTTAAACTGTGCTGTGAACTCATCCAGGGAGTCACACACAACCCATTGCTGAGCTAATTCCTTGCACATCCAACCCCTAACCTCAATGCAATGCTTTTTTTTTCATTGGCAAATGACTCCCACATCCATGTCCAACTTCCCATACTATTGCTGATTTTTGATTCCAGTGAAAAATGCTCTTGTATGATCCAAAACATGGGAGACATTCCAAAGTGTTTGCGAATTAGACAAAATCTCTCCTTACTGCTGTGCTATTTGGATCAGCAGTTTCAGAAATTTGCCTAAGAGTATTGCCAGTAAAAAATGGTTTAAATGGTTACTAAATAGAAAGGGTTTTCCCTCAATGAGCTTGCTTTTTAAAAACGGATATCGTTATTTAAAAAGTGTATTGATTTGTTAAATTGTGTTTATTACTATGATTTAATAAAGGTGTGTCACATTTTAGGAAATACTTATACATAAATATAGAAATCTTACAAATGTTTACTCACAACTGTCTATTTCCAGATTCAGGTTTTGGTGAACAGTGTTATTATGTGGTATATTTTTGTGTCTCAAACAATATGACCATCTTCTACATACATATTATTGCTCTGTCCTTACTTTTTTTAGATTTTTTTTTTTTATTTGTTTTACTTACTCTAGCACTGTTTTCCATGTTCGATTTTAGCTGCCATCAGTGGCGGCTGGTGGTGTTTTTTTTCGGGGGGAAGCAAACAGTGCACCCACTGCCACCCCCCCCTCGACGTTCGGCCCCACATAACCATGATTTAGATTTGTAATGATTCACTGGTATAATCTGTGGAAATAAGCAAAGACAAACGAACACACACTCACTCAGCTTCTGAGGGCTGGAGCTGTAGGAAAAAGCAAACACACACACACAGAGATGCAGGGGGTAAAATGTGAGCAGATGCTGATGGCAATCTTCTCATCCTTAGCTTTATTCTCCTTATGTCGTCACAGAATACACACCCATCAATCCCTCCCAATAACCCTTTACTCCTCCCATTTACCCTCCCATTCTGTTAATCCACATGGCAAGGTCTTTGTTTCATCATAAATGATAGGGGTTTCTCGATCAGAACTGCAAGGATGTAGTGAGGTGGGCTGGAAAGGGGCATGTCCAGGACAGGAGGAAGAATATGACAGTCATTCGTTGGGAAATAGTTCCAGCAAATCGCCCAATTAGAAATCCATACACAGGAAACCAGCACGTTGCCTTTTAAGGGAAAAACAGTCCAGGATACAAATTCCTTTTCCATCTCCAAAAGGCAGGATGTAGCAAAGTCACAATTTCCTCTTGAAATGATCAGGAATGCATGGAAGAGTGAATACAATGGGGGATGGGGAAGCTTCATATAGCATATATCATTTCTAATATAAACTATTTTCAAGGAAAATAAACACTTATTGCGATACATATATTTCACACATGCATAAATATATTTTATATATAAAAAGGTATCAAAAATAATATGAAGAATAATACTAAACATTATTAATAATTCTAATATAAAGATTAGCGCAGCTTATCAAATAGGCATTATTACAGAAATCTATCACAATCCCCCCTATAAGGTCTATTTGAAAAGCAACATCCCTACATTCTCTTTGCCCTTTCTTTCACTTGAGAATGTTGTAAGCAGTCTCAACAGTCAAGGATGGTAACAGAGGATAAGGTCCTTCTTCTACTTTCTTCAATGAATCTCCTATTTCACCCAAATTTACAAAAGTAGGAGTTACCTCTTCAGCTGCTTTCCCTAACAGTTTCTTTATACAGGGCAGAATACAATAAAACATCACCACAACCAATATAACCAAAATCAAAATTGCTATACCTATTTGAGTACAAATGCGTTGCCACCCTTTCATCCATCCAAAATACTGGTCCCAGGGATCTGTCAACCCAGAATTTCTTTTTAATTCTTTGGAGAGTTCCTCTAATTTCTTAATGGCCAATGTTACCTTGCCATTCGGACCTGTATTGTCCGGAATGTACGTACAACATGTACTTGTACCAGGTAAGATTTTACATACACCCCCCTTTTCAGCTAATATCATGTCTAGGGCCATGCGATTTTGAAAAGTCATCCGTGAAGTGGCTTCTAGTTGTTCAGCTATTCCCTGGAGTGCATCCCTGGTGTAGTTAACAAACCTCTGTTGGTTATAGTAAATATAATTAATCCAATCCACATTCTTATTTATGGTGATTAAGGGAATCAGGGACTCAAAACCGGCAGCTACTTGATCTCTAGCTTTAAACTCATCCGGGACCCCCCTTGGAACCCCTATGGCATCTATATATACATGAGGGTCAAAACTACCTGCTGGGGCACTTCTACGTTCTCTATTGGGGTGCTCCCCTTGTGTGACTAGGTCCTCTACAGAAAAGATGTGCAAGGGCATTATGACTTTAGCAAGTGCACATTCCCCTGTCCACTGGTCAGTTAATTTAGCCCTAATTTTCATGTCACCACAGATCCAATACACATCTCCCAGAGATTGTATTTGATTTTGAACTAAATCTGCAGATACACTACTGTATGAAGCACAGTAACCCTCAGAGAAGTTACCTAAGAACCTCCCTGCTCCCTGGTATTTCCTATAACATGTGTAATTACCGGGATATATAGTGATACCTTCCCCAGGCCTTGCTGTTTGAGTTATTATTGGGTATTCCTTTTTCCATGTTTCACACTGGGAGTGATCAGTAGTAGTGTTGGTAAACAGGCTCAGAAAACACTCCTCTTGAGTAGGAGGTATGTTTAATGGTACTGTTCCCAAATGTGGTTTAGCTCCACTGCATACGTAACAATTGGATCGGTTATGCTTCAATGCACTATACCTCATCCATTCGAGCCACAAGTTGACATCCGAGAAACCAGTCTCAGCTGCCATTGTGTCTTCGAATGTGGGATCTGCTATGGCCTCTATTTCTCCTAGGGTGGTTTTATGTACCTGTACCTCAGGGGAATCACTTGATGCTTGTAAGGCCTGCCATTCAGGTGAATTATACATGTCTTTAAGTTGGAACGGTACCATTGGTCCCCTATCCCCTACAGGTAATGGTATTGGTTTCCTATCCTCTTCACTATACCGTAACCCCATAGTATATGTGCCTGCATCCCCAGGACTGGGATTCCTTATGGTTAGGGTAAGTTTCATGTTATAATCCGTCTCACCAGCGTACCATAAAGCTGATTTTTTCAAGGTTAGTCTGTCAAGTAATGGCTCCCCATATTTGTCTTTTTTACTCAGAGCATGCTGTGGTCTGTTTCCCCAGTCATCACCTGTATTCCAACCCACAGATCCCCAATCATTACAATCTTCAGTTGCATCACATAGATATATGTCTCCGCGGACACTAAACACCTGTCGGTTCGTATGACACCAATACCACGCAGCTGGAGGATATACTGTATATCACAGTAATCAAATATAAAGGTAGTCACATGTGTGTCTGATGAATTATACCAGAATTGCACTGTTCTGTTTTTCTAATAGCCACCTCCTGTGTGTACACCACTGTCACTGTAAAAAGAAGGATATATAACTTCATTCTGATGCGGGTAGGTCACAATCCTCAGGAACTGGAGCCTTTTTGCAATGGGATGCGTGTTCTTTCCGGCCAACTTTACTGAAGTAGCTGTTGTCAGCAACACTTGAAATGGACCATCATATCTTGGCTCTAGAGAATGTTTTCGGAGGAACTTCTTAACCATCACCCAATCACCAGGAAGTATGCTGTGAGTACCGGTATCTAAATCAGGATCTGGAATGGAAGAATATACTCGTGCATGGATATTAGTTAATTCTTTGGCCAGAGCCGTCACATAATCTACCAAAGTATCAGACTGTAATTGCAACTGTTGCGGGTAGTAACAACCTAACCTGGGAGCTGTACCAAACAAGATTTCAAAAGGGGACAAAGAATACTTCCCTCTCGGGGAGTACCGTACACTGAATAAAGCTATTGGCAAACTTTCTGGCCAGGACAGACCTGTATCTTTGGCCATTTTCAACATTCGGGTTTTAAGTGTCTGGTTCATTCTTTCCACCTTCCCACTACTCTGAGGATGATAAGGTGTGTGAAATGGTAACGTTGGAACCTAGGGCATTCCATATTTCTTTTGTAATAGTAGCAGTGAACGCAGGACCTTGATCACTTTCTATAACCTCGGGTACCCCAAATCTGCAAACCACCTCCAAAAGTAACTTTTTAGCTGTGGTTTTCGCTGTCTGATTTGCAACTGGATATGCCTCGGGCCATCCTGAGAACATGTCTACAACTACCAGGGCATACTCGAATCTACCACTCTTTGGCATTTGTATGTGGTCGATCTGTATTCTCTGGAAGGGGTAGAGTGGTCTGACTGAATGTTTCGGGGGAGTTTTCTCCAGCCTTCCGGGATTGCATGCTAGGCAGGTGTGGCAGGACTTGCAGTACTGGTTAGTTAAAGTAGTAATTCCTGGAGCTACATAATGTTTGTTTATGAGCGAGTTCATCAAAGTCTTTGAGAGATGGGTTGGCCCATGGGCCCACTGTACCACAGCTGGGTACAAAGCTCTGGGGAGACATGGGCGGGTTCCTACAGTCCAAAGGTCATTCATCCGTACTGCTCCCATCTTATTCCACGTAGTTTTCTCTTGGTCTGCAGCGTCTGTTTGAGTCTTTTTAAGTAGGTCTGTGTGTACCGCTTCTGGTTGTGGATGGTGTATCCCCACAAAGTCTGTGGTTTGAGCCTCTAGAGGGGTCATGGCTGCTTGTTTTGCTGTTTCATCGGCAAGGTAGTTTCCTCTGGCTTCTGGTGTGGTTCTCTTTCCATGGGCTTTAACCTTGAGTATTGCTACTTGTTCAGGGAGTTGGAGTGCTGTCAGCAGTGCATCTATTGCCCTTCCATGCTTCACCGGGGTACCGGCTGTAGTCAAGAAGCCGCGAGTCTTCCATATAACTCCAAAGTCTTGGGCAATGCCCAGTGCGTACCGCGAATCAGTATAGATGTTTGCTGTTTGTCCTTCTGCAATCTGGCAGGCTACTGTAAGGGCATAGAGCTCAGCCTCTTGAGCAGACATGGATGCTGGGAGCGAGGCGGCTTTCATAACTACAGTCTCTGTGGTAACCGCATATCCTGTATGGTAGTTGCCAAATGAATCTACAAATCTGGAACCATCAACATACAAGGTGAGTTGAGGATCTTGGATCGGTGAATCCAGGACAGAGGGTAGATGGGTGGTTTCCGCCTTCATGAGTTCAAAGCAATCATGTTCATATTCATCCAAGGTAGGGGCAGGTAAGTCTGTGTTCTCTTCTTCCTGTTCGTCCAGAGACATATCACGATTTCCCCCCTGGACAAGAGGAAGAAGGGTAGCGGGGTTCAGCTGCTGGCATCGAAGCAGTGTGACATTGTCAGGCAGGAGAAGAGAGCATTGCAACCGAAGGTGCCGAGCAGAGGAAATATGCTTGGGCTGCACTTGATTCAAGATGGCAGAGATATCGTGAGGGGCAAGCAGCTGTAGGGGATACCCCAAAACAATATCTGAAGTTTTGTCCAATAGGGCCTGGGCAGCAAAAACAGCTCGGAGACAAGATGGGCCTCCTCTAGCGACAGAGTCCAGGCGGGCAGAATAGTAACCAATGGGGCGGTTACGGAGTCCATAACTTTGTGTCAGCACCCCTGAAGCGTGTCCTTGGGTCTCAGAAATAAACAACCTAAAGGGCTTTCCATAGTCAGGAAGACCAAGTGCAGGAGCAGTGCTGATCGCCTTTTTCAAAAGGGAAAAGTTAGTAAGGGCTTCTTCGGACAATGCAAAGGGGACACACGGCAGGTTGTCATATAGTGGCTGCATGAGAAGGGAGGCCACAGGTATCCAGGCTCTGCAATAAGAAATCAGTCCCAAAAAAGCATGTAGGGCCTTAGCGCTGCTGGGGGGTGAAAGGGCTTGGATGGCTTCAACGCGCTGTTGCGTAATGTGCTTCGCGCCATGAGATATGCAATGTCCCAGGAAAACAACACGGGGAGAGCACCACTGTAACTTCTCTTTCGAGGCCTTGCATCCTTGTTGAGCCAGGTACACCAGAAGGCTGACAGAAGATTGTTCCGCTGTTTCCTGAGAGGGGGCACAGACGAGCAAGTCATCCACATATTGAAGAACCACAACCAGGTCCGGGTGGGGGTTAGGCCAGTTGGAGAGGATGAGGGACATGGCCTTGGTGAACTGGTTGGGTGAGTTCTGGGCGCCTTGAGGGAGAACACCCCAGGTATACTGCTTTGAAGCATGTGTGAAGGCAAACAAGTACTGACAGGAGGGGTCCAATGGGACACTAAAGAAGGCATTTGCTAAATCGATGACAGTGAAAATCGTTGCAGATGGGGGAACCCCTGACAGAAGAGTGTGTGGATTGGGGACAAGTGGTGTCTCCAAAACGGTGGCCTCGTTCACTGCTCTAAGATCCTGTACTAACCGAAACTTATCCGGGTGACCCTTGGGGGTCTTCTTCTTAATAGGAAACAATGGGGTATTGCAAGGGGAAGTACAGGGTATCAGGGCACCCTTTCCCAACAAAACTTCAATTTGCTCAGAAATTGCCTGAGTCTGGACAGGTTTGAGGGGGTATTGTGCCCTTCTAGGAAGAACAGCTCCTGGCTTGAGAAGGACTACCACCGGGGGAACTGACAACCTACCTACATCCTCTGGGCCAGTGGACCAGAGGCAGGAGGGTATTTGATCAAGGAAATGGTCAGGGATAGATTCCGGCGGGACCTGCAGGGACATCAGGATGGGGAGGGAACATAATGCTGACGTGTCACCCTCACTCAGGGCAGTGGACACGGAGATGGACCCGTCAGCATTATACATAATGGAGGCCTGAAGCCGGGAAAGAACATCCGCCCCCAAGAGATTGAGGGGACAGGTGTTCGAAACCACAAATCTAGCCAACAATGCAGGGGTAGTACCCACCTGTAGAGGTCTCATGAGAGGGCTGGACCGAGACTGACCGTCCACACCCACGCAGGACACATCTATAGAGGATAAGTAGGAGGGGTCAGGGATTTCTGCCTCCCGAATGACGCTACGACAAGCCCCTGTGTCCACCAGAAAGTTGGTGGGGCGGCCCTCTATTGGGATCAAAATATTTGCTAGAGGACCCGCCCCTGACCGGGTTGTGGCGGCCATCATTGAAAGGGAAGGGGAGGAGGCAGAAGACACAGGGTTGCCGTATTCCTATGCGAGGGGTTGAGGGCGCTCCCCTCGGGGAGAAGGAGGAGGGAAAGCCCTGGCATTTGGACGCTGATCATACCTGTGGTCAGGGTATTGATCATACCTGGAGTCCGGGTATTGATCATACCTGGAGTCCTGGTACTGATCATTCCTGGAGTCCTGATTCCGATCGTATCTAGAATCCTGGTTTCGATCATATCTATGGTCAAACTGGTTCCGATCATACCCATGGTCATACTGGGGGGGGTTACGGCTAAACCGTCTGGGGGCCCTACAGTCCCTCCGGTAGTGACCCTGAACCCCACAATTAAAGCAAGTAATCATAGGTCTCCGAAACAGGCTGGGAGCCACAGCCAGTGGGGTTCGGGAGCCACAGGTAGTGGTTGGGCGGGGGCTACAGGTAGTGGTTGGGCGGGAGCTACAGGTAGTGGTTGGACGGGAGCTACAGTCATCAGGGGCGTAACTTCTGGGAGTGATTGCTGTACTTCCAAACCTCTTGCAACAGGCAATAAGGCGTCTAAGGATAAAGTCCTATACTCTGGGCGGGCCACCATCAGTCCCTTCCGTAATGGTTCTTTCAAACCTGCGACGAAAGCACTTGACAGCATCTGGTAATGAGTTTTGGTATGTATAGAAAATCCTAGATCATTAAAGACCTGATTGAGTCTCATGTAAAACTTTTCCACCGACTCTGTCGGGCCTTGTGTCACATCCTGAAAGCTAGTGGACTGATCTGCTAGTTTACCCCTAGCCCAGTCCTGCAGCTGTTCACAAAACACAACCCCCGAGTTATATGAGACGTCGGAGTCTAACCGGGAATCATTAAAACATTGCTCCATTAAGGGCCAGTATGCATCCCCCGCTTTAATTTCACACAAGCTAGCTAGGTCCTTCCATGCCGATGAGTATGTCTTTTGGATCTGTGCAATTCTCCTATAAAACGGCATGGGGTGCAATTCTGGGTCGGGGAGAGAGACTACAAGGGTGGAGGCTTGCGAGGGGGAAAAGGAGGCATACCTGAGCGGAGCGTCAGGCAGCATCCGGGCAGGCCCCGAGTTCCAGGTTATCTCGTCCTTCAGGCCCTGGGTTGTACATCGCTCATCAGTACCTTCCCATTCAGAGCCTGCTAGATCATAGCAAGGTAGGCTGGGGTTTAGGGAAAGGGGTGGGGGTGGTAGTGATGTAGGAGGGAGCAGTGCCCTTGCAGGGGTGGATTGAGGAGGCCCTGGCACTGGAGCAGATTGAGCGGAGGCAGCGGATGGCTGAGCCAGTGAGCCCGACACTGCAGGCATCACCGGAACAAAGGCCGGTGGGCAGTAGTAGCTGCCATCTACGTTCAATACTGGATATAAGGGACAGATCGGTGTGGGTGGGGGGGGGTTGCAAGAGGGAGAAGAAAGAGAGGAGCTATGAAAAAGATGGCAGAGGGGGAGGAGCTATGAAAAAAAAAACGGCAAGGATTTGGAGAAGAAAGGGAGGAGCTAAGAAAAAGATGGCAGAGGGGGGAGGAGGTATGGAAAAAAGCGGCAAGGATTTGGAGAAGAAAGGGAGGAGCTAAGAAAAAGATGGCAGAGGGGGGGGGGAGCTATGAAAAAAAAGAGCGGCAAGGATTTGGAGAAGAAAGGGAGGAGCTAAGAAGAAGATGGCGGAGGGGGGGGAAATCAGGAATCAAGGAAAAAGTAAAGACAAAGCAAGGAGAGAAGAAAATAAAAAAAATTCAACCTTCAGCCAGATATTAAAAACAGAAATCAATGTCAACAGCAGTTGATATATATATGACAAGAAATCCAGATATATCTATACTTATCAGAAACAAGTAATTGCTTAACCATGCGGTCCTTTCAGACTGGCAAGGGAAGGGTTCGTTCTATTCCTGTACCAACACAGTGCTTTCCAGCAAAAACCCCATAAGCATATATATATATATAAAATTAACTAAGAAATGGAAAGGCACAAAAATGAAAAAGGTTTTCTGGTTAGACAGCAAAGGGATAAAGATAATAGTTTATAAAAACCCTAGAGTTAGTTGCTGTCCAGCCTTGACAAAAGGCAAAAAGTTTCAGGCACACATTAGCAGAAAGCCAGAGACGAAAGAGTTAAGTATGCTGGTTAGAAAACCCTTAATTAGTATGCAGCTGTGACAAAAGGCAAAAGGTTTCAGGCACACATTAGCAGAAAGCCAGAGACGAAAGAGTTAAGTATGCTGGTTAGAAAACCCTTAATTAGTATGTAGCTGTTGACAAAAGGCAGAAGTGTAAGGGAAAAAGCAATTTAAGACACAAAAATATACACAGATAGCCAGCTAGCAGAAGCCACACAAAAACGACCTCCTCCAGCTCAGCCCCCACCTTTCCTAGCACAGGGAAGTTCAGTAAACAAAACCCCCGCGTTATTCAAAGCAAGGACAAAATGTGGAAAAGCTGACTCAATATCTCACCACAGACATACTCAAATAATCCCCAGTATCCCAATGTACCCCAATTTATCTAAAAGGGGTTTTGAAATATTTATCACAAGCCTAAATATAACAAAAGCCCATATATCGCAGCTAACTTCCTTAGAGCTGCCCAGACTCAGCCAAGCCAGCATGCACTCCCCGTGCACACCACCTTTATCACATCGGCTTAATCCGAGACGATGCACGACCAGTACCTAACTTAGTAGGCCGATTTCACACACCCCTTACAGTACAGAACCACACAAACAGCTCACACCCTTACAGAACCATACACAGCATACAAACAGGCAAGAACCAAAAAAATTAATAGCAGTGAATCAGCACAAGCCGGGGTTCGCTTCTGGACCAGAATTATACCGTCTGTTTCAAAGGCTCGGAATTTGCAGACAAACTAGATGGGAACAGAGGCCGTCCGGCCTGTAACACGGTGTAAGGGAGCCAAAAAAAACTAGAACTTACCGTGTTTAGGGGTTCATGACGCCCCTTTCAATGGTAGACGGTCCCTCAATTCTCAGCCAGTTTCTTGTGCGTCCACAAAGTCTGTCCTTGAAGTCCAAAAACCATGTTGGCGCGTCAATTGATTTAGATTTGTAATGATTCACTGGTATAATCTGTGGAAATAAGCAAAGACAAACGAACACACACTCACTCAGCTTCTGAGGGCTGGAGCTGTAGGAAAAAGCAGACACACACACACAGAGATGCAGGGGGTAAAATGTGAGCAGATGCTGATGGCAATCTTCTCATCCTTAGCTTTATTCTCCTTATGTCGTCACAGAATACACACCCATCAATCCCTCCCAATAACCCTTTACTCCTCCCATTTACCCTCCCATTCTGTTAATCCACATGGCAAGGTCTTTGTTTCATCATAAATGATAGGGGTTTCTCGATCAGAACTGCAAGGATGTAGTGAGGTGGGCTGGAAAGGGGCATGTCCAGGACAGGAGGAAGAATATGACAGTCATTCGTTGGGAAATAGTTCCAGCAAATCGCCCAATTAGAAATCCATACACAGGAAACCAGCACGTTGCCTTTTAAGGGAAAAACAGTCCAGGATACAAATTCATTTTCCATCTCCAAAAGGCAGGATGTAGCAAAGTCACAATTTCCTCTTGAAATGATCAGGAATGCATGGAAGAGTGAATACAATGGGGGATGGGGAAGCTTCATATAGCATATATCATTTCTAATATAAACTATTTTCAAGGAAAATAAACACTTATTGCGATACATATATTTCACACATGCATAAATATATTTTATATATAAAAAGGTATCAAAAATAATATGAAGAATAATACTAAACATTATTAATAATTCTAATATAAAGATTAGCGCAGCTTATCAAATAGGCATTATTACAGAAATCTATCACAACCATACCCCCCCCCAAGTGGGCAGCTCTTACCTCTGGGCGGCAGCTTCTGGTATGTCTCCTACTTGCGGCCGTGTCTCTCCTCCTAGGCAGCCAATAGGATCACCTGTCCCACTTCCCACTTCCTGATTGGCCTGGGAGGAAAATCAGTGTGACTATAGCGAATGTTCATTCGCTATGGTCACACAACTGAGTGGGCTCAGGGAGCAGTGCTCTGCACCCCAAGCCCACCCTTTTTTAAGTCTATTAGAGCCTCTGGCTCTAATCACCTGCTTAAAAAAAAAAACCTTAGGAGTCTACGTGTACAGTACCCCGCATGTAGATTAGGGGGCCGGATGCATGGATAGGGGAGCAGCGCCCGTGTGCCCCTAATGAACAGTCCGCCTCTGGCTGCCATGACTACTCTGGCATCTCTTGAAGCTTTTAATTGATATATTTTTCAAAGCAGCAAATTGTCCTTTTAACACTATGGTGATCACACAAAATATTGACACTTTGGACCCAATTTGGACATTTTCAGTAAGGGGTGTACTCACTTTTGTTGCCAGCATTTTAGACATTAATGGCTGTGTGTTAAGTCATTTTGAGGGGACAGCTAGTTTACACAGTTATACAAGCTGTACACTCACTACTTTACATTGTAGCAAAGTGTAATTTCTTCAGTCTTGTCACATGAAAAGTGTGAGGGGTTAGCTCGGTAGCGGGGTGTGTGACCCCTTGGTTAGGTTCACCACACACTGAATTTATACAGACTGGCAGTCGAAGATGGTTGAAAACAAAGTTTCTGGTTTATTTTTCCATCTTGCTGGAAAACAATTGCAAGCATCCAAACAGCATAAACAAAATCAAAACATAAAAAAAACTCTAGCCACTCTGGGCGTCAACCTTCCACACAGGAACCTATCTATGAAGTCTAACACAGCCTACTGCTGGGTAGACAGTGCTGGTCAAACAGCACAAACAACAGTCTTTTGATATTTATCACACAGGAAAAAGTCAATGGTCTCCTCACCTCATCAGGAGACTTTTAAATGCTGCTTTCCTTACTCTCAAAGCCTCAGGAATGATCCAGCAACACAGTGGCAATCCTCTGGCTACTTCTAAAGGCCTTGATTGCTTCATTCTAAACAGCTGAAGCTTTTAAATGGCCTTTAGCTTTCCTCTAGCTACGTTTGTAGCCGACGCCCGATAACAATCTGTGTATCGTCTAAACAAGGCAGAAATGTACGTCCCGTCAGTGACAACACCCACAGATTTACCTGACTTCCTGTCACAAAAGTTATACTAAAATATTTACAAAAATGTTAGGGGTGTACTCACTTTTGTGAGATACTGTAAAGTACCTGTAATAAATAAAAAATTAAACCCAACATTTCATATTCTTCAGATGTGCCTGCTGTACTATATATTTGTATGAACATGTATCCTGCGCTCTTTGTATTGCTTCCCTTGTGTTCCTGCCAGTCTCTTTGCTTTCCTAAGCAAAACTTTTTTTTAACACTGTATATAACTAGTTGCTAAGCAGGGGGCCGGGAAGGGGTCCGCCGCGTCCTTAACAACCGATGAGTCATCAGCTTTCAGAGGCCTTCCCCGATGAAAGCTGAATTTTTTAAAACAGCATGGGATTCCCCCCAGGTCTATACCAGGCACTTCGGATCTAGTATGGATTTGGAGGGGATCCCCACGACAATTTTTATTTTTTTAAATGGCGTGGGGTCCCCCCAAAATCCATACCAGACCCTTTTCTGAGCATGCCACCCAGATAAGGAAAATGGGAGGGGACGAGTGAGCGCCCCCCATCTGAACCATACCAGGCCGCATGCCCTCAACATAGGGGGGTGGGTGCTTTGGGGCAGGGGGGGCTCTTTTCTGGACAACCCTGGCCAATGGTTGTCGGGGTGTGTGGGTGGGGGGCTTATCAGAATCTTGAATCCCCCACTAACAAGGGGGCCCCAAAGATCCCTCCCCCATATAAATGGGTATCAGGTATCGTAATGTAAGGGAGAATTTAAAACTGACCACAAATGCAAGTTTGGATTTTTTTTAGCAATTACCAATATAAAGAGGTGTTTCTACACTGGCCACCAATGTAATGGGGATTTACACTGACCACTAATGTAACAGGAGCATTCACAGTTGCCATTAATGTAAGGAGGGGTTAACACTGACCACCAATGTAAGGGGGACATTCACACTGACTGCTAGTGTGAGTGAAAGGATTGTCCACCAAGTCCCAATGTAATGAGAATATTTACACTGACCACCAATGTAACTGAGACATTTAGCCTGCGTTCACATTTGTGTGTGTCGGGAATGCATGCAAAATTGCTTTTCTGACACCACAGAAACGTGCTGCCCATTAGCAGATAAACAACAGTGTCATTAATTGTTAATGATACCCTGATGCATCTGCTGAGATGTGCGTATTCCCATGCATCAAAAACCACGATGCTGTGGTATCATGTTATTTTGAAAAAGGGTTCCACCTCTAATTTGCTTACCTTTACAGAATAGGCTGATGTTAGGCTTAGTGAGCACAGTGGCAAGTAGGATTTTTAGGCATGACCCATTACCTCCACCAGTGGGCAGCATTCAGCAGAAGTGATGGTGGAGGTGACCCCAGGGGGGAATGATATAAATATGAATGCTGCCACTATTTACATATCAATGCAGCCGCTCCACAGCGATTTACATTTTAATGCTGCCACTATTTACATATCAATGCAGGTAATCTACATGTAAACACAGGGGGCCAGATCCACATAGATCGGCACCGGCGCAGCATATGTGAGATACGCTTCGCCGCTGTAACTTTTGGCTGCTTTGAATCCTCAAAGAATTTGCACCGTAAGTTACGGCGGCGTAGTGTATCTCTGGCGGCGGAATTCAAATCGGCGATTAGGGGGCATGATTAATTTAAATGAAGCGCGTCTGAATGAACTGTGCATGCTCCGTTTCGAAATTTCACGCTGTGCATTGCGCGAAATGCTATTTATATTTTCAGTGCACCTTGTAGTCTATGCGATTATGTAGCGTTTATCATGTGATTTTTCCACATGCAATGTACACTTTATTTAACACTTTATCTATGGTAGTAAGTCACTATTCACTAGAGCGCAACACCAAATATTGTTTTTTTTTTACAAATGAGACTAAAATGTAATTATTTGGCCTCAATGCCAAACGATATGTCTAGCGAAAATCCAATACAGCTCACCATCCAAAGAACACTATTCCTACAGTAAAGCATGGAGAGGGTAATATCCTGTTATGGGGGTGTTTCTCTGTATCAGGGACTTGAGCACTTGTCAGGATAGAAGAAAAATGGATGGGGCAAAATACCATCAAATTCTTCAGGAAAATCTGCTGCCTCATGCCAGAACGTTGTTGTAACGGTCAGGAGTTAACGGCGTTTTAGATATTCCATTCCAAACCAAAGACAGCTATTGACACGCCACAATCCGGCAGACGAACCCCAATAACGAGACACACAGCTCTGTTTGAGGTTCAAACGAATAGCGCCTTTAATGGGAAACTCAGGCTTCTTATATACAGTTAGCAACCAAATATGAACAATGACTGAACTCCACCCACAGCATGATACAATGAGCCCAATACACATCTTTTGGGTAGACTTTCTGGCACCAGGTCTGACATGATTTACATGAGATATTTAACTAATCATTTACCCAGACAAGGTGACTCCAAGATAGGCTCCTCTCACCTGCTATACAATACACATTCCTTTAGTAGACATAATTTACATGCTAATTAACTACAGCTGACAAGTCAGACATGTGCTAACTCACAACACACATTATCATTACTAGAACTTCACACAATACAGTGTCAATTATCATAACACAATGAAAGGTTCTTAGAAGCCAGACTAAGGTTAATTTACATGACAGTAGCAGACGACATTAACATCTTAACAGTCTATGTTCCCACATTGAATGAGTCCCTCTTTCAATTGACCTGTTGGGTTCAGAATCAACAACCTGTAATTAGTTCTTCCAGACATTCTTGAATATATTATGGATTACAGACCCATGTTAAAGCAATCCAACATATGTCCATTATTTCCTGGCTCAATCTGTGCCCAAAAGTGACTCCCGTTACAGTTTGCCTTCTAACCTGACAATGACCCAAAGCAAACAGCAAAAATGACCACACACTGTTGAAAGAGAAACATGTGAATGTCCTTTCATGGCTTAGTCACAACCCAAGCCTAAACCCCATTGGAAAATCTGTGGATGACTTGAAGACTGCAGTCCACAAACGGTCACCATCAAATTTAGCTGAACTTAAGCAGTTCTGCAAAGAAGAGTGGGCAAATATCGCAAAGTCTAGATGTGCACAGTTAGTAGAAAAATACCCTAAAAGACTAAAGGCTGTATGTAATTAAAGCAAAAGGTGCTTCAACAAAAGACTGACATAATGGGGATGATCCCTTTTCCAACTCATTGATTCTGTTTTTGATTTTTTTTTTCCTCTGACATGTTGGTGTTATATCTGTCACTTGAATGTTATAAGTTGCACTAGTAAATACAGCTGGATAAAACAAAAATGCTGTCTGTCTTCATTGGACATTCAATCTTTCGTTGCTGTTCATGGAAGAACATCTGTTAGTTACATACAGTATTTGCACAAAATGCATTTTTATCACGTGCCCTGGGGTATAAACATTTGCACCATGGAGTTCACACTTCTTAAGTGGAGGGCTTCCACCTCATGGCTTGGTACTTGACTGGGAGACCACAAGTGCTTAATTAGAGGTAGAGTTTACAGGCATCTAAGAAAGGATGCTGGAGCCAGTGGGGACTAACATTAAAAATCTGACTGTGCCACTGAAAGTATTGCTTGTATACTAGAACCTTTATGTTTACATTTTGATGTATCCCATAAAGGAATATTTAATTGCCATTTGGAAGAATAAAAGTGGAAAACAAATGCGTTTGGACTCACGTCAGCCACTAACAGCCTTTGGACTCACGTCTTTTCCTTCATGCGTGCTATGACCCCTGTCATTTTATGCTAATATCACATAATCTATAAAGTCTTTCCGATCCAGCTGAAATCCACTCATTTACATGAAACCATATCTTTTAGTGGTTTTAGTGGTGATGCTCACCAACCTAAACCCTAGTTCATGGGTGGAAACTGATTTGAAACTTTAGATTTGCTCACCAGTGATAAACTGTTTGGCAAGTACAGATTTAACCCAGATTGCCTGATTAACTGATAATTTGAACAGCATTATAACCTAACTTGATATTTTTATAGGTAATATTTCTGACGTCCCAAAAATTATACAAAAATGAGAAGTGAAAAGTTGCATAGAGCCAGAGCAGAATTAATGTAAAACTCAATGGGGGTTATTTACGAAAGGCAAATCCACTTTGCACTACAAGTGCACTTGGAAGTGCAGTCGCTGTAGATCTGAGGGGGACATGCAAGTAAAATAAAAAACAGCATTTTTGCTTGCACATGATTGGATGGTAAAATCAATAGAGCTTCCCCTAATTTCAAAGCTTCCGCTTAGATCTACAGTGATCTATAGAGACTGCACTTACAAGTGCACTTGTAGTGCAAAGTGGATTTGCCTTTCGGAAATAACCCCCAATGTGTTATAGCTTTAATATAGGTCCAGCTTTAAAATGCACATCTGCAGTCACCAAAATTGTAAAAAGGCAAAGCTTTGTTATCCTTACTTGTTTAAAAAAAAAAAAAAAAAAAACATTAAGGGTCCATTCACACTTCTAAATCCAGTGGTGATCACTACACAATGTGCAGCGCATGTTCGGGTGCCATTATGCCACGCCTTTAAAAAAATCACATGATGCTTGTCACCTGACAAATGTCATACCGAAGCCCATTCAATGCAGCACATTGGCATTAAAATAAAAGACAAATAGCATTATTTTTGTGTTGTAACTATTATAGACTATGCAGTCCAATGCTGCTGGTTAAATGAACCTTGAGGCCTCGTACACACGGCCGAGGAACTCGACGTGCCAAACACATCGAGTTCCTCGGCCAGTTCAGCACTGAAGCCGCCGAGGAGCTCGGCGGGGCGAGAGCTCCCATAGAACAACGAGGAAATAGAGAACATGTTCTCTATTTCCTCGCCGAGCTCCTCGTCGGCTTCCTCGGCCGAAAGTGTACACACGGCCGGGTTTCTCGGCAGAATTCAGCCAGAAACTCGGTCGGAAGCTGAATTCTGCCGAGGAAACTGGTCGTGTGTACGGGGCCTGAGATTTCCATTTACTTTTATTCACATGACATCAGAGTACAAAATGAGGAGAAGGGATCGCTAGAATAGACAATAATAAAATCCTTACAAAGCACCCCACTACCACTCTATTCAAATGATATTGCTACTGTTTGTCTCCATTGTGGATTTCCCATTACTTTAACTTTACATGAACCAATATTACAGGGACAGGAAGTGAAGGGAAATATCCTCAATGGGGATACAGGCAAAAAAAAAAAAAACATGAAAAAGAAGGCAAAAGCAAAATGCCCCCTCAATGGCATTTTTTTCTACTACTGAATCTGGAATATTCTTTCCAGCCATTGACAACAGACATTGCCTAGAAATATATGGGGCACTATGACTCCTGACCTTTATATTCTAAACTGTATGTTGTATGTTACATAATGTACTAATATCATATAGTACATTACATTGTGCCAGCCACAGTATTCTGTAAGCTCTGCTGTACATTTCAAATCTATGTTTTTACTGTCTCAATATTTGCTGGTTGCCATGTAGTTTCTATCTGTATTAATAAAGTTGTTATATTAGGTTGGGCTCACAAAAAAACATTAGCTTAATATTCTGTTTAGCTTTAAAAATGATCCTTTAGGTATATATACATCTGTGGGACTCTCATTCATAGTAAATAAAAGTTATATTGTGGGTGAGTGCAAAGACTTCTGTAAATGTGTGCAGTGTATATTGTGGGGCTCAGGTTTTGTTTACTCATGCCCATTACAGGGTCACTAAAGGAAATATTTTTTTTAGCTAAATAGCTTCCTTTACCTTACTGCAGTCCTGGTTTCATGTCCGCATTGTTCGTTTTTGCTCTGATGTTGCTGTAATCCTTCTCTGTTCTGAACACTTCCTGGTTGTCTGTTTCCTGATGAAAAAAGTCATGGTAGCTTTCTCTCTGTGGTCACTAATCAAGGAGGTGTGATTACTGTGTGTCTAAAACCCCTCAACACCAATCAGTTTAGTTTTACAAACCATCACTGCCCTGTATTGGCTCTGAGTCTCTGTACATCACATAAGCAGGAAACAGCATGCAAAAACGAAACTGAAACTGCAGGTACATTACATGATTGATTTTATCTATTTTTAATATTTTTTAAAAGGAATCAGTTAACTATTATGTCTCTATACCCTGTAAACAGTCATTTCAGCAAAAAAAAGAAAGAAAATCATTTACAACTCCTTTAAGTACCACCTAATATTCAGCACATTGTTGCCACACCCACTCTTTGTTGTGGACATGCTGTGTATGCTTCATGTTTGTTCTTTTTTTAGAGTGTTCGATTTTGTTATAGGGCAACATTTTGTCATGTAGCGTTACACTGTTTATTTGGTAATCATAGAAAAGTTTATGGCACAGTAGGCAGAACATATATATCCTATAAACTTATATAAATAATATAACACTGGACTTTTTCTTTGTGGATTTATTGGTTGCAGCCTTTTATTATAGGTATTACATATTACATATTTTTTTAACAGCATATAATAATACCAGCTTTTGAAAAAAAATACCAACAGAATATCATGCTCACCTATTTCAAGCTCGAGGTACTAAACATTCTAACACAAAGGGGTTTATTTACTAAAGCTAGAGAGAGCAAAATAAGTCACAATTCTGAAGAGAAACCAACCCGTTTCTAACCTCAGCTTGTTTAATTAAGCTTTAGCAATACAACCTGGAAGCAAGGGCGGATCCAGAGTCTAGTCTCGGGAGGGGCACTGCCAGAAAATAAGGTGTTGCTTACAGAAATCAATTAGGTGTCCGGTGTGTCCACTGCAATGTTGCAGTACCGCTAAAAAATCAATGATCGCCGCCATTACTAGGAGATGGTCAGAGACTGCACACGTGGTACAAGGGATGGTCAGAGACTGCAGACATGGTACAAGAGATGGTCAGAGACTGCAGACATGGTACAAGGGATGGTGAGAGACTGCAGACGTGGTACAAGGGATGGTCATGACACTTTTGTATATTAATGCAGTCCTACTTTTGTATATAAATGCAGCCCCACTTTTGTCTATGAATGCAGCTCCACTTTTGTCTATGAATGCAGCCCCACTTTTGTCTATGAATGCAGTCCCACTTTTGTCTATGAATGCAGTCCCACTTTTGTATATTAATGCAGCCCCACTTTTGTCTATGAATGCAGTCCCACTTTTGTATATTAATGCAGTCCCACTTTTGTATATTAATGCAGCCCCACTTTGTATATGAATGCAGCCCCACTTGTATATTAATTCAGCCTCACTTTTGTATATTAATGCAGCCCCACTTTTGTATATTAATGCAGCCCCACTTTTGTATATTAATGCATCCCCACTTTTTTATATTAATGCAGCCCCACTTTGTATATGAATGCAGCCCCACTTGTATAATAATGCAGCCCCACTTTTGTATAATAATGCAGCCCCACTTTGTATATTAATGCAGCCCCACTTTTGTATATCAATGCAGCCCCACTTTTGTATATCAATGCAGCCCCACTTTTGTAAATTAATGCAGCCCCACTTTTGTATATTAATGCAGCCCCACTTTTGTCTATGAATGCAGCCCAACTTTGTATATGAAGCAGGTATCTCCTCTCCCAACGTGTGTCATGGAACAAACAGGAGCAGTAGGTCTGTGTTCGGCAGGGCAGTGTGCTCTAGCAAGGTCCTCCCCCTAGACGGGCTTGTGTGATAGACAAAACACTGATTCAATCAGTGTTCCATACACGCAGGAGAGAGGGAAATGCTGCAGTCAGCTACAGCTCAAAGCAGCCTCAGGACAGGCAGCCTACCGGGCTGGGCCAGTCCGGCCCTGGTGATTAGAGAGAGAGAGAGAGTGAGAGACTCGGCAGCTGCAGCTGCAGGCACCGCAAAGCAGTTTTTAAAAGCCAATGTGACATGATTGTCTCGGGGGGGGGGGGGGCAATTTCCCTGTTGCCCCCCCCCCCCCCCCTGGATCCGCTGGTGCCTGGAAGCTGATTGGTTTCTCTGCAGAATTGTGACTCATTTTGCCCTCTCTAGCTTTAGTAAATAAACCCAAAAGTCTAATTTCTTAAGAAATTGATAAAAAAACTTGTAACTCAGGATTGCGACAAGGGAGGGAGCAGGACATGCTTTTTCTTGGATCCTCGCTGAGTGCTTCAATAATGACGCATTTTATTTTATTTTATAGGTACTGATTTGTGCCAGGACCATTGAAAACCTTTTAAACCAATCATACACAAGTACAATAGACCTGTAAATAAAGTGTATTTTTTTTTTAATTTAAAGTATTTTGTCTGCCCCACCTTCCACTTTTACTCTTTTGAAATATTGCTTAATAGTATATATCTATCACATTAATACATTGCATTAAAATATTTTTATCTATCTACTAGAGGGAAAAAATAAGTCTACATACATCTATCAATTACTAATAAAAATTGGTTAATTGGAATATCATGAGCCTGCAAGTCACATCATGCTTAAAAGTGTAACATAAATCAACAATAATGTACAAGTCATGTCATCTGAACTCCAATGAAAAAATAAACATTCTACCACCTTATGAATGTAGAAATTATGATTATCATGCATATATCTGTGTTTTATACATTAATATTCCATTTACTGTCAAATGACTACACATGTCAACATCAGACTTCTCTCTGAAATACACTAGAGGCTTTTGTAATAAAACTCCAATTAACATATACATTGTATTATGTTTAGTGCTCAGGTTTTCATAAATTGAAAGATAGATATCATTTATGAGTATTTTTTTGTTCATTGAATACAATAAAACACTCAAATACCTACGTCTTTGGAACTTTGACACAGTGTTTATCATTTCATAGGTAAATATAACAGGGGATCTAAACCCCTAGTACTGTGTATTATAAACATGTTGCCTTTTTTTTTTTTTTTTTACTTAATACTGTTTTTTAGCCTTTTCTTTCCTCCTTTTATGTCTCAAAGCTTCTGATCCCCCCCAGTCTCTCTCAGCCAGTTGCCACATGCACTTACTCCAGTGTTGGCTGGAAGTCAGTGTTCCAAACCAGTTTAATGATAGTAGTAATAACAACCCTGGTTGTACAAAGTGTGTTGTCATGGCCGCTTGTAAGTCTCCAGCAAAAATAATCATAAAAGGGTGACAATACAGTTTGGTTAGGAAGGTGTATCTTCATGGTAGAATACAGCGATGTATCCTGGCCTAGGCCGACAAGGCCCAGGCCTAGAGCAGCACTTTGCAGGGGGCAGCAGGAAAAGAGTCCCAGCCAGCTTGCACTGTTAGTGTAGCACCAGTCTTATGAGGTGGACTGGGCTGAGAGGCAAATTAGTCTAGTGCCCCCATAAAGCAGCCACACTGATTCCGGTATGCAGGCGGCCAGCATTCCGCAACTGTGGGGGGGGGCACCACTTCTAATTTTGACTGTCCTATCTTCCTGGACCACAAACCTTCCCCACCGTGCTATGTGTTTTCTGCTGCACCATTGGCATGGTTATATCTTCTTAGTCCTCTCCATAAAATTATCAGAAATTTGTGCTTAAAGTAGAACTATTTTCCATTTAGATAGAGTATGTCAGTTTATTTTTTT
Source organism: Rana temporaria (assembly GCF_905171775.1). Taxonomy (NCBI): domain Eukaryota; kingdom Metazoa; phylum Chordata; class Amphibia; order Anura; family Ranidae; genus Rana; species Rana temporaria. The sequence continues at coordinate 122,395,653 of NC_053491.1, read as the reverse complement.
ACCATCCATGTCCCATTGCAGAGATTTCCTTTCACTTCCAGCCCCATAGCCAAACAGAAAAGAGAGAGGAAATCTATGCAAATTAGGCCAGTCCCCCCCCCCCCCAGAACTAGTCCCCTCACTCAAAAATGTCAGGGCGGGTCTTAAACATAAATGGGTGTGGACTTGACAGGAAGGGGTGGGTCATATTTAAATTAGGGGGTGCATGAGGTTAGCCAACCTAGGGCAGCACAAAACCTAAATACACTACTGGTAAAATATAGTGTTAATATTTTAAAGAAAGTTATGATACACTGTCAGCAGGTAGGTATTTTATTGCGAAAGAGACATATAATGCCTCTTCTACAAAAAAAACATACCTACCTGCCTGCTCATAGTGATCCCTGAACTGGAAAATGAGCTGCTCATGTACGGTTTAGCTTCCAGTGTGTCGGGATGATTGGTCCTGCACATATGCAAAAGTGACATCACCCCACGCCAGCCAATATAGATGGCCAAAACCCAACACACAGTAGAAGATGTTACAAAATATTCCATCATACAAGTCCTAACAAGAAGAGGTCGATTCAATTATTTATTGATTGTTAAACATAAAACTAAGCAAGTGAGCATTGGGATGGTGAGTATCATTTCTTTACTTCCACTTTAATAATCCAGAACAAAGAGCAATAATGTGCATGGCAAACTCTGTTCGAAGGGTGACTACAGTTGCCATGGATTACTACATGCAATTGCTCTTTGCACTGTTATGAAGATAGCCCTAAGAGGCTCCATAATTTACAATCCTTCAGAATGTCGTTATACAATCACAAAAAAATTAAGCTATTTCAAGGAGCAATCCCATTTATGCATTGTGTTTGGAATTTGCCTTTCAAAATGCACATTTGGCAAAACAGTTTGCAAATATAACCCGAAGCCCTACATAAATTACATTTCAAACCACAAATATACACTTTTATAAAGCAATTATAATGGTTTTTCTCATTAAGCTTTTATTACATACAGATGTTACAAAATATGCCATCATACAAGTCCTAACAAGAAGAGGTCAATTAAATGGTTTATTGTTTAATATAAAACTAAATGTACTTTATTAAATGACTCATATTAGGGGCCAGATGTTTGAATCCATTAATATATATATTAATTCATTTATACATTAAACTGGTTAATGAATACTTAATTTCAAATTTTATTACTGTATGCACAAATCCAATATGTATTTGAAGATTTAGATTCCCAAATGAAATGACCATTTTCCATTTGTTTTGTTTTTTTAAATATGATGGATTGTCTTGCTGTGGTGTTAATACTGTTTACAATAATAATAATAATAATAATAGCAATCAGAATATTAACAATAATAATAATCATAATCATAATTTAATAACGCATCACCCCTTTTTTAAAGAAGAAAATCTTCTTCAGACATTAAATATGTTACAACCAAAAACGTAAATGTATTTTATTGGGATTTCATGTGACAGACCAACACAAAGTGATACATAATACTGAAGTGAAAGGAAAATGATAAATCTATTTATATAAAACTCAACGTGTCTGTGTGTGTATGTATGTATGTATGTATGTATGTATGTTCCAGCATCACGTCCAAACGGCTAAAGATATTAACATGAAACTTGGCACACATGTTACTTATATGTCAGCAACAAACATAGGATAGGTGGTTTAACCCTTACCCACCCCCATTTGCCATGGTCAGGGTTTTTCTTTAAAGTCCCATTCAACTCTATGGGAAATACATGTTACTTCATAACTTCCAAACGGCTGTAGATATTTCGATAACACTTGGTCACATGTTACTTATATGTCCACTTAAACTATAGGATAGTTAATTTATCCCTTAACTACCCCCATTTGTGAGGGTCGGGGTTTTTGTTTAAAGTCCCATGCAAATCAATGGGAAATGTATGTTCCCACATAACTTCTGTACGCCTGGAGATATTTCAATAATACCTGGTACACATATTACTTATATGCCAAATAAAAATATATGACAGTTACATTAACCCTTACCTACACCCTTATATAAAAGATGGGTATATTTATATTACTATGATTTTCCTCCCCAAAAGGTTAAGATAGGAAGACCGGGCAACGCCGGGTATTCAGCTAGTGGTTTTATAAATCTTGTGAAAAATGGTGGACGTGCATTTGTATTCAGCCCCCCTGAGTCAATACTTCTTAGAACCACCTTTTCGCTGCAATTACAGCTGAAAGTCTTTTTGAGTATGTCTCTACCAGTTTTCCACATCTAGAGAGTGACATTTTTGTTGCCCATTCTTCCTTGAAATATAACTCAAGCTCTGTCAGATTGGATGGAGAGTGTCTGTGAACAGCAATTTTCAATTCTTGCCACAGATTCTCAATTGGATTTAGGCCTGGACTTTTGACTGGGCCATTCTAACACATGAATATGCTTTGATCTAAACTATTCCATTGTAGCTCTGGCTGTATGTTTAGGGTCGTTGTCCTGCTGGAAGGGGAACCCCTGCCCCAGTCTCAAGTCTTTTGCAGACCCTAATGCCGCGTACACACGATCAGACATTCCGACAACAAAACCGTGGATTTTTTTCTAAAAGAATGTTGGCTCAAACTTGTCTTGCATACACACGGTCACACAAATGTTGTTGGAAATTCCAAACCTCAAGAACGCGGTCACGTAAAACACTACGACGAGCTGAGAAAAATTAAGTTCAATGATTCCGAGCATACCTCAAATTGATTCTGAGCATGCGTAGGATTTTTGTGTGTCGGAATTGCATACAGACGATCGGAATTTCGAACAAGAACTTTTTTTGTCGAAAAAATTGAGAACCAGCTCTCAAACATTTGTTGTCGGAAATTCCGACAGCAAATGTCCGATGGAGCATACACACAGTCGTAATATAGGACCAAAAGCTCACATCGAACATTTGTTGTCGGAAATTCCGACCGTGTGTATGTGGCATTACAGGTTTTCTTCTAAGATTGCCCTGTATTTGGCTCCATCCCTCCTCCCATCAACTCTGACCAGCTTTCCTGTCTCTGCGGAAGAAAAGCATCCCCACGACATGATGCTGACGCAACAATGTTTCACGGTGGGGATGGTGTGTTCAGGGTGATGTGCAGTGTTAGGCCCCGTACACACGGTCGGACAAAACCGATTAAAATGGACCGAGGTTCAGTTTTATCGGTCCAAAATTTTAAAACATGCTTCAAAACCGAACCGATGGACCGCTGCCCGATCGGTCCAAACCGATGGTTAGTACAGAAAAACATTGGTTTAAAACCCGCGCATGCTCAGAATCAAGTCGACACATGCTTGGAAGCATTTAACTTTGTTTTATTCAGCACGTTGTGTGTTTGACGTCACCGCGTTATCATATCGCATATCAGGCCGTCAGGCCACTTCAGCGGTGCAGAAAATAAAAATCCCAGAGGTGATCAAATACCACCAAAAGAAGGCTCTATTTGTGGGTACAAAATGATAAAAATTTAGTTTGGGTACAGTGTAGCATGACCGCGCAATTGTCATTCAAAGTGCAACAGCGCTGAAAGCTAAAAATTGGTCTGGGCGGGAAGGTGTATAAGTGCCCGGTATGGAAGTGGTTAAAAAATGTAATTTAAAATGATCATGTGTGGGCTTCACATCATTTTTTTGGGTTCTTAAAAACAACAATTTTTTTTTCCGATCATGCTGCATTTTTTAACGACGTTTTAAACTATGTCGTTTTCGGGTTGTAAAAAATGATCGTGTGTGGGCTAAAATGACGTTAAAAACCCGCGCATGCTCAGAAGCAAGTTATGAGACGGGAGCGCTCGTTCTGGTAAAACTACCATTCGTAATGGAGTAAGCACATTCATCACGCTGTAACAGACAGAAAAGCGTGAATCGTCTTTTATTAACACAGAATCAGCTAAAGCAGCCCCAAGGGTGGCGTCATCCGCATTGAAATTCTCATTTATAGTGCCGTTGTACGTGTTGTATGTCACCGCCCTTTGCTAGAGCATTTTTTTTTAAACGATGGTGTGTGGGCAACGTCGTTTTAATGATGAAGTTGGAAAAACGTAGTTTTTTCTACATGCCGAAAAACTTTGTTTTTTTTTCATGCCGAAAAATGATCGTGTGTACGCGACATCAGAGTTAAAGAAGAACTCTGCAGATGATTTGGAGTCCTACATCACAACTTTTTAGAGGATTGCTGGAAAAAAAAATAAAGCAATGGGCGAGGCTGATATACAGTATCTCACAAAAGTGAGTAAACCCCTCAAATTTTTGTAAATATTTGATTATATCTTTTCATGTGACAACACTGAAGAAATTACACTTTTCTATAATGTAAAGTAGTGATTGTACAGCTTGTATAACAGTGTAAATTACTCAATACAATGCCATTCATGTCTAAACCGCTGGCAACAAAGTACAGAGTACACCTATAAGTGAACATTTTCAAATTGGGCCCAGAGTGTCAATATTTTGTGTGGCCACCATTATTTTCCAGCACTGCCTTAACCCTCTTGGGCATTGAGTTCACCAGAACTTCACAGGTTGCCACTGGAGTCCTCTTCTACTCCTCCAAGACAACATCACAGAGCTGGTGGATATTGGAGAGCTTGCGCTCCTCCACCTTCTATTTGAGGTTGCTCAATAAGGTTTAGGTCTGGAGACATGCCTGGCCAGTCAATCACCTTTACCCTCAGTTTCTTTAGCAAGGCAGTGGTCATCTTGGAGGTGTGTTTGGGGTCATTATCATTTTGGAATACTGCCCTGGGATCCAGTATCCGAAGGATGTGATCATGCTCTGCTTCAGTATGTCACAGTACATGTTGGAATGTATGGTTCCCTCAATGAACTGTAGCTCCTCAGTGCTGGCAGCACTCATGCAGCCCCAGACCATGACACTCCCACCACCATACTTGACTGTAGGCAAGACACACTTGTATTTGTACTCCTCACCTGGTAGCCGCCACACACTCTTGACACTATCTGAACCAAATAAGTTTATCTTGGTCTCATCAGTCAGTCCAGATGGTATTTTAAAGGCTTTTATTTAAAGGAAACAAAGTTCAAAGAAAATAGCAGCAATTTTCCTCACAGGGGGTTCCACCATTACTGTATGGTTCAAATCTTCAGCCTCCTGACTTACTCATTTGCAGCACCACTGCTTCAGACCTCATGCTTAGGCATTTAGGTTGCTCCTCAGAAATGGGGTCACCTTTCCACAAAAAATAATATTATGTATATATATATATATATGTACACACGATATTACCAAAAGTATTGGGACACCTGCCTTCACACACACATATGTTTTAATAGCATCCCAGTCTTAGTCCGTAGGGTTCAATATTGAGTTGGCCCACCCTTTGCAGCTATAACAGCTTCAACTCTTCTGGGAGTCTGTCTATGGGAATGTTTGACCATTCTTCCAGAAGCGCATTTTTGGGGTTAGGCACTGATGTTGAATGAGAAGGCCTGGCTCACAGTCTCCGCTCTAATTCATCCCAAAGGTATTCTATTGGGTTGAGGTCAGGAAAGTCAAGTTCCTTTGACCCAAACATGATCATCCATGTCTTTATGGACCTTGCTTTGTGCACTGGTCCAAATCATTTGGTGGAATTAGAGCAGAGACTGTGAGCCAGCCATTATCATCCAACATCAGTGCCTGACCTCACAAATGTGCTTTTGGAAGAATGGTCAAACACTCCTAAACCTTGTGGACAACCTTCCCAGAAGAGTTGAAGCTGTTATAGCTGCAAAGGGTGAGCCAACTTAATATTTAACCCTATGGACTAAGACAGGGATGACAATAAACAATAAAGTTCATGTGCGTGTAAAGGCAGGCGTCCTAATACTTTTGACAATATATTGTGTGTATGTATGTGTATATATATATATATATATATATATATATATATATATATATATATATATATATATATACACTGTATATATATGGTTCACAGAATGGTTCTGTGAAAAGTTTTTAATTTGGGGATTATTTGCAGGGAGGTATAAGGAGGTATCAGGAAGGGACTGGGAACCACAAACCACAAAAAGAAGGAAGGGGGGAAAAAGGGGCTAAGAGAAAGGGAGAGACAGCTAATCAAAATAGAAAAAAGTGACTAAATGTTTAGAGAGAGAGAAAAGAATGTAAATTATGAGTCAAATTTTTGTGGTGACACATTTTTGTCTCTTGCACACTGGTATAACCAAAAAAGTTGTCAGCAAGACAAGACGCCTGGCTGTGTGGGGGTAACAAAGTGAGACTGTAGGACCACCTGTGCCACGGTGAGGGATGTACCGTAAGTATCTTGTACATCTCAACAACTTGTACACTACAATGCAAAGATCTTGGCTTATCCCTCCCCTTACCTTCCCCCACTAGCTCCTACTTTCATCCACTGTGTGTGTCTTAATGTTTTAAATCTTAAATAAAATATATTCCACAGAAAATAAACTTGTAAACTTTAAAAAGTACATACCATTGTAAACAGTTTACCTTTAAGAAAAATGCTGAGCATTGACTTTGGATTCAATTTATAGAGTTAGTAAAGAGTAGTACATTTGTGTACATTTCAAATCATCAAAATAGCTGCCCCCTTGGTCTTGATGCAAAACATATGGCAGACCCCCTCTTCTACACTGTAAATGTAAGGAATAGACAAAGTAACCACTTGCTGCCTGCAGGGGGTAGCTAGTCACCATCTAAGTGTGAATGCCTGAAAATTATTTGGACTTAATGTTCAGTTCCTCATCACTCTGCATGTAAGGCCTTGTACACACGGTCGGACAAAACCGATGAGAATGGACCGAGGTTCAGTTTCATCGGTCCAAACCGACCGTGTGTATAGCCCATCGGTCTGTTTTCCTTCCGTCCAAAATTTTAAAACATGCTTTAAAATCGAACCGATGGACCGCTGACCGATCGGGCCAAACCGATGGTTAGTACACAAAAGCATGAGTTCAAAACCCGCGCATGCTCAGAATCAAGTCGACGCATGCTTGGAAGCATTGAATTTCGTTTTTTTCAGCACGTTGTGTGTTTTACGTCACCGCGTTCTGACCCAATCGGTTTTTGAACTGATGGTGTGTACACACATCAGACCATCATGCCACTTCAGCGGTGGACCGATGAAAACGGTCCGTCGGACCATTCTCATCGGATAAACCAGTCGTGTGTACAGGGCCTAAGACTGCATACCCCTGTATTTGACCTGTACATCGTGTGCCCAGTTCCTGCTACCTGTACTCTTATATGTTTCAGGTTATCTCCCTGATTTCCCTGCCCTCCTGTCCTGTCATTTTGTATTTAGTTATTGCTGAGTTCACTTTTGCACTTGTTGTTTAACTAAGTTGTTTGTCGTTCTTGGTTTGCTTTGTGTCAATTGTATCTGTGTCTTCACAATACATTTTTTATTTGCACCAAGTTGACGTTTGGTTCCCCTTTGCCATAAGTAGAGAGTTTGACATAAATTACTGAAGTTACAAATGGTTAAAAAAACAAGTTGCCAAAAAAAGAATGACAGGGGGTAACTGCCCTGGTGAACATGTACAAAAGCTCTGTGAATGTGCAAGTCTGCCGTGCGATTTATGCTGCATGGCCATGCCTTCCCTGACATGGTATCTGCTGGCTAAAAAACAACCAGTTGCTCTAAGGAAGCTGTTTTTCCATGAAGCCAGAGGTTTGAGACTCTGAACAGCTAAACACCCCATTAATTAATTCAGTCATCCTTGTAAATGATGGACAGCCCAAATTTGGACCGAACATGGGTTGGGCCCAAACCCAAAGCATATTTCCAGCTGTACTGTCCAAGATGCAAGGGGTGTGTCCTGGGAGGCAGGTATATTTATCTACAGTTTGGGTTCTGGGGCAACTTGAATGCACTTTTTGAGTATTCTGGGGTTTACACCAATGCAGGGTGAAGGGTTCCAGGGCAATCCGTTCAAAGAGAAGAGGACTGATTTACAGCACTCCCTGGATCAGTAAATCCTCATTTGGGACCCAGAGGCTTGGAGATACTTTGAGTTGAGAAAGAGCATGATTACTTGGACTTTAAAAGGGTTAAACCACCTGACAACTATATGGAGGTTGAGACTCTGTTTTGGTGAGCTTCTGCAGCTTGCCTTGCATCCTGAAACAGATGGGAACCCTAAGCTCATGTGTGGAATTGTATATACTGCATGGGATTCTCAATTAGTTATCCATTTTTGTGTGTTCTTCATTATTGCAGGACTCTGGAGTATTTGTACTTATTTTGTTGCAGAAAGCTATTTGTGTTTGCATGTTTTTGAGAGACCAATAAAGAAGATTGTAACAGGAGTGACTTTAGGGGCACAGGGTGAATGAGAACCCCACTATGGTCTGTGCTAGTCACATTTAATGCGGTCAGATATTGTATATATTGTATATATATTGTGTAAGCTTGCTGTGATGAAAGGGGTGGGGTGTGATTGCATTCAATTGTCTATTGTGGTAATTAAGTCTGCTGTGTGGATTGGAGCTTGGTAGACAGTCTGGATACCTATTATGGGATGTTTAAGTGTCTTGCTGTGAGGACAGGGGGGGAATCACTCCAGCAACCCCCCCCCCCCTCTGCTAAGACTGTTTACTGAAGGAGAAGTTTGAACACACCTGACCTGTATCACCATTGTCATTGGACAATTTAACCCACCCTGTTTCCCAAGGGTGGGAGGGATGTATTTTGAAGAGAAATGTGTTACCATGTGCAGATAATAAAGATTCATTCCCTGTTTTAAACCTCAAACAGAGCTGTGTGTCTCGTTTCTGGGGGAATTCTTATGGGTCGTGTTCGTTTGCCTGATTGTGTAGTGTCTATAAGCTGTCTTTGATGGGATGGAAGGTCGTAAATGGTGGTGACCGTTACAAGGATTTACTTTTACAAGAGGCTGTCTGGTAACCTGGGGACCTGCATATTACAATACAAAAAACTGGTTAAAGGGGTTGTAAAGGATATATATATATTTTTTTAAATAACAAACATGTTATACTTATCTACACTGTGCAGCTAATTTTGCACAGAGTGGCCCCGAACCTGGTCTTCTGGGGTCCCTTGAAGGGTCCCTCGGTGGCTGCCTCGGCTCCTCCCCACAAGAACGAACCCCCTTGATGGGAGCTCTCTCCCATGGGGGTAAGTTCTTGTGGGCGCGCTCCCGTGATACAGCCGGCGGCTATAGCCGCTCACTATATCACTTGGCCCCACCCCCCGGTGCGCCGCATCTATGGATGTGATTGACAGCAGTGCGAGCCAATGGCTGCACTGCTATCAATCTATCCACTCTAGACAATCAACAGCCAGACTGAGCGGAGAAGAGGACGTTGGTGGCGAGCGCAGCAGGTGAACGGGCTCAGGAAAGTAAAATGGGGGGCTGGGGGGGGGCCGTAACTGTCAGATGTTTTTTCACCTTAATGCATCCTACATGAAAAACATGAACCCTTTAAATCTATCTGCAGGATACTAGAATTTAGATATAAGGTATACTACATAATTACAACTCTTACTTTATGTTTTAAAATGTGCTAGTAAACAGTTAAAAATAACCTGATGAAAGTTCACAAAAAATGAGGTTTGACCATTGTTAGCTTCTTTAAAGTGGTTGTAAAGACAGGAGGTTTTGTATCCTAATTCATTCTTTGCATTAAGATAACAATCCTTCTGTGTGCAGCAGTCCCCCTCAGCCCCCCTAATACTTATCTGAGGTCCATCCAGATCCAATGTTGCAGGAGTGTCTTGGCTGACCAGGACTCCCCTCCTCATTGACTGAGAAAGCAGCAAGGTCCCATTGGCTCCCGTTGCTGCCAATCACAGTCAGACAGCCAATGAGGAGAGTCGGGCCACGGCTCCATGTCTGAATGGACACCCAGAGCTTTGGCTCAGGTGCCCCCATAGCAAGCTGCTTGCTGTGGGGGCACTAAATAAGAGGGAGGAGCCAGGAGCACCAAAGAGGGACCCAAAAAAAAACACTGCACAAGGCAGGTAAGTATAAGGCCCCGTACACACGAGAGGATCGATCCGCTGAAATTTATCCGTTTTCCGCGGATAGATCCCCTGGTGTGTACAACCCAGCGGATATTTATCCGCTGATTTTTTTCGGGCCGATGGATTTCCAGCGGATCAAAATTTCTTAGCATGCTAAGAAATCTATCCGCTGGAATCCAGTCCAGCGGATTGATCCGCTGGTCTGTACAGACACAGCGGATCAATCCGTCCGATTACATCTCTCGCATGCGTCGTATTGATTCGACGCATGCGTGGAATTCCTTATATTACAGCGTCGCGCACGTCGCCGCGTCATCATCGCGGCGACGGCGCGACACGTCACCGCGGAGGGAATTCCGCAGGGATTTTGATCTCATGGTTAGTACAACCATGAGATCAAAATCCGCCAGAGGATTTATCCGCGGAAATCGTCCTCCGGACCGTTTCCGTGGATCGATCCTCTCGTGTGTACTAGGCCTAACATGTTTGTTATTTTTAACTAAAAAAAAACAAGACTTTACAATCACTTTAATGTTGATGTGAAGTCATACTTTATATTCATAAAGTTAAATTTAAATGATTATTCTAGTAAAAAGTTTTGTTCATTTTTTTACTAAGCACATGCACTGATGTCATAAATGTAATTTCTCACTAATTAGATTGCTATCACTTTAGAAGTTTTCTAAAACATGAATTTCTTTCATTTTTTTTTTTTTTTCATTTTTAGCTTATGCTAGGGAAAGTGCAGAGTTGTTTGTATTTGTAGTTTCTAGATTTACATCACAAATGAAACTTCTCAGAAAAGCCCTAATTTTAAGATTATCATCAGCAAAAACAACTAAAAATTGGTATTGCGGGAAAAACGGAGATACAAATATTGATATACCTAGTACGTACAGGAAGTTACATATATGTTTACTAATCAGGAATCACTGGATCTTGAGTCCCTGAGTCAGTGACCTCATTAAAGGCACCAACCGAAGTCTGCTCTATCCTGAAACAGTATAACAATTCTGAATTACTACTCTGTGCTACAGGGGAATCTAGTATGAAAAAACCTGTGTAAAATATATTTTAATTCAGTGCAGAAAATGTGTTTTAATAAAGGGTATATCAAACTAAAATGTCACTGCTGAAACAATATTATATAAAAGTGATAAAACAACTTATTGGTATGAAAAATGTTCAATATAACTTCTAAACCTTTGAAAGAAAAGTAAAAGGTAAACCAAAAATGTTTGGTTTACCAGTCCTTAGATGTTGAGGCTGCATGCAGGGTTATCACTTAAAAATAAAGGAAAAATTATGCAAATAGTTAGATATAAGTAGTAGACAAATCATTGGACAAAAAGTATATTAACGAAAATGCATCATTAAAATAATGACATCAGATAATCCCATATGGTTCTCAGTGCTCAAAAAGTGTCTCCTACAGATTGGTGCTTGGACTGGGTGCCCCACATAGATGTACACTCACCACTGGATATGGACCACCTATCTTTAGTATGGACTTATGAGCATGTGGGGATACCCCGAATGGTTAGGATGACTTCTTGGAAGTAGAGATGTGCCTCATAAGGATGAATGAGGATGATAAGAGCAAAAAGAGAGCCTCATTGTGCGATGCTGTATTAAAATTTATAGTTAAAAAAGTTACACTTACATTGCTGAGTGCCTGATAGTCCTGGAAGCAGGCGATTAAATAAACGGTAATCTGCCCTGAACGGATGAGCCCCTTGTTGGCGTCCTGGTGCACGATTCCCGGGGGTATTTTGGTTGGGCGGAAGTAACACGATGATGCGATATTACCTCAACGTTTCGGCTAACATAGAAGCCATTATCAGGACATAGTCCATTTGGGTTGTAATGGCTTTCTTCAAGTGCCTCCTTATTGTACATCTTGAAACAGACACACCGCATGTGTTAGAGAGTCCTGTATTTCAGTTTAAACACTGCTGATTGTCATTCTCAATTTCTTGGATATCTTTTTATATCCTGTTCCTGTTTTATACAGTTCAACTACCTTTTCCCGCAGATCCTTTGATGTTTCTTTTGCTTTCCCCATGACTCAAAATCCAGAAACGTCAGTGCAGCACTGGATGAAAGATGCAAGGGTCTGTCAGGAGTCCAGAAACACATAGACCTTTTATACACACACACTAATTACAAACAAACAGATCACAGGTGCAGATAGTTACCTTTAATAGGCATTCAAACCCCTTTGTGTCAACTTGTGTGCATGTTATCAGGCCAAAATCACCAGGGTATGTAAAAAGATTTGATCAGGGCCATTTCGGTAGTTTCTGTTGCCATTATGATTTAAAAAGAGTAAACACAGTTGATTGATAATAAATGGCTTCAGCCAAACACTAACCATGAGTGAAAGAAAAGTTATTGTGTTATCATTAATTTTCTCTAAAAAATGGCCATAAATTCTGCCAGGGTATGTAAACTTATGAGCACAACTGTAAATTGTTGTGAATCATATTGCAAATGTTTTTTCACTTATTCATGTTTACACACTTGTCATTTGTGTTGGCTGAACGCGGTGTTAAACCCTCTTTTATAGCATAGATAACAAGCCTAAATGTAAAGATATACATCACAGTCACTAATCTTTCTAAAAAATGAGAGCTACAATTCACAGCTATGGGTGGATGAAAAACAATTGCTCAGTTTTAATGGCAGCACCTACAGGCATAAATGAATGTGTAAAAAAAACACAGTCACTTCCAGCGCTAAAAGGTCTTCCAAGGTGTGACGTAACAGATATCAGATAAAAGGGTGGTGTAAAAGGTTTATATGATATCCCAAAGCTAGGTGGATGCTGCCTTTTTCAGATGGGGTAATCCGAAAGGAACTACAAGAAAAACTGAAATGGTAGGCATGCACACCTAGTGCATTACCAGAGATAATTTAATAATATTCTTTTTTGTATAAAAGCCTAGCTCTGAGGAAGGGGGTGAGCCCCCGAAACACTTTAGCTGTACCTTGTGTTCTGTGCATGTCCATGTGTTTTTTTGGCATTTTGTCAGTTGCATTTTGTACCCACTTTAATACAAAAAAAAATATTAAATTATCTCTGGTAATGCACTAGGTGTGCTTGCCTTTCATTTCTGTTTTTCTTGTAGGCATAAATGTGTATTATTTCCTTCTTTCTTTCATTTTTTTTATGTTGATAGAAAATGTTTGCATTTTTACTCTACTGTACCCTCTTATCATCTCTTAATTCGTGTTGTAAAACATGACCCTGTAATTTTTGTGTACATTTGGGCTTACTATCCCCAATTAAAACTGTCCTGCTACTGGACATTTTTACACTGCTATATCCTCTACAAAGTATCTTAAATCTTGTAGTAAAGCCCTAGTCTGTCTCTAGTACATTTGGGTCTAGCTTTGCTATTTAAATTGTCATACTGCTGGACAACTTTAGACTGCTGTGTCATGATTAAATTAGTTATTTATCACAGGTATTTATATCTGTGGTTGTTTCATTCTTGTAGTAAAACCTCTGCCTGTACTCTTTTTCTCTAGTATTTTTTGACAGTTTTCCCTAAATAAATATGTCCTCCTGCTGGCCAATTTTACACACTACAGTGTCACCTGTGATCTCTTTGAATGAGTCTCAATGAAACCCTGTACACACGGGCTAGAATCTCGTCAGAAAAAAATATATAAATTTTTCCTGACGAGATTCTTGGCAAGAATGTCTTGCCGCCCGAGTGTACAGATACTCCTTTCAAAAGAACCGTGGTTCTTTTGTAAGGCAAGAACGTGGTAACGTCATTGCGTACGACGAGCATGCGCTCGTCACATTCGATGCCGTCACCGCCATCTTGCTGCACCCTACCTATGCCTAGGAAGCTACTGCGCATACATTAAAGTAATTTCAGGCATGCACAGGTTTCCACGGCGACAGGTAAGTATACACACTCTCGGGTTTCTCTGCAGGAAAACACTACTGAGAATCATGACGAGAAAATAGAGAGCAGGTTCTCTATTTTTTTCGTTGAGATTTTAGGCAGTTTACTTGACGAGAAACCTGAAAGCCTCATACACACGCACGGTATACTTGGCAAGAAAGCTCTGTCAGCAGTTTTCTTGCTGGTTCTTGCCGAGTAAACCGAGCGTGTGTACGAGGCTTGAGAGTTTAATAGAAAGTGGCCAGCTTCAGGCTAGTTCTGTATAAGTGAGAACAATGACACCCAAAGTGAACTGCTGGATCATTTCCATCTGCAGTCAAAGTGGACCTTTTACTACTTGATAAAAAAACATGTGTTATTGCTAAAGCTACCTGAGAAAAACCTTCTATCTAAACTTAAATTAATCAGATTTGATTAATACATGAATACAAGTCAAACTTATTGTATCAATTTCAAACAATTCCACATCCAAAACTTTTCTGCCAGTGTATGCTGTTGCTGAAAATCTTATGCCGCGTACACACGATCATTTTTCAGCATGAAAGAAAACGTTGTTTTTCAGCATGTCTAAAAAACGAAGTTTTCCCAACTTCATCATTAAAACGACGTTGCCCACACACCATCGTTTTTAAAAAATGATCTAGCAAAGCGCGGTGACGTACAACACGTACAACGGCACTTTATAGGGGAAGTTCCATTCGCCTTTGGGCTGCTTTAGCTGATTCTGTGTTAGTAAAAGACGATTCGCGCTTTTTTGTCTGTTACTGCGTGATGAATGTGCTTACTCCATTATGAACGGTAGTTTTACCAGAACGCGCGCTCCCATCTCATAACTTGCTTCTGAGCATGCGTGGGTTTTTTCAATGTTTTAGCCCACACACGATCATTTTTTACAACCCGAAAAACGACATTGTTTAAAACGACGTTAAAAAATGCAGCATGTTCGAGAAAAAAAAATTGTCGTTTTTCAGAACCTGAAAAATGATGTGAAGCCCACACACGATCATTTTAAATGACGTTTTTCATGCCGTAAAATGATCGTGTGTACGCGGCATAACTGTTCTGTAAAAGCATGTACATCTTGAAGCATTTTCCAAGCATGTTATTTAAATCAGAACCTGACCCTAAACGGAACGTGCCACTTTATGCCCTCCTCCACCCCCCACTTTTTATTTTTTGTGTGGGAGTGGGTAAATGTTTTGACGGGTACCTTCTCCCATTTCCAATCAGATTATTTCAGTGGCGATTCACTAGAAGTTCCTTTCATGTCACAGGTCCCAGATGGCTGCAGGGCCATTCACAAAGCGCAGCTCAGCTCGTACATGAGCAGTGGGCAGTTAGCTGGGAAGCCTCAAGCAATCACAGCTGGCTACCCACCGTAGCTAGTGCCTCCAAAGACCCAAAGATTGGCGAGGAAGTGGTTTGGGTGAGTACGGCGCTGGATCCCTGGACAGGTAAGTGTCCTTTTATTAAATGTCAGCAGCTACAGTATTTTAATTTTGGCGTGGAGTTCCCGTTAATAGCCATACCAGACCCATACCAGACCCAAAGGGACTGGTATGGACTGGGGGAGGGGGGGGGCCCACGCCGATTCTTTCCTTTATTTTTATCTATATTGCCGGGACCTGGCAATACATTATAGTCGCGAGCAAGTTTAAATGACATTTTTTTCCTTTAGAAATTAAATTTTGCTGCAGCACATTAAAATAGATTAGACAGATGCTCTAATTTACAGGCAGACTAAGGGGACTCCTAAGGCACAATATTTAACTACTTAAGCCCTGGAAAAATTTACCCCCTTCCTTACCAGAGCACTATTTGTGATTCGGCACTGATTCGTTTTAACTGAAAATTGCGCGGTCGTGGGACGTTGCTACCAAACAAAATTGACATATTTTTTTCCCACAAATAGAGCTTTCTTTTGGTGGTATTTGATCACCTCTGCGGTTTTTATTTTTTGCGCTATAAACAAAAATAGAGCGACAATTTTGAAATAAATTCAATATTTTTTACTTTTTGCTATAATAAATATCCCAAACAAATCTATAAAAAAAATGATTTTTTCACAGTTTAGGCCAATACATATTCTTCTACATATTTTTGTAAAAAAAAAATGCAATAAGTGTATATTGATTGGTTTGCGCAAAAGTTATAGCGTCTACAAAATAGGGGATAGTTATATATATATATATTTTTTTACTAGTAATGTTAGCGATCTGCGATTTTTATTGTGACATTGTGACGGACATATCGGACACTTTTGACACATTTTTGGGACCATTCACATTTATACAGCGATTAGTGCTATAAAACTGCACTCATAGGGCCAGATTCACAGCCAGCCGCCGTAACTTATCTTTTCCCATTTAAGTTACACTGCCGGAAAATTTCTACCTAAGTGCCCGATCCACAAAGCACTTACCTAGAAATTTTCGGGTGTGTAACTTAAATTCCGCCGGCGCAAGGCGTTCCTATTCAAATGGGGGCGAGTCCCATTTAAATTAGGCGCGCTCCCGCGCCGGACGTACTGCGCATGCTCGTGACGTCATTTTCCCGACGGGCATAGCGCGGTTTTACGTTACGCTGAGTTTTGTGAATTGCGCCGGGTAAAAAAAGTTGCGTCGGAAAAAAAAAAAGATACGGCGGAAAAAAAAAATTTGAAAACAAAAAAATAACAGCATCGCGGGTAAGAAGGGTCTACTTTTACAAGGTGTAAACAGTTTACACTTTGTAAAAGCAGCCCTAAAGTTACGCAGGCAAACTAATACTTACGAAGAAAAAACGAAGCAGAAAAGCTTTGTGGATCTCGTAAGTGCTAATTTGCATACCCGAGGCGGCATTTCGACTCGAAATGCCCCCAGCGGCGGATGCGGTACTGCATCCTAAGATCCGGCAGTGTAAGTCTCTTACACATGCCGGATCTTCTGTCTATTTCTTGGAAATTGATTCTGTGGATCAGTTCCAAAGATAGAAACAGGGATACGACGGCGTATCAGTAGATACGCCGGCGTATCCCTTTTGAGGATCTGGCCCATACTGTATAAATGTGACTGGTAGGGAAGGGGTTAACACTAGGGGCGCTGAAGGGGTTAATATATTGTGGATCGGGCACTAAAACTGAAAACTTGCGGCGGTGTAACGTAAACGGCTTACGTTACACGGGCGCAATTGTACCTGAATCTGGCCCACTGCTCCTGAAAAAATGGTTGTTTTTAACCACTTGACAACTGGGCACTTAAACACCCTTAATAACCAGACCAATTTTCAGCTTTTGGTGCTCTCACATTTTGAATGACAATAACTCAGTCATACAACACTGTAACCAAATGAAATTTTTGTCCTTTTTTTCCCACAAATAGAGCTTTCTTTTGGTGGTATTTGATCACCTCTGCGGTTTTTATTTTTTCCGCTATAAATGAAAAAAGAAAGACAATTTTGTAAAAAAAATGAATTTTTCTTCATTTCTATTATAACATTTTGCAAAAAAGTATTTTGTTTTCATAAATTTGGCCTAAAATGTATACTGCTACATATCTTTGGTAAAAAAAAAAAAAAAAATGGGTTATTATTTAGTCTGGGTGAAAGTTATAGGGTCTACAAGCTATGGTACCAATTACTGAAAATTGATCAATTTGATCACATCTGATGTACTGACAGCCTCTCTCATTTCTTGAGACCCTAACAAGCCAGAAAAGTACAAATACCCCCCAAATGACCCCTTTTTGGAAAGAAGACATTCCAAGGTATTTAGAAAGAGGCATGGTGAGTTTTTAGAAGTTGTAATTTTTTCCCACAATTCTTTGCAAAATCAAGATTTTTTTTTTTTTTTTTTTTTTAACAAAATGTTCATATTCGCCGGTTATTTCTCACACACAGCATATGCATAACACTAATTACACCCCAAAACACATTCTGCTATTCCTCCCGAGTATGCCGATACCAAATGTGTGAGACTTTTACACAGCGTGGCCACATACAGAGGCCCGACATGCAGGGAGCACCATCAGGCGTTCTGGAACACCCAGACCAATTCTGACATTCCTCTCCTACATGGAAAAATCATCATTTATTTGCTAGAAAATTACATAGAACCCCAAAACATTATATATGCTTTTTTAGCAAAAACCCTAGAGAATACAATGGCGGTCGTTGCAACTTTTTATCGCGCACGTTATTTTCGCAGCAATTGTTCGAATGTGTTTTTTTGGAAATAAAACGGTTTTGTGCTTTTAAAAAAAAAAAAACATTAAAGTTAGCCCAATGTTTTTGCATAATATGAAAGATGAAGTTACGCCGAGTCAATAGATACCCAACATGTCACCCTTCAAAATTGCACACGCTTGTGGAATGGCGGCAAACTTCGCTACTTAAAAATCCCCATAGGCGACGCTTTAAATATTTTTACTGGTTACATCTTTTTAGTTGGAGAAGAGCTCTAGGGCCAAAAGTATTGCTCTTGCTCCAACGTTCGCAGCGATACCTCACATGTGTGGTTTGAACACCTTTTTAATATGTGGGCGGGACTTGCGTGTGCGGTCGCTTCTGTATATGTGCACGCAGGAACAGGGGCGCTTTAAAAAAAAAAAATTATTTTTATTGTTCATTTCACTTTATTTATTTTAGTTTGATACGTTTTCCCCCAAAAATAAATGTTTTTATCACTTTTATTCCTATTACAAGGAATGTAAACATCCCTTGTAATAGGAATATAGCATGACAGGTCCTCTTTACAGTGAGATGTGGGGTCAATAAGACCCCACATCTCACCTCTAGGCTGGGAAGCCTGAAAAAAAATTAAAAAAAATAAAACGATCCTGGTTTCGATCGTAGCGGTGAGTCAGAAGAGGCACCGGAGGGAGAAGGGAGGGGAGACGTCCCCTTTCGCCTCCCGTAAGAACAATCAAGAGGCGGAACAGCGGCCATGATCGTTCTTATGGTGTAGGGAATCGCCGGCTGAAAAAAATGATATCTGAATGATGCCTGTAGCTGCAGGCATCATTCAGATATCCCCGCACAAAGTCAAGGACGTCATGACGGCCGGCGGGCGGGAAGTGGTTAAAACGCATTTTTTCCCCAGAGTATTTTCTGGGTACTGCAGAGTATTAGCCGGGGTATTGCAGAGTATTAGCCGGGGTATTGCAGAGTATTAGCCGGGGTATTGTAGAGTATTGGTGTTGGGGAATTGCAGAGTATTGGTGTGGGGGTATTGCAGAGTATTGGTGCGGGGGTATTGCAGAGTATTGGTGCGGGGGTATTGCAGAGTATTGGTGCGGGGGTATTGCAGAGTATTGGTGTGGGGGTATTGCAGAGTATTGGTGCGGGGGTATTGCAGAGTATTGGTGCGGGGGGTATTGCAGAGTAATTGTGCAGGGGTAATGCAGAGTATTGCCGGGGAGTAATGCAGAGTATTGCCGGGGAGTAATGCAGAGTATTGCCGGGGAGTAATGCAGAGTATTGCGCAGGGGGGTATGCAGAGTATTGAGCAGGGGGGTATGCAGAGTATTGCGCAGGGGGTGGTATGCAGAGTATTGCGCAGGGGGGTATGCAGAGTATTTCGCAGGGGGGTATGCAGAGTATTTTGCAGGGGGGTATGCAGAGTATTGCGCAGGGGGGTATGCAGAGTATTGCGCAGGGGGGGTATGCAGAGTATTTCGCAGGGGGGGGTATGCAGAGTATTTCACAGGGGGGGGGTATGCAGAGTATTTCGCAGGGGGGAGTATGCAGAGTATTTCGCAGGGGGGGGGTATGCAGAGTATTTCGGAGGGGGTATGCAGAGTATTGCGCAGGGGGATATGCAGAGTATTGCGCAGGGGGGTATGCAGAGTGTTGCGCAGGGGGGTATGCAGAGTATTGCGCAGGGGGGTATGCAGAGTATTGCGCAGGGGGGTATGCAGAGTATTGCGCAGGGGGTATGCAGAGTATTGCGCAGGGGGATATGCAGAGTATTGCGCAGGGGGGTATGCAGAGTATTTTGCAGGGGGATATGCAGAGTATTGCGCAGGGGGATATGCAGAGTATTGCGCAGGGGGGTATGCAGAGTATTGCGCAGGGGGGTATGCAGAGTATTGCCGGGGGTATGCAGAGTATTGCGCAGGGGGGGTATTGCAGAGTATTGTAGGGGGTATGCAGAGTATTGCAGAGTATTGTAGGGGGGGTATTGCACAGTATTGCAGGGGGTTTCAGGGATGGCTGAGCAGGGATGGATGGATCTGTGACTGCAATAGTCACAGATCCATCCACAGCGCTGCTGACACCCGCGCTCCCCCCTCTCACACTGTACCGCTCGGTACAGAGAGAGGAGGGAGGAACCGGCGTCATCAAAAGACGCCGGTTTGTTTACATGTGATCGCTCCGTCATTGGACGGAGCGATCACATGGTAAACGGCCGCTATCAGCGGCCGTTTACCGCGATTCGTGATCGGCCGGGTCCTCTGGAGCCGGCGGTCACGAATGTTCCCGTGTGCGCGCCCCAGGGGACGCGCGGGAGACGGACTCTGGGAGGACGTACATTGACGCCCTCCTAGAGTTAACCACCCGCCCTGTAGACGTATATTGTCTATGGGGCGGTTACCAAGTGGTTCAAACTTTTTTTTTTGCATTGATACATGTCCCCTGGGGCAGTATTCAGGTCCCCAAACCCTTTTTATGGCAATAACTTGCATATAAGCTTTTAAAATGAGCACTGATTTTCCATGTTTGTGTCCCATAGACTTTAAAGCATACATCCCAACATTTTGAGCTGGGAATGAGGGACACCTACTAGCAAATGTATGTAGCCATAGGATACGCCCCCTGCCACACCCCCTTAAAGGAGAATTAATAAAAAAAGTTTAATGAAATCCACAAGTGCTTTTTTTACCATTCCTATTCCTTTATACTGGCTTTTAAAATGTACAAATGCAGCATTTTAGAATTTGGATGAAATGTTTAGCACTGGGAATCACTTTTTGTAAAATAAAAAGTGCATTTTATATACAAATATATAGATCAGACCAAAATGAGGGACAAATGAGGATGACAGAGGGATATTGCTGGAAATCAGGGACAGTCCCTCGAAATCAGGGACAGTTTGGAGCTAAAGGGTGTTCGCATGTTTGCACTGATAAGTATATTATGATGGCAGGGAAGTCTCCCCTTACAATACAATAGCTTAGTGGGGAAGATTCCCTCATTCTCATTGAGTGTTTGGATGCAGGAATTTCGTTTTTTTTTTTGGTTCAACCAGCCAAAAAAAACTACTTATCTATGGCAAAAGAGATGAGCCGAACACAAAAATTTGTTCGAAAACACGAACACTGTTAAAGTCTATGGGACACGAACATGAAAAATCAAAAGTGCTAATTTTAAAGTCTAATATGCAAGTTATTGTCATACAGGCACCCGTGGCCTGTATCAATGCAGAAAAAAAACTAAAGTTTTTTCGGGAGCAGTGATTTTAAACATGCTTAAAGTGAAAAAATAAAAGTGAAATATTACTTTAAATTTCATACCTGGGGGGGGGGGTATAGTATGCCTGTAAAGTAGCGCATGTTTCCTGTGCTTAGAAAAGTCCCTGCACAAAATTACATTTCTAAAGGAAAAAAAGTCATTTAAAACTACTCGTGGCAATAATTAATTGTCGAGTCCCAGCAATACAGATGCAAGTCATTGAAAAAAACAGCAGGGGTTCCCCTCTTAGTCCATTACCAGGCCCTTTGGGTCTGGTATGAATATTAAGGGAAACTCCGAACCAAAAAAAAAAAAGCGTGGGGGTCTCCCCAAAATTCCATGTCAGGCCCTTCAGGTCTGATATGGATATTAAAGCGGTAGTTCACCCCCCCCCCGACACATTTTACCATCGAGACAGGCATTGTAGCGCGAGCTACAGTATGCCTGTCCCGATTTTTTTAACCCCGTACTCACCTTGTAGTCGTCCATCGTAGATTTCGGCTCCCGCGGGGAATGGGCGTGCCTATGGAGAGGGAGGATGATTGACGGCCGGCCCTGGCACGTCACTCTCCCCGAAGACAGCCGGAGTAGGTCTCGGCTCTTCACGGCGCCTGCGCACAGGCTATGTGCACGCGTCGTGAAGACCAAGCCTATTTCGGCTATTTCCGGAGAAGCGTGACGCGCCAGAGCCGGCCGTCAATCATCCTCCGTCTCCATAGGCACGCCCATTCCCCGGTATCTTCGATGGACGACTACAAGGTGAGTACGGGGGTAAAAAATTCGGGACAGGCATACTGTAGCTCGCGCTACAATGCCTGATTTTAAGGTAAAAGAAAAAAAAAAAAAATTTTCCCGTCGATAGGGTGAACCCCCGCTTTAAGGGGAACCCTGCACCATTTTTTTTTAAATGACGTGCGGTTCCCCCCAAAAGTCCATACCAACCCTTGCCTGGTGGTTGTGGGGGTCTGCGGGTGGGGGGCTTATTGGAATCTGGAAGCCCCCTTTAACAAACTCCTGATCCTGCCCCCCCCCTATGTTAATTGGTACGGAAAAAAAAAATGCCTCTATGAACGATACTGCCTCCATAGGAGGCACCCGACCGAATGACACTCTGCCGGTGTGACAGCTTTTTAATAGCTGAGGGCGGGGCCACACATCACATGCACAGGTGACCCCGCCCCCTCTCTGATGCAAGGAGAAAGCCAGTGGTTACCCATTGACGTGTACGGGTGACCCCGCCCCCTTTGGTGCGTCACGGGAAACCCACGTTGCGTAAGAGGGGGTGGGTCACCGTACACGTCATTGGGTAACCTCGGCTTTCTCCTTGTGTCAAAGAGGGGGCGGAGTCACCAACTCACAATACATGTGTCCCCACCCTCATCTGTAAAAGAACGGTCACACCGGCAGAGCGTCATAAGGCCGAGCACCTCCTATGGAGGCGGTAGCATTCGTAGCAGCGTTTTTTTCCCTGTAGGGGAATATTCATACCAGACCCAAAGGGCCTGGTAATTGACTAAGGGGGGAACCCATGCTCTTTTTTTTTTCAATTACTTTTATCTGTATTGCCGGGACTCAAGTAGTTTTAAATGACTTTTTTCCTTTAGAAATGTCATTTTGTGCAGGGACTTTTCTAAGCACGGGAAACATGGGCTACTTTACAGGCATGCTATAGACACCCCCAGGTACGAAATTTATAGTAATATTTAACTTTTATTGTTTCACTTTAAGCATTATTAAAATCACTGCTCCTGAAAAAACAGCAGTTTTTAAACCTTTTTTTTGCATTGATACATGTACCTTGGGGCAGGACCCGGGTCCCAAAACACTTTTTATGATAATAACATGCATATTAGCCTTTAAAATTCACACTTTTGATTTCTCCCATAGACTTTTAAAGGGTATTCCGCGGCTTTTCGAATATGCCGCAAACACCCCAAATTATTCTCTGTTCAGCGTACGGGCGAACAGCCAATGTTTGAGTCGAACTCATGTTCGACACCGAACATAAAGCTCATCCCTAGTTGGCAATGGTACTGTTGAAATCGCTGACTTAGCGGTTCCGAACCGATTTGGCACTATTTCAGTCAAATTGCACCTGAAGTCGCATTGACATGTGGCTTTGAAATCGTGCAATTTTAAGTAAAGTCGTACAATTTCAAAGTTTGATTCAAGTGTGAATGAGGGCTTAGATGGAAAAATCTGGAGATGGTTATTCATTTCTTTGGTGTATTTTAAGCCTTTTTTTAAGAAAAAAATGTATTTTTCTCCATAACCATGAACATTTTATTGTTCACTTAATCCCTGTCAAAGAGGCATTTAAGCCAGGTACACACTATTATTTTTTTTTTTTCATTCAAGGGTTTGAACGAAAAAAAAATGTCAGCTTGGGTCGGAGCCACTGCACTAACCTTGGAAGGATAGTACAGCGATCTACACTGATGAACTGTTGTGTTCGACAGGGCAACGGCCCCCGACAGAACACTCTGATCAGCACTCTCTGCCATTGGCTGAGAGCGCTGATCAAGAGTCAGTTAGATGCTAGTTTTCCAGCATATATACCTCCAGTGTAGATTCATCTGTTACACGCACATATTTGGTCACATATCTGACACAAGTGCACAATTGAGTTTAGCGCAATTATCCCCCCCTTTTTTCACTAGTTTTCCAGCATGCACATCCAACAGAAGCTGGCCAAACCAACATACACACGGGCCGAATGTTTTTAACTGTTCCGGTTGTCTCCCGACATTCGGCCCATGTGTATGGGACTTTAGACTGGACCCACAACCTCCCTATTTGAATGTATTAATTTGCTTGACTTCTGCCACAAGCACTGTTCTAGCAGTGCACATAGTACTCTGAAATGTCCCTTATCTAATAAATCACATCCTCCTCTTAGATTGTAAACTAATTTTAGCAGGCTTTTCATTCAAATTATTTAATGTGTTTGTGTATGCATTAATGTCATTGGGCCAGATCCACAGACGAAGTATGCCGGCGTATCTACTGATACGCCGGCGTACTTTCGAATTTCCTGCGTCGTATCGTTGTTTTGAATCCTCAAAACAAGATGCGACGGCTTCAGGTGTACGTCTTTGTACGCCTTCGGATCTAAGATGCAATACTTCGGTGTCCGCTGGGTGGCGTTTTCCACATCGGGTATGCAAGTTAGCGATTTACGACGATCCACGAACGTACGCGCGGCCGTCGCATTTTCTAACATCGTCTGTAGTCGGCTTTTTCCGGCGTATAGTTAAAGCTGGTATTTTGCGGTGTATAGATAGAATTGCCATGTTAAGTATGGCCGTCGTTCCCGCGTCGAAATTAGAATTTTTTTTTTTTGCGTAAGTCGTCCGTGAATAGGGATGGACGTAACTCACGTCTAAGTTAAAAAAAATGTTGTTGCAACGGCATTTTGCGCAAAGCACGGCGCATTTCATTCGGCGTGGGGACGTGCTTCATTTAAATGAAACCCGCCCCCAACCCGCCCAATTTGAAATCCACCGCCAGGAATACACTACGCCGCCGTAACTTACGGTGCAAAATCGATGAGGATTCGAAAATGCGCCAGGTAAGGTACGGCGGCATAGCGTATCTCTGATATGCTGTGCGGAACTAAATGTATGTGGATCTGGCCCATTGTTTCTTTTAATTTTCCTGATCTGCTTTGACATACTCCAATGTGTGAACTCTATATACATCGTTAAAGTGATTGTAAAAAAAAAAATATAACAAATATGTCATACTCACTGGCTCTGTGCAATGGTTTTGGGAGATAAAACCAGCCTGAAATTTTTTTTGGGGTGGGTACTATAAATAGATTAGCAGAGAGCTTATCAGCTCACAGCACAGCTCTGGAAGTATATTCATTCCACTGCCTATGTGGAGTGGGGATGTGTGTGCCTTTCCTCCAATCAGCTGTCACACAGTGTATGCCAAGAATCCACTCCTACTGCCGAATGAGGAAGTAAAAATTCTAACATGATGTAAGAATTCTAAAGAATATAGCAAGCTGAAGACACCAGACATGCATGTAAAACTTATGTAGGGAGATTTGTTTCATCTCTGTGTATCATCTGAGGCCAGTAACTGCATTTGGTATATGTGGGTGTTTACATCCACTTTAAGGTAAGAAACCTTCATGCTTTAGAAACACTTTGGGGCAGATCCTTAAAGATCTGCACCGGCGCAGCGTATCTGAGATACGCTACGCCGCCGTGACTTATCTGGCTTTGGTTTGAATCCAGAAAGAATTTGCGCCGTAAGTTACGACGGTGTAGTTTATTTCTAGCGGCATAAGGGCGTGAAATTCAAATGCGGAGAGTAGGGGGCATGTTTCATTTAAATGAAGCGCGTCCCTGCGCAAAAACGAACTGCGCATTCCCCGTCCGTCAAAACTCCCAAGGTGCATTGCTCCAAATGACGTTGCAAGGACGTCATTGTTTTAGTCGTGAACGTAAATGGCGTCCAGCCCCATTCACGACTTACGCAAACGACGTAAAATTTTCAAAATTATACGTGGGATCGATGGCCATACTTAACATTGAGTACGCCACCAGATAGCAGCTAGCAGCTTTAACTATACGCCGGAAAAAGCCGAACGGAAACGACGTAAAAGAATGCGACGGCCGCTCGTACTTTCTTGGATCGTCGGAAAAAGCTAATTTGCATACTCAACGCGGATTACGACATGAACGCCACCCAGCGGCCGCCGGAAAATTGCATCTTAGATCTGACGGTGTAGAAATTACGCGGATACGCCGGCGTAATTTCTTTGAGGATCTGCCCCTCTAACCGTAATGTTGAGGTACATTTTAAATACTACTAGTAAAAAATACTAATAATAATAACGACATTATTATTGATAGGATTATGGCTATTATTACTATTATTATTATAGCTGATAAAAAGATCAGTGCTTGAGAAATTAATGCTTTTTTTTTTTATGTAATGAATACAAAGGTGAATCTTTCTACGTAAACCTGATAGTATTTTCTGTCTTGTCTCTAGACAAGAAATTCAGATTCCTTGACAGAAAACTATTGATAAATATAATCTCTCATATTTTCGCTCCAGTGGTTTGAGAGTAGGGTAGGTAATAGTCTTTTATTACAAACTTCCTTCACCACTCAGACTAGCAATTAGTCCTCAGCCATGCTTCACGACCCCTGGCTGCCTGTATGTTGGCTTTGATCAGGACTTTGCTCACTGACACACATCTAATAACCAGGAGTGGCACAAACTTAGCTATCACAACTTTGATTTATGCCCAATCTATATCCTATGCCAAATAGAGGTGTAATTACCTATTCTACTAGATCTTACATTGACCTAAGCTCATGACCTCTCTCTGTTTTTATACATATTGTATCCTGCCTAACATGGTCTATACACTGTAGGCAATACATGTGTAGATAGAGATCAGAAGAGTAGGTGGTATATGAACAAGATTTAGTCACGTGATCTCAAAAGAAGCTTGAAAACTTTTCTAAAAGACTGTAAGAGGTCAGGGAGGTCATATTGGACAGACATTCCTGTTGAGAAATTCATTAAGAACTTCCCATGCCTGAAGGAGGCTGGCATAAAACTCACCCATACCTGAAACATTTCATTAGATGTAAAAGTAAAAAGCAGTGAATATGTGTTTCCTTTTAAACC
Organism: Rana temporaria; assembly: GCF_905171775.1. Classification (NCBI taxonomy): domain Eukaryota; kingdom Metazoa; phylum Chordata; class Amphibia; order Anura; family Ranidae; genus Rana; species Rana temporaria. Next base: position 122,368,639 of record NC_053491.1, on the reverse strand, counting down.
AAATCAATTACAAACAGAAGCCGGTCTGCATTAAAATAGGCAGCTACTCATCCAACTGCACTGTTAATTACGAAAAAATGCTTAATTGCTTATATTATTGAATAATCAAAGAACAAACCGAAAATTGCCTTTTAGAAATTGCTAGGCTACTTCAGCTACATGCATCCCCTTTGTATAAATTTAAAATCATTGCTAAAAAATAAAGTTTGAGTTCTTCTCCTTTGAAAATGTTTTTCTTAATACAATTATCAAAAACAATGGAGTACCCAGAGGTTGATTAACCTAACTATGTACAGTACATAAAATAGTAAATTTAGGTTTGCACTTCTGCCATTCAGGGTTCAATGTGGTTCAGCTCTAATAAACTTAGCTGGTCACAAACATAAAAGCTGATTGTATAGTCTCTATCTAGCTCATATTATTTAATAATTCAAGAAAATTTTGAAAATAGATTTTTTAGACATTGCTGGGATACCTAAAGTACATGCATTTTAAATACAGTATATCCCCCTTAAGTTGGCGACAAACATTAAAATCAGATTGTGTAGTCTATATTCAGTTTTAAATGCCTTCGATTTTTTTAATTGTACGTAAAGAAGATTTCCAGATATGGAAATTTATATATCTCAAGTTGGACCAATGTAACTATGCATATACAATACCAGACCAATCTCCCTGAAGGCTAGAAATCACTGTAACGGGCATCATTACTTCAAATATCTACACTAGCTTTTGGATCCCTTTCATAGCGGCTTCCCTGATGCATTGTGAACACAGGACATTGGTAACCACAGATGTCATTCAGAGATTGGTTTCTATTATTTAAATAAATGCAAGGCATTTTCTGGATGTAAGATTTGGAGAGGCAGGGGTAGTGAAGTTACAATCACCACCTCGCTCAATCAAAGAATGCTTTGCATTTATTGAGAAAATGCGAAGGGTTCTGTGAATGGTGTCTATGTCTAGAAAGCATCCCCCTTAGTTCAGTAAGCATTAGAGCAGCTTCTCAGCATATGAAGATGCAGTAGTAGTGGTGCCTACTTTCAGATTCCAGAGGATTGGCCGGTTATAGTATATTAGTCCAAGTTGGGCAGATGTACATATGCAAAATATTCATACCTAGAAATCATAATGGTGGCCCTGCACCAGTTACACTATCCCTGTTTACCCTCACAACAGTGTCCCTGATTACCGCCACATCAGTTAAAGTGTTCCTGATCACTGCCACACAAGTCATACCCCTAATCACCACCTCATTAGTTACAGTATCCCTGATCACAGTGATACCAGTTACAGTTTCCCTGATCACAGTGACACCAGTTACAGTTTCCCTGATCACCACCACACCAGTAACTGTGTCTCTGATCACTGCCACACCAATCACATTGTCCCTGATCACTGCCACCCAAGTTACAGTATGCCTGATCACAGTGACAGCAGTTACAGTTTCCCTGATCACCACCTCACCAGTAACTGTGTCCCTGATCACTGCCACCCCAGTTACAGTATCCCTAATTACCGCCACACCAGTTACATTGTCTCTGATCACAACACACCAGTTACAGTGTCCCTGATCACCACCACGGCAGTCACAGTGTTCCTGATTATGGCTACATCAGTCATTGTTTCACCATAAGGACTTGTTCACGTGTGTGATGCTCGCTGAAGTGTTTGGATTGCTTTTCAGAGAGAAGGTATCGTATTGCCTCCTCACCACCTGATTTAACCCCTTGGACCCCACACAAGCAACCTCATTAACTTGAATGGGTCACAAACGACTGATGTTCAAGCTGATATAATTACTTCCACAGCTGCTAAGAAAGCATTGCAGCCAAACAAGGTGTACGCCCTCAGCCGTTGCCTCTGCTGCCAAAGTGAGTAGCAGTTGATGCAAGGTTTTACCATCCCACAACCTCTTGTGTGAATGAGCCCTAATAGTACAGCCAATCACAGTTCTCTGATCACCACTACCAGCCACAGTGTCGCCAGACGAGTGTAGCTAGAACCAGTGTGCCTCATTTGCCTGTTTATTGAAAGCATTTCTGCCTGTTGCCTGGGACAATTGTCAGGGCACCATTCACAACAAGGGTACTCGAAGGCCTGGCATCCCTGCCAGTATTATGCTCCGGATTGTGCAGGTGCATGAACGGCTGTGAATTGGCGTACCCATGGGATGTCGGAACTTTGAAACACATTTGCTGTTTTGTAGTGCAAACTAATAAATTAATCTTTTGGTTTGGTGCTCCTTCCATTTGTGCATGTTTTTTTTTTTTCTGGTAACTGCTGGAGTGTTGTGAGCAGCCTGACCTGAGCCACTGAGCTCTCCAAATATTTTTGCTCTCTCACTATTTTGTATGAACTCACATCAAAATCTCAGAGTCTCTTAAGCCTCGTACACACGGTCGATTGTTGGCCAACTGAGCGTCTGATTTTTGTCAAAAGGGCGTGTGCCAGGATCTTGTCTTGCATACTAACGGTACACAATTGTCGTTCCACAAATACAAAACGTAGTGACGTACTACGAGGAATTTCAGCTCTTGAGAGCCACCCTTTGGGCCTCTTCTGCTAATTTCGTGTTTGGTGAGCATTGATTTCGAGCATGCGTGTTTGTACTTTCGACTTTTGTGTGATGGATTTGTGTACTGACCATACGAAAATCAGATGTGCCATCGTTGTCCACGAAAACTTACTAGCCTGTCATCCAACATTTGTTCACCGAAAGTTGGACAACAGTTGTCAAAAGGAGCGTACTAATGGTAAGATTTTAAAACAACAGTCTGTCAACAGACAATCCCCTTCCAACAATCGTACCGTGTGTACGAGGCTTTAGATGCTTTTTCTTCATTTAAATTAACCAGTATTTCTGCTAGTCATCCTATGAGGACTCAGAGATACCCCCTTCCCTCCATTTTATATTTTGATGAAAGGGACTGGGACCATAATTGAGGACAAATCTCCAGAAAGAAGCCACAGAGAGCAATGAAATCAGACAGTTATAATGCTGCGTACACACGGTCGTTTTTCGGCATGAAAAAAAACGTCATTTTTTAAAACATAATTTAAAATGATTGTGTGTGGGCTTCACATTGTTTTTGGCTTCTGAAAAGCGACCAAATTTTTTTGAACATGCTGCATTTTTTCATGTCGGTTTTCAAAATGTCGTTTTTCGTGTTGTACAAAATGATCGTGTGTGGGCAAAAACGACATTTTAAACCCGCGCATGCCCAGAAGCATGTTATGAGACGGGAGCGCTCGTTCAGATAAAACTACCATTCATAATGGAGTAATCACATTTATCACGCTGCAACAGACAAAAAAGCACGAATCGTCTTTTACTAACAAGGAATCAGCTAAAAGCAGCCCAAAGGCGAATAGAACTTCCCCTTTAGAGTGCCGTCGTACGTGTTGTACGTCACCACGCTTTGTTCATCATTTTTCAAAAACGATGGTGTATGGACAACGTTGTTTTTAATGATGAAGTTGGAAAAACATAGTTTTTTGGACATGCTGAAAAATTTCATTTGTTTTCATGCCGAAAAATGACCGTGTGTACGGGGCATAACTCTTGCACAGGAATCCAGAGTAAATTTAAAACAATTTAAAGGGCAATTTTAAGGCAATTGAAAGGGGTGCCTTATATATATATATATATATATATGTATATATATATATATATATATATATATATATATATATATATATATATATATATATATATATATATATATATATATATATATATATATATATATATATATATATATATATATATATATATATATATTGTAAGGGGTTAGCTCAGTAGCGGGGTGTGTGACCCCTTGGATGGGTTCACTACACACTGAATTTATACAGACAGGCAGTCGAAGACGGTTGAAAACAAAGATTTTGGTTTATTCTTCCATCTTGCTGGAGACAAGTGCAAGCATCCAAACAGCATAAACCAAATCAAACATAAAATAAACCCTGGCCACTTGGGGCGTCTATCTTCACCACACAGGAACCTATCTATGGAGTCTGGCACAGCCTAGTGCTGGGCAGACACTGCTGGTCATACAGCAGAAAAACAATAGCCTTTTGATTTTTATCACACAGAAAAATCAATCCTCTCCTCACCTTCTCAGAAGACTTTAAGTACACTGCTCTCCTTACTCACAAAGCCTCAGGATGCAGTAATTCAGTGGTAATCCTCTGGATTACTTATAGAGGCCTTAATTGCCTCATTCTGAACAACTGAAGTTTTCCAACGCCCTTAGACCTTTTCTGGCTACTTTTGCAGCCGACGCCTAATAACAATTGGTGTATTGTCTAAACAAGGCATAAATGTATGTCCCGTCTGTGACAACACCCACAGATTTACCTGACTTCCTGTCACAATATATATTATACTGTTACACTGTTTGTTTGTTTTTTCATTTTAAATCAATTGTATTTTACATTTTTCTGAGCATACAATCCAAATAAAAAAAAGTTTGTTTATCATTAAAGGAATATATCATTTTGACCTTTTGAAATACAGTACAACATTCAAATGTCTGTAGGAGGAGTAAGCCAGGCAATCATGCACAGAATTGATTATTTCCAGCTGGCTTATGTTTTTTGTTTGAAACAAATTAGTAACTTGCATATGTTGTTTCAGATGGAGCCAAATTAGAGTCTTGTGATTTACATTTTGGAATGTAGATATGGAAAGATCTGTCTAATAGGTGGCATCATTCCCAAAAAAGACAATTAGTCTTTTGTGATGTAATTGAAAATATTGTGTTCCACCTTACTAGATCTTCTGTTGCTAAGTAATAATGAATAATAGATACTGTCAGTCTTCACAAGTGACATACTGTATATATGTATTATAAATTGTGTTATAAAACATACCGTAGGTGGTTTTAAGCACCCTACTTGTATTATTTTTTTTTTGTTTGTATTTTGTTATCATTGCTACACAAGTAAAAGTCGAAAAAGGTAAAAAACTTGATATTAGCATTTCATACTTACTAAGTGTCCTAATTTGTGAAATAGGTGTTGCGGCTACTTACCTTACCTGTTCTAATAGTACATTTTCTTTTTTTTTTTTTAAATCCAACAAAATTTTATTTAGTTTAGTTTACAGAGGTACAAGGTATACAAAGTCCCCTTAACAGTGCGGGGAAAATAAAGATCTGCAGTGAGACAGCCACATAGTCAGAATACATCTATGAACAGGAGGTAAACCCCCCCCCCAAGCAGTCAAACATTTCCCACCCGACAATTGGCTCAATGCCCACCTCACCCAATATTAATGCCCAGAAGCCTGTCCATCACCAGGTCCACAGGGGCCAGACCCGGCACATCCAGCCACTTTGCCCATAACTTCTCAAATTTTTGGGCATTACCCCTGTGTTAATATATCACCTTCTCCATCCTCAGCACTGTCCCAATGTTATTGATCCATTCAGCCAGCGTCGGAGGAGCCTCGGCCTTCCAGTGAACCATAATGAGCTTCCTAGCTTGGAATAAGACCCTTTGCACCGCCTCCCTGTCCATCTCCTCCCATTCATACTCCTCCAGAGCCCCCAAGAGACAAGCCCTCGGGTCCTGCGGAAGAGACACTCCAAATGCTGAGTTGATGGTACTCACGACTCCCGCCCAATATGTGTGGAGTTTTGGGCATCTCCACAGCATATGTATCAAGTCTCCATGGTCTCTCTTGCACCTGGTGCAGGTAGGGTCGAGCTGTGGGTTCATTCTATGGAGTCTGTGGGGGGTATAATATATTCGTAACAAAATGTACAGTTGCGTGAGCCTCTGTGAGACATTCAGTGAGCACTTGCCTACTGCCTGAAAAATTTCCTCCCATTGTTCCCCGTCCAAGTCCCCTGCATCAGCTTCCCACCTTTCCCGTATCTTCAGGGGATGCTGCTTCATCACATACTGCAACAGGATGGCATAGCATTGGGAGATAAAGCCCTTAGACGTCTCAGCCTCCCCCAGAAGATCAAAAGCAGGGGTCGGCGACAGGCACCACTCAGAGGAGCGACCCTGTGCCGCCACTGCATGTCTCAACTGTATGTATGAGAAGTACATGGACTGTGGCAGGCCAAACACCTCCCGCAAGTCCGGAAACGTGCGAAGTACCCCGTTTCGGAATATTTGGGTAAGGTGTGTAATCCCATAGTGTTTCCACCTGGCACCGGACTGTAGTTTAGCCAGTTCAGTGTACGTGTCGTTTAGCCATATGGGACTGTACTTCGTGTAACCCTCTGCGCCTTGGACATATTTAACCTTATTCCATACCTTCTGAATCAGACTAAATGTGGGGAGCTTCCTGTGCGGTCTAGCAAATGCCTGCGCCTCCAACGCCTCAGGGATCGGACCTCCGCCCACGGTGTGCTCCATAAGCCTCTGAGCCGAGGACCTCACCGTCGGCCGAAACATGCCAACCAGCTGCTGCATCTGAGCCGCCAAATAGTATAGCCAGGGGTTTGGCAGCGCCAATCCCCCGCTATCTTTAGGTCTCTGTAGGTGTTCCAACTTAATCCTAGGGTTCTTATCCTTCCAGATAAGTCCCCGAAAAATACTGTTCACGGTGTGAAAGACTTTCAGGGGGATGACCATGGGGGTGTTGTGTAGAAAGTACAGCAGTTGCGGCATGAGTATCATCTTGATTAGATTCACCCTCCCAGCAACCGACAGAAGCAGGGCCTTCCAAGTTTTAACCTTATCCCTAAACTTCAGCAACAGGGGGGAAATATTTAGATGTATGAAATCTCGTGGCCGGGCCGTTACCTGTACCCCTAGATATTTAAAGGATGAAGTAATGGATAAGGGGCAAACCGCGTTAATTACTTGTGTGTCATCACCATCCAACAGAAGCAGTGCTGACTTTGTCCAGTTTATGAGCAAGCCAGAGAATTTTCCAAACTCTGTGATTGCCATCATAGCCTCTCTAAGGGAGGAATCCGTGTCTCCCAGTAGAAGAAGCGTATCATCAGCATACAACATCACCTTTTCCTGCATGTCGCCATAGCAAAAACCGGTGATGCGGGGGTTAGCCCTGATACTCATGGCCAGCGGCTCAATCGCCAGGGCAAAGAGGAGGGGGGACAGGGGGCAACCCTGCCGAGTCCCCCTCCTCAGTGCAAAGCCCGCCGACAACGAGCCAAATGTCCGTATCGCTGCCTGCGGCTGGCTGTACAGCAGCCGCACCCAGGAAATGTAGATAGGGCCAAATCCGAATTTCCGCAAAACGGTCCAAAGATAATTCCAATCGATACTATCGAAGGCTTTTGTTGCGTCTAAGGATAGTAGAGCCCTACTGCCCATGTTGTCTGCCCGCGCTTGTATATTAAGGAACAACCTTCTCAAATTAACCGCCGTTGATTTGTTAGGCATGAACCCAGCTTGGTCTCCATGTACTATGGAAGTCACCACCCCATTTAGCCGGATGGCGAGCACCTTGGCCAGGATCTTAACGTCACTCTGTAATAAGGAAATGGGACGGTAGGCCCCCGGGTCCACGGGATCCTTGCCTGGCTTAAGTAAAAGTACTATATTTGCTTTGGACATGGAAGGGGGCAAAGTCCCTCCCTCCCTGGCGCTGTTAAAAACCTGCAAAAGCTGTGGCAGCAACACCCCCGAATACTGTTTGTATACCTCCATGGGCAGCCCATCCTCCCCCGGGGCTTTACAATTAGGGAAGGCACTGACTGCCTCTTGCAGTTCCTCAACAGTAACTGGTTTCTCCAGCGAAATACGCTGATTAGCTGACAGTCCCGGGAAGGTCAATTGGTTCAGATATAGCTCCAGATCCTCCTGGGTGTATGCCGCGCCGGAACTGTACAGGGCTTCATAGAAACCCGCCAGTTCCTGCATAATCTGGTCTGGCTGAGAGACTACCCCTCCTGACCTAGCTCTAATAGCCCCTATCTCAGGTGACCGTTGATGAGAGTTCGCAATCCGTGCCAGTAAAATAGTACATTTTCTAGGGGATGTAGCTGCTCTTACCTCAAGGCTTTACCCCCGGAGTTGCATCTGTGGCCAATTAGGTGCAGCCACTTCAATCAGCCTCACCTTTACAGGACCAGTGAACTCCATGAATAGACACCCATACAATGTGTATCCATGTGATGCTGCGGGACTTCCCTTTGCCTCTGCCTTTCCTACCTGGTCCATGCAGTTCATAACTGCTACTCTAGGTAGGCTCTATCTGTCTCTCCCGGCCACTGGCCTTGATTCTTATAGACTCCTACTGTAGCTCCTAGATGGCGACTATCTTTATGGCACTCTTCATCTTTCACTCCTGGCTGCTGTCCTTGTTCTTGGTATGCTGCATTTGCTACTCCTGGTTGCTACTAGGGATGAGCTTTGAGTTTGAGTCAAACTCATGTTCGACTCGAACATTGCCTGTTCGGCGAGCAACGAACAATTTGGGGTGTTCGCCGCAAATTCGAAAAGCCGTGGAACACCCTGTTAAAGTCTATGGGAGAAATCTAAAGTGCTAATTTTAAAGGCTAATATGCAAGTTATTGTCCTAAAAAGTGTTTGGGGACCCGAGTCCTGCTCCAGGGGACATGTATCAATGCAAAAAAAGTTTTAAAAACGTCCATTTTTTCGGGAGCAGTGAATTTAATAATGCTTAAAGTGAAACAATAAAAGTGAAATATTCCTTTAAATTTCGTACCTAGGGGGGTGTAAAGTAAGCATGTGAAATAGCGCATGTTTCCCGTACTTAAAACTGTCTCTGCACAAAGTGTCATTTCAGAAAGAAAAAAAGTAATTTAAAACTGACTTGCAGCTATAATGAATTGTTGGCTCCCGCCAATTCAAAGAGAATTCATTCATAAAAAAAAAAAAGCGTGGAGGTCCCCCCAAATTCAATTACCAGGCCCTTCGGGTCTGGTATGGATATTAAGGGGAACCACGCCGTCAATTGGTGTGGATTTTAAGAGGAACTCCACCCCAAGTTTTTTTTTAAAAATGGCATGGAGTTCCCCCAAAAATCCACACCAGACCCCTTATCTGAGCACGTAACCTGGCCGGCCGCAGAAAAGAGGGGGGACAGAGTGCGCCCCCCCTCTCCTGAACTGTACCAGGCCACATGCCCTCAACATGGGGAGGATGTCCCCATGTTGATGGGCACAAGGGCCTCATTCCCACAACCCTGGCCGGGGGTTGTGGGGTTCTGCGGGCGGGGGCTTATCAGAATCTGGAAGACCCCTTTAACAAAGGGGACCCCCAGATCCTGGCCCCCCCCTATGTGAATTGATAATGGGGTACATTGTACACCTACCATTTCACGAAGGAAGTGTAAATAGTTGTAAAAAACAAACACACACACACACCGTGGAAAAAAGTCCTTTATTAATTAAAAAAAATCCAGCGGTGGTAATCCACTCTCGGTCAAGCTCCCCGCTCCAACGTTGTCTGTATCCAGCGATGGGTGATATCCTCTCCAGGCCAGCGATAAGAAGATCGTCCGGGATCCAGAGCGCAGCATCTTCACCGGAGACAGCCCGGCGAATGACGCTGCTGATACTGTGACATTTCTTATATTGGTGAAGCGGGGCCACCCGTCATGTGACCCCGCCCCCTCTGACGCAAGGGGGAAGCCTGGGCTTCCCCAGTAAAGTAGCAGAGGGTGCGTCAGAGGGGGGTGGGGTCACGTGACGGGTGGCCCCGCCTCACCAATATAAGAAATGTCACAGTTTCAGCAGCGTCATTCGCTGAGCTGTCTCCGGTGGAGACAGGTGGCCGGCGATGCTGCGCTCTGGATCCCGGACGATCTTCTCATCGCTGGACCGGAGAGGAGATCACCCGTCGCTGGATACCGACAACATTGGAGCGGGGAGCCGGGATCGAGAGTGGAATACCACCACTGGATTTATTTATTTATTTTTATTAATAAAGGACTTTTTTCCACAGTGTGTGTGTGTGTGTGTTTTTTACAACTATTTACATATCCTTCATGAAATGGTAGGGGTACAATGTATCCCAATTACCAATTCACATAGGGGGGCCAGGATCTGGGGGTCCCCTTTGTTAAAGGGGTCTTCCAGATTCTAATAAGCCCTTTGCCTGCAGACCCCCACAACCACCGGCCAGGGTTGTGGGGATGAGGCCTCCCCATGTTGAGGGCATGTGGCCTGGTACGGTTCAGGAGAGGGGGACGCACTCTGTCCCCCCCTCTTTTCTGCGGCCAGCCAGGTTACGTGCTCGGATAAGGGGTCTGGTGTGGATTTTTGAGGGAACTCCACAGCATTTTTAAAAAAATAATGGGGTGGAGTTCCCCTTAACCACTTCCAGACCTTAGGTGTTTTTCAGATTCGGTGTTTGCAAGACTAAAACAGTTTTTTCTGCTAGAAAATTACTTAAAACCCCCAAACATTATATATTTTTTTTCTAACACCCTAGAGAATAAAATAGTGGTCATTCCAATACTTTTTGTCACACCGTATTTGCGCAGCGGTCTTACAAGCGCACTTTTTTTGGAAAAAATTCACTTTTTTGAATTAAAAAATAAGACAACAATAAATTTGGCCCAATTTTTTTATATATTGTGAAAGATAATGTTACGCCAAGTAAAATGATGCCCAACATGTCACGCTTAAAAATTGCGCCCGCTCGTGGCATGGCGTCAAACTTTTACCCTTAAAAATCTCCATAGGCGATGTTTAAAAAATTCTAGAGATTGCATTTTTTGAGATACAGAGTAGCTCTAGGGCTATAATTATTGCTCTCGCTCTAACGATCGCGGCGATACCTCACTTGTGTGATTTGAACACCGTTTTCATATGCGGGCGCTACTCGCGTATGCGTTCGCTTCTGCGAGCGAGCTCGTCGGGACGGGGCGCTTTAAAAAATTTATTTTTTGGTTTTCTTATTTATTTTTATTTATTTTATTATTTTTTACACTGAAAAAAAAAATAATAATTTGATCACTTTTATTCCTATTACAAGGAATGTAAACATCCCTTGTAATATAAAAAAGCATGACAGGTCCTCTTAAATATGAGATCTGGGGTCAAAAAGACCTCAGATCTCATATTTGGGCTTAAATGCAAAAAAAAAAAATGTCATTTTTTCAAATGACCAAAAAAAAATGTGTCTCTTTAAGAGGCTGGGCGGGACTGACGTTTTGACGTCACTTCCGCCCAGCCGAGCTATGGGGACGGGCGAAGGAGATTTTTCCTTCAGTCTCATCCCCGCTCACCAGCCGACAGCACCCGATCGCCTCCGCCGCTACCGACGGCTCCGGTAAGCGGCGGAGGGCGCGGGAGAGCGGCGGGAGGGGGGGACCTCTCCCGCCACCGATAACGGCGATCTTGCGGTGAATCCGCCGCGGAGACCGCCATTATCGGATTCCAGACCGCGCACACTAAAGATTGATACCTCGATTGTGGCAGCAGCTGCTGCCGTTACCGAGATATCAGTCTTTAAAAATAGGACGTACATCGTCGTGCGCAGGTCTGGAAGTGGTTAAAATCCATACCAGACCTGAAGGCCCTGGTAATTGAATTTGGGGGGACCCCCAAGCTTTTTTTTTTATGAATGAATTCTCTCTGAATTGCCGGGAGCCGACAATTCATTATAGCCGCAAGTCAGTTTTAAATGTCTTTTTCTCTTTCAGAAATGACACTTTGTGCAGTGACAGTTCTAAGTTCGGGAAACATGCGCTATTTCACATGCTTACTTTACACCCCCCCTAGGTACTAAATTTAAAGGAATATTTCACTTTTATTGTTTCACTTTAAGCATTATTAAATTCACTGCTCCCGGAAAAACGTCCGTTTTAAAAACTTTTTTTTTGCATTGATACATGTCCCATGGGGCAGGACCCAGGTCCCCAAACACTTTTTAGGACAATAACTTGCATATTAGCCTTTAAAATTAGCACTTTAGATTTCAAATGTTCGAGTCCCATAGACTTTAACGGGGTTCTAAAGTACACACAAACATTTGGTGTGTTCGCAGGTTCTGGTGCGAACCGAACAGGGGGGTGTTCGGCTCATCCCTAGTTGCTAGCACCATTCCTGGTACACGCCACATGTCACACCTGGTAATTTAACTTTCCTGGTGCCTATCCATACACTCCCGTAAAAAATGAGCTGCGCAATGAAATTGATAGGACATATCCTAATGAACTCTGTGCTGTAAAGATCATTCATAAACAACCAAGATGCCCAAAATAAAAAATGCAATATCAAAAATGAATCAAAAATACACCCCTCATCAAAGGTGTCACACCAGTTGCTGCACAGACTCAAATAAAATAGTCCAAAATGTCCCAATATGTTGTCAACAGATTGATTGTTGAACAAACTAGGTGTTTCAAAAATGAAGGCCAGTAAGTTGATGTTATGAAATCCTCCTACAAACAGGTTGGTGACATCAAACCACGAGACACCCAAGGACAGTGCTGAATGATAGAAAAGAGATCCTCCACCTTCAAAGCCACTTGTTGTGGTGACATTGTTGTTGTGGTGACATCAGCACACCGCTCCTCCCCACTCCGTTTCGTCAAACCTGACTTTGTCCAGGGGAACCTTGACAAAGTCAGGTTTGACAAAATGGCATAGGGAGGAACGGCGTGCTGACGTCACCACAACAACAACGCAAGGTCCCGGAACGAACGGGCTGTGAGAGACGGCCGGCTACACAAACATTCACACGCGTATTTATCATCTACTTTTTCTAATTGCAATTTTTTATATTTTAATAAACTATTAAACTGGGTTACGCTATGTTGGTTTTTCTTTTCTCATCTGGACATGAGCACATATGACCCCATGTGAGTGGCTGAGGACAGAACTACTGATTGAGCGGAGACATCAGACACTGTCATACAGAGACCCGGGCTGGGGTATAGGCCATCCATGAACAACAATCTCTAATTGGGATCTTATTTTCTGGTAAGCAGCAGTGGCATTGGGAGTGGGGGATCTCTTTTCTATCATTCAGCACTGTTCTTGGGTGTCTCGTGGTTTTATGTCACCAACCTGTTTGTAGGAGGATTTCATAACATCAACCTACTGGCCTTCATTTTTGAAACACCTAGTTTGTTCAACACTCAATCTTAGTGTTCACAGCGATCTCAGATGTACAAAAAAAAATAGGAGCTAATTAACCACTTGAGGTCTACCCTATAGCAATTTTACTGCTACATCTGCACCCCCACGGCACCCCTGCACTGCATCATGCATATTTACATATTCTGTCTCTTCTACAGCCTGCCTGCGTGCTCCCGCTGTAATTATACACAGTGGGAGCTGATTGGTGGGTACCGCAGTCTCAATGTCCGCCAGCACCCACCGATTGTTCGGTACAGAGGCAGAACGGCGGTCTGCCTATGTAAACAAGGCAGATCACTGTTCTGTCAGAAAGGAAGGCATGGATTCTGTGCCTCTGCAAAGCAGGGACATGAATCCATATCTTCTCATAGTAAAAGCACATCCCACAGTACACAAAAAAACACAGGCTAAGCACACAGTTAACCTTTTGATCGTCCATGATGTTCACCCCTTCCCAGCCAGTGTTTTTAGCACTGTCACTGGTCCCCAAAAAGTTTTAAAAGTGTCTGTCAGTATCAGCATATCTGATGCAATATCACAGTCCAGCTATAAGTCACTGATCTCTGCCATTACTAGTAAAAAAATAAATGTAAAAAAAAAAAAAAAGCTTGTAGACGCTATAACTTTTGCGCAAACCAATCAATATACGCTTATTGGGATTTTATTTACCAAAAATATGTAGCGGAATACATATTGGCCTAAATTGATGAAATAATTAGATTATTTTTTTTTATTTATTGGATATGTTTTATAGCAGAAAGTAAAAAAATATGTTTTGTTTTCAAAATTGTTAGTCTTTTTTGGTTTATAGCACTAAAATTAAAAACACAGAGATAATCAAATACCACCAAAATAAAACTCTATTTGTGAAAAAAAGGACATACATTTTACTTGGGTACAGTGTTGCACAACCGCGCAATTGTCAGTTTAAATAACGCAGTGCTGTATTGCAAAAAATGGTCGTGAAGGGGGTAAATCTTCCAGTAGTCAAGTGGTTAATGAATAACTCAGCTCTGCAGCAGCAGCAGCATCAACAGCAGTAATGATCAGTTTTTAACCCTTTCACTACCCCTTCATATCTAAACTCCAAGCGCCTCTCTATAGGACCTGTATACTAAAGCCTCGTACACATGATCAGTCTATCCGATGAGAACGGTCTGAAGCACCGTTGTCATCGGTTAACCGATGAAGCTGACTGATGGTCCGTCGTGTGTACACACCATCAGTTCAAAAACTGATCGTGTCAGAACGCGGTGACGTAAAACACAACGACGTGCTGAAAAAAACAAAGTTCAATGCTTCCAAGCATGCATCGACTTGATTCTGAGCATGCGCGGGTTTTTAACCGATGCTTTTGCATACTAACGATCGGTTTTGACCTATCGGTTAGGCGTCCATTGGTTCAATTTTAAAGCAAGTTCTCATTTTTTTGACCGAAGGTTAAATAACCTATGGGGCCTACACACTATCGGTTTGGACTGATGCAAACGGTCCTTCAGACCGTTGTCCTCTGGCGATCCTATCGTGTGTACAAGGCCTAACCCTTCACCTCACATATCCTACACATCTGCTCATTAAAGAGGAAGTAAACCCTCTTTTTTTTTTTAAAAAAAAAACACCCTGCAAGGCAAAGGCATAATGAGCTAGTATGCATAGCATTATAGCTCATTATGAAGTACTTACCTGAGATTGAAGCCCCTGTAGCGGTGCTCTGTCACCTCCCCCGTCAGCGCCATCTCTCCACGGGTTACTTACGCATATTGCGGCTCCGGCGCTGTGACTGGCCGGAGCCGCAATCTAGGCTTACCTGTAGGTTAAAGTGGTCTGTTATGCAGCGTACACACGATTGGTCCATCCGATGAGAACGGACTGACGGATCGTTTTCATCGGTTAACCGATGAAGCTGACTGATGGTCCGTCGCGCCTACACACCATCGGTTAAAAAAACGATTGTGTCAGAACGCGGTGACGTAAAACACAACAAGGTGATGAAAAAAACGAAGTTCAATGCTTCCAAGCATGCGTCAACTTGATTCTGAGCATGCGTGGATTTTTAAACCTAGTCCAATACCAAATGCTTTTGCTGTCACTGGTGCTTTTATATATACTTGCGCGGATTTATTTTAACACATATAATCTTGCCATTGGAAATAGTATTGTGTGGTAACTGCCCGTGTGAATGGATTCTAACACTAATCAAAAATAAAAAAAAGTGCATGTTTTTTGTCAATGGATTGCATAAAAGTATTTTTTTTTTTTTTTTAGTAAGATGTCACCAAAAAAAAGCCTTGATTTTTTTGGGGGAAAAAAATGAAGATATTTATTTTAAGTATTGACAAAGCTATTGCTAAATAAACAGGCCCAAAACAGAAGTTTAAATATTGGACTGGTCCATAGGGGTGTACAGGTGTGAGATCCGAATGGGTTAATTATTATATTATACATTTGTGTTATACAGTTTTGGCATTATGATGAAAGTTGTGAAAATGAACAGTTCCAGCTGTTTTTGTCATACAATACTGATGCATGCACCTTTTCCCTCTGCTGATATTTAATTAATATCATTTACTTAGCATTGTCAGTAACCTCTTTTGTGTACTGACAAATATTTAGATTTTTGTAGATTTGCCATCAACATATTTGATTGCTTTTGTCCTTTATCTTATGCTGATAAAGGTTATTCTTTTCATAAAACCATACATTTATTAGGGTAATTTGCATCTCAGCTCCTTTCCAACCAAGCAATAAAGCATCTTTAAAGGCTTGCTCATATTTTTCATTGACAAGGCACTGACAGAATCAAAGAGGGTTTAAGCAAACATACAAATGTGTCATCTAATGGCCCATCAAACAGCCCTTGTCACAAAGATAAACCTTTTATCTCCCTTTTCCAGATTCTAATCAGAGGATCAGTTTGCATGTTTCTAATGTCACTGCAGAAACCATCTAAAGGAGATTCTTTTTGTCCTGGGAAATAAACTCATTCTGGGCCAAATTAAACATTTCAATGCCTTGTTTTATCTCTCACTCTGTTCACATTAGCATAATGGTCTTTAATTGGATTTTATTTTGTGATTAAAAACAAAAAAGGTGAAGCTTGTCTGCAGGGATTAGTCAAAAGACTTTCTGCTCCACAAGAAAATTGAGCTGAAAGACAGGAAATAATGATCTCTAGAAAAATGATTTTTTTGTAACTTCTATGCAACCTTTACATTGTTGCTGAACAGAATCCTTTAGGATTTTAGCTATCCTATTTATGTGGAATGATTGCAAGGGATGCATCATTAAAAAACATGCAGCATTTTTTAAACCTCATGCTCAGTAAAATGACAACTAGTAGATGGATGAGGCTGTGCAATAAAGTCTAAATAAAATGTTTGTATTCTCATTTTACAGGTTTAATAAATTATGCTAATGTGTGAAACCAGCTTAATAGTCTTCCCAATCTCCATGTGCTAGACTTCAAAGGAAAGATATGTGTGTGTGTATATGTGTTCTCCAATGGCAAATGCATTTGGATGGATTACATATATTATCATTAGTGATGAGCCAAACTACCCTAGGTTTAGTTCAAGAATTGCTTGGTGAACTTCAAAGAAGTTCTGACGCTGAACTCGAACCCTATTGAAATCAATGGTAATCGAATCTGTCAAATTAAAAATGCCCAGCCTGTGTCTCAGGGTGGATTAGCTCTAACCTAAGACTATACTATTATACTGCACAATTAGTCTAAGTACATTGGTGGTTTTTCCCCCCTTCCAACCTAATAATGGCACTACTGCAGCTGAAGCAGCATTGCTCTCTTCCTACAAGGCTCTGACTAACCTGATTTACCGGAAAAACGTACATGTCACTGAAAGTACGGACATGCTTAAAGTTTCCCTGAAAATATATGAGCATTGTTTAACTCTAGTGTCAGATACTTCAAATGTCATTTCAATAAAGGAAGGGACTGAAATATGTGCATCAATTGTATGACCAGGGCCAACCTAAATCTTTGTCACACTGCAAAAAGAATTTGGGATCCCCAATTCCTGGTGCTTTAGATACCTCCAGTTAAAACATGCAGCTAGGCCACAGAGAGGTCCATTTTCAAAATGTTACAACCTGAACATGTGGGTTTGATCTCCACCTACTATGGCACCCTAGTACAACGCAGGCCTACCGGATTGCAATCTAAGAGAGAACGCTGGTCATCAGATTTTCCAGACCTCTCTGAGGAAAACTGGGAGGTGCTTCTTGATACTTATTTCATTACTACTATCTCGGCTGGAGATAGAATGAACCAATTACGCATTTTTCACAGAATTTACCATACGCCACTTTGGCTCTTCCAGATGCGCAAGCGTGATAATTTGGTGTCCCATAAGTGCCATTGGTGTGAGAGAGAGTAAATACTTTATATGTTGTGGAATTGTGAAAAAATATGACCATTTTGGTCCAATGTTACTCATTTTATAGCCACAAATTTTCATCTTCCTAATGTATGTAGCCAAACATGGTGCATATTGGGAGTGATGGAAGGGATCAATTTAAGTTCATACCAAAAATAATCCTGCATTTCCTATTGTTTTATGCTAGGAAAATTGCAATGGATGCAACCAAAGGTAGCGCCCCTTAATCATTGGAAGTCTTTGGCTAGAGGATGCCCTTGTACATTTAATAAAGTCTGGTGCCCTGGATAAAACTATTTGAAACATGTACTTTGCCTGAATATTAAGATGAAATCCTCAGAAGAAAATTAGTTGCTTCTATTTACAGTAGATGTGTAGTATACATTTTTCTATCACTGTGTTACTATACAGCCATGCTCATCGAACCTGATTGCCTATTGTATAAATTCCTATGTGTAGGTGTTTTGTTTATTTCAGTTTTGTTTAGTTTTGTTCTTTACTATGAGATGTAATTGTTCTTTATTTAAAAATGTGGAACAATGATTGTAAGCTGTTACTGCAGTTATCTGGAATATCTCTGGAATTGTTCCTACTGTATTTGTCGTGCTGCAAATGTTAATAAACAACAGTTTAAAACAAAAAAAAATGCCCATTTTCTGGGTCAGTGTCAAAAATAGTAGTGTGGGTGGATAATGCTCGGAGGAGCAAATAACAATAAAGAAATAAATAAAAATAAAGCAAATACTAAAACAATGACCAATTTCTTTAAATAGAATGCCTGGGGACCCCTAATTCAGTCTATAAAAGGGCATGTTTCTGTGAGGTACAGGAAGTGCTTCTGCAGCAGCACTGACATTTGCAAAGAAAAAAGACTTTAACATTTTCAGCAACTGACTTTGGCAACTATCATTAACAGTACACAAGCGCCTGCTCTATATTTTGGGAGAGATTTGTTTTGAATCTATCTTTTTTTTTTTGCAAATGTCTTTTTTTTCTGTAGCACAACCTACAGCAAGAATGGCAAAAAAAAGGTGTAGAGTCCCCCCAAAATACATACCAGACCCTTTATGTCTAGTATGGATTTTAAGGTAGTACCTCACACACAGAGAAAAAATGTGTGCGTACCCTCAGGGAATCTATACCAGACCCTTTGGGTTTGGTACGGTTTTTAATTGGGTCTCCACATATAAAAAAGTATGCAGTCCCCATAAAAATCCACACCGATCTTTAATCGGACCCTTCTGGCAAAGCACCTTGGGCCAGATTCACGTAGCCCGGTCGCAGCGTAACGTAACCGATTTAGGTTACACCGCCGCAAATTTTCTGTCTAAGTGCCCGATCCACAAAGCACTTACCTGGTAATTTGCGGCGGTGTATCCTAAATCCGTCCGGCGCAAGGCGGGCCAATTCAAATGGGGCAGTTACCATTTAAATTAGGCGCGCTCCCGCGCCGGACGTACTGCGCATTCTCCCGACGCAAATTTCCCGACTTGCTTTGCGCAAAATCACGACGTTTTGTGAATCGCGACGTGAAAAAAAGACTTGCGCTGGGAAAAAAACAAATTTTAAAAAAAATTCAAAAGCGCCGCAGGAAAGACAGGCATACTTTTACATGGTGTAGTAATTTTACACTTTGTAAAAGGTGCCCTATCTTTGCGACGGCAAACTAACACTTGCGGCGACGTAACGACGGGAAAAAGTTTTGTGGATCGCCGTAACTAATTTGCATACCCGACGCTGGTTTACGACGCAAACTCCCCCCAGCGGCGGCCGCGGTACTGCATCCTAAGATCCGACAGTGTAAAACTACAGTATTACACCTGTCGGATCTTAGGGATATCTATGCGTAACTGATTCTATGAATCAGTCGCATAGATAGAAACAGGGATACGACGGCGTATCAGCAGATACGCTGTCGTATCCCTTTTGTGAATCTGGCCCCTTGTCCCCATGTTGATAAGGACAAGGGCCAATTCCCCACAAACCTTACCTGGAGATTATGGAGGATCTGCTGGTGGGAGCTTATCGGAATCTGGAATCCCCCTTTAACAATAATGGGGAAGTCAGATACTGCCCCCCACTTTAATGTGTATGGAGAACATAATACCTCTACTCATTCACAAAAAAGTTGTAGCCTAAAATTAGACACTCAAACCCAAAGTCCCATATTAAATATAAAAAAAAATAAGAATTCTGAAAAAAGTGGCCCTTGCTGTAAATCCATGTCTGCCGTCTGCCAACTCACCAAAGAAAAAAAAAACAATGACCTGGTTCATATGACTTTTCCCAATGGCAACACTTGCTAAATGGCAGCTCTGCAAGGAGTGGGGATATTGATTACATCATTGTCCAAATATCGCCATTGCCATATTTTGTCAATATCAGTGTCCAAATATAGCCAGTTGGCATATTTGGACAGGGATGTTGTCGCTATCCCCACCCTTTGCTTAAAAGAAGTGGGGATTCCCCATGACTTCAGTGGTTCAGCAGGAAACTGTAAAATATAGAAACACTGCTTCAATATGTATAATGTGTGGCCCCTGATGACGAGGGGGTCGAACAGTCTAATGCCAGGTACACATGTGCCGAATACCAGCCCAAATCAACCAGTAAAATAGAAACTAGCCTACATTCAGCCCATGTGTATAGCTGTCTGTCTGACAAAAGCCGGTCTTATTGCGGGGTTTCTGTCAAATTAGCATGTTGGAAAACCAGCAGTTAATCTGCATCCAACCAGTTTGTTCTGGCAGGGTGGTGGTCCCCCGGATCAGAACACAGTAGTACAGTGGGGGAGATCACTGTACTAACATTGCATGTGTTACCCCAGTAATCACTCAGTTTTTTTTTTTTTGTTCAACCCGCTGGGTAGAACAAAATAAAAAAACTGATAGTGTCCACCAGGCTTAAAGGTAGGCCATTCATCCAGACGTTCAAAGGGCCAGTTCAGTCTGTCAACTACACCATTATTTATCCCTATAGTACCAATAGATTCTACAGTGCTTACATACAAACATTGACTTTGATAATTGCATCTCAAGTAGCTTACAATTTACTGTTTTCTACCATAGTCCTATCGAAATACAGATGTATTTTAGCTTGAGTTTTGGGTTGATACTGGTTAACTTAAAACTCAGTAACTATGTGTTGTTACTGAAACCAGGTTTTAGATGCCTGGCACGGCCTTTCCAGTTGCCCTCTGCCATAGTAGACTCCACTGGATTTACTCATGCAGACCCAGTGGATGAAAAGCAGGTGGGGTCAGATTCCTTCTTTCCCCGCAAAGCTCCTTTTAATTTCTTCCTACAGCTCTATTCTACCCCTTTCCTATTTTGAACCATACTAAATTAGTTTGTTTGCGGCAGTTTTTCTGAGAATTGCTGGGATTTATCAGTCTCTTTCTGGCTTCCCTATTTTCTTACCTCTAAAATATCCACTACCATCCTTGGCAACTTTTAGACACCTGTTAATGTTAACACCCTAGCTACCGCTAGATCTACTCACACTGATGGCACACCTTGGACCTTGTATTCTCCCAAATCTTTAGGCCCCATACACACGAGAGGATTTATCCGCAGATACGGTCCAGCGGACCGTATCCGCGGATAAATCCTCTCGAGGATTTCAGAAGATTTCTATGCGATGGCGTGTACACACCATCGCATTGAAATCCGCGCTGAAATCCTCTGGCGATGACGTGTCGCGCCGTCGCCGCTATTATGACGCGGCGACGGGCGCGACGCTGTCATATAAGGAATTCCACGCATGCGTCAAATCATTACGACGCGTGCGGGGAATCCCTTTGGACGGATGGATCCGGTAAGTCTGTACAGACGAGCGGATCCATCCGTTGGAATGGATTCCAGCAGATGGATTTGTTGTGCATGTCAGCAAATATCCGATCTGCTGGAATCCATCCCAGAGGAGATTTCTCCACGGAAACAGATCCGCTGGCGTGTACACACCATAGGATCTATCCGCAGAAACCCATTTGCTGGGATTTATCTGCGGATGGATTCTATCGTGTGTATGGGGCCTCACTCTCTGCAACTTTATCAACACCCCTTCTTCTCTTTCTAAAGACAATCTTATTAGTTTCACACTCTCTATTTTTGACTCCCATCCCTCCAATCATTAAACATTTGCTTCTTTAACCTTTCTCGTCTCTACTATTCTCGTTACTTCCTTCAACAAAATCTTACACCTGTCCTGCCCTGACCTTACCACTTGTGTCTAGAACAACTAACTCTCATCCTCCCTGGACACACACTCATGCAAACCTGAGGAAGACATAGCTCTAGACAGCTCCTAGAGATGCAAGAAAAGACTTGTGTTCATCTTGGCTGGTAAAAACTATTCTAAAGAACAGCATGTTCTGCAAGTTTTTACCAATTATTTCCAACATTTACTGCAGGAAGCCCTTAAAGCTGAAGTTTAATCTGCTTATATTGTACCTTTTCTTGTTCCTCCCCCACCCACCCATTGTTGCACTAATGAAATTGTTACATAAAACCTTTGTGTTCTTATTACCAACCTTATTTTAGGCCCAGTGACATCATCACTGGGCATTGGTGTCTCTCTCTGCAATGCAACCAGATCTTGGTTGTCTGAAAACATCACAGCACTCTGCCATGGTACTCCTCTTAGCTCTAATGCAATCAATGGGATGGCTCTTGAGGAGTTATGCAAATATCAAAATACCTTGATGGGTGGTGTCAGTCTGGAGGAGACTTCTTATTCAGGCAGGCAGTATTTGCATGCAGACTGCCCTAGGTCCATGACCACATGCTAAAACCTCCATGATCTAATTAACTCAAATACAATTGTAGCACTACCCCCGTAGGAGCTGCTGGTTATATTTTTGGGTGGCACGTTAGGGTGAAAGGAGAGAGTCTGAAAAATTCCAATGTCCACACAATACACTACTTTTTCTTGGATTTATTTGGGAGAACTTCAGAAGAAAAGAAGGAGGTGGAAGGGTAGGTAGGTTCAGGTGCATGATCAAAGTAAGGAAACACTCCTGTTTCCAGCAAACAGTTCTCGTTGCCACTCTATTGCTCACCTGGATAGGTCCCTCTCACTGACCTAGCAGCCGGGAGGGAGCACAAAGCAAAGTACAGTCTCTACCAGAGACCTTCCATTGTAGATGAGACAGTTGTGGTCCGGAATCCCCTGCCACAGGATTCAGCACCCGGATCTCTTTAACTTGGCTTCTTTAGAACTTTTAGACCCGACAGGCGACACTATCAAGCCTCTCGGTGCACGGTGCATCCTTCGATGAAGTTTCCAGGCCTTCTCCCAAGGTACCAGCCTCTTGTATGGCCCTCTCCAGGATAGGTCCTCCCCTGGCTTCCTTCATCAAGTGGCTTCCTCCCACAGGACAGACAGCACAGGATCACCCTTTCAGCACAGGCTCCAGCCAGACAACTGGGCCCACAAACAAAGCCGCAGTCCCAGGCCAATGTGGTCCCGGAACCAGGATTCAGGACACGCACCTCAGGCCAAGAAGGCCACGAGGCGCGGGCGGATGACAGACCCCGCACCAATGGCTTCTGTCCCGTAAGTACCCCTCCCCAGCATGCACAGCGGGCGACCACTCCCACTTATTTTTTGCTGAGGGGAACACTCAATACACCTTGACCTTGCTGCTGCCACCCTTGGCCTGGGGTGGTAACGACACCCCCAGGCGAGCAATGGTGGATACTCTCAGCACAGCCATGGCTGGAACAGAGGCTAAATTGCCCTTAATTACTCTGGTCTGAGCCAAATAACAGCTCAGACCACCACTAAATTTAAAGCAGCGCCTGTTCAACAGGAGCAGGGCGCTACACAATGAAGGCAAGAGATGGGCAATGGACAGTCAAAATAGGAAAGAAAGGGGCTCAATGATGCTGAAGTTCCATACACTAGAATATGTGCTTTGCTGTTGGTTCTAATGCACAAAAAGTTTGACAGTGTGCAGTGAAATCAGACTAAGCATTCTCAACATAGGAGATGAGCCTGTACAATCTGGAAGAACTGTCAGCTTAAAAATGAACCCTTTTATTTCCTTAAAATGTACATTTATTGGTACTTTAATCCACGGCATCAGTGGTTTTAAATGTATTCATCCTTTTTTCAAAGCATGCTGACCAATCATACTAAATAGCACGGGTACTGATGCCTAAATTGAATCTTTCTGTCAAAAGTTACCAGCCAGGCCTACATCTCCATTTCTAACCGTTTCTCCTGACTGCTGATATGTGCAGAGAGCTGTAATGTGACTGTCACAGGAAGGGCAGATGTTGTTGACATGTAGCCTGTGATTGACAGCCTCACTTCTCCTTCTTTGTGCTTTGCTAGATGGTGGTGCCCAATGTAGGGATAAATGGGTGTTTGTAGCAGCTTGGAGCAGAGTTTATGATCAATGTTTATGCACCAGTGAGCTGTTTAAAAACTGAATAGTTCATATTTGGTAGCTGTTTTTGTAAATACTAAAAATGAAAGAGCTGCTTTAAATCCTTCTTATGCTCCAGTCTAGGAGTGCTGATTTTAAATGTTATTAGAAGTTGTTAAGACAGTAGCTCCAAACAAGCTGTTATTAAGCATTTTTTTTAACTTTATTGGTGCTGAAAATGTGTGATATGCTGAAAAGATAAGATCTGACAAATTTTCAAGATTTTTATTAAACAATAGATTTTTATGAAAGTTTTTTTAAATTACATTCAATAACGCTCATTCAAGCATTAGGCAACAAGAAAAGATACAAGAAAAGACAAGAGCCTATAGTGGCGGTAAAACAACGCCACAGACATTGCACTAAAATGTTTAACATTTCAGAGTTTATAGTGTGGATCTCCCATTGATTTTCTATTCAAATATGCAAATGAGGGAGATATGCCGATTCACGATCGTACATGCGCTCGATGCAGGCTATGACTGGTGCACGTAAGTTGTACGTCCGGCGTAAAGTTAAGCCTCATAAAGCAGGTGTAACTCAGCAGAGACATGGAAAGGTCTGCACCAGGGAACTCAAGCCCGCGTATTTTACATAGTTAACATTGGACGTGAATATGACTAGGCGTAGGTTACGTTCACGCCATAGGCAGCGATCCGGTGTATCTTAGGCAGTTGTTCCGATGTGTTTGTGAGCATGCGCACTGGGATGCGTCCACGGGATGGCGCATGCGCCGTTCGTTATACGTATCTGTCTGGCGCTCGGCTCATCATTTGCATGGGGTCACGCCTCATTTGCATGGCTCACGCCCACTTCCACCTACGCCGGCTTACGCCTAGGAAACCCAGCGCAGTTTTGAGAGGAAGTGCTTTGTGAATTCAATGCTTGCCTCTCTGCGCTGCGTCGGCGTAGCGTAAAGGAGATACGCTACGGCGGCATAAATATGCGCCGATGTCCGTGAATCCGGGGCTATAGTTCTTGTTGTACCAAGTTAACCATGTTTGCCACTTTCTGGCGACGTTATCCCTACTTACAGCTCTGAGTGCCAAAGTTCTCTCATATGTAGAGTGCAGTTGGGTAGTTTGAATTACTTCTCCAATAGTGGGGGGTAGGGTTTTTTTCCATCTTCTGGTGATACACAATCTGGCAGAGAGCAAGACATGTAGAACAGTGTGTCTCAATTGAACTGGATATTGTTCCAATGCGAGTGAGAGAAGTGCCAAACCAGGCTGGGGGGTGGGTGACTGTTAAGTGAGAGGCGTCGTACAATACGCAGAAAACTGATTCCCAGAAATTTGCTAATACAGGGCAACCCCATAATGTATGGAGCAGATCCCCTCTGTAACCGCAGTTCCTCCAACACCTATCACTCCACAGTTTTCCAAATTTAGAAACCCTATCAGGAGTTAGATACCATCTTTGTGAAATTTTTATATGCAGTTCCCAAAGAGTAGCGCAACTTGTGGCTGCATAGGTGAATTTGTAGGCCGTAGACCATTGTTGAGTGGTGAAGGTGCAACCCAAATCCGATTCCCACTTACTCAGAGGGGCCGATTTATTAAAGGTATGTTTTTGCTGAATGATATTGTAAAAAAGTGAAATATCTTTCAGGGTGGTAGAAGGGTTGTTAAGCCACGCAGTAGGGATAAGCTTCGAGTTTGAGTCAAACTCATGTTCGACTCGAACATTGCCTGTTCGCCTGTTCGGCGAACAACGAACAATTTGGGGTGTTCGCGGTAAATTCGAAAAGCCGCGGAACACCCTGTTAAAGTCTATGGGAGAAATCTAAAGTGCTAATTTTAAAGGCTAATATGCAAGTTATTGTCCTAAAAAGTGTTTGGGGATCCGGGTCCTGCCCCAGGGGACATGTATGAATGCAAAAAAAAAGTTTTAAAAACGGCTGTTTTTTCGGGAGCAGTGATTTTAATAATGCTAAAAGTGAAACAATAAAAGTGAAATATTCCTTTAAATTTCGTACCTAGGGGGGGGTGTAAAATTAGCATGTGAAATATCGCATGTTTCCCTTACTTAGAACTGTTTCTGCACAAAGTGTCATTTCTGAAAGAAAAAAAGACATTTAAAACTGACTTGCGGCTATAATGAATTGTCGGCTCTGGCAATTCAGAGCGAATTCATTCATAAAAAAAAATTTGCGTGGGGTCCCCCAAATACAATTACCAGGCTCTTCAGGTCTGGAATGGATATTAAGGGGAACCCCGCCGTCAATTTAAAAAAAAAATGATGTGGGGTTCCCCCCAAATATCCAATTCCAGACCCTTCAGGTCTGGTGTGGATTTTAAGGGGAACTCCACCCCAAATAAAAAAAATGGCGTGGAGTTCCCCCAAAAATCCACACCAGACCCCTTATCCGAGCACGTTAACCTGGCCGGCCGCAGAAAAGAGGGGCGGACAGAGTGCGGCCCCCCCTCTCCTGAACCATACCAGGCCACATGCCCTCAACATGGAGAGGATGTTCCCATGTTGATGGGGACAAGAGCCCCATCCCCACAACCCTTGCCCGGTGGTTGTGGGGATCTGCGGGTGGGGGGCTTATCAGAATCTGGAAGACCCCTTTAACAAAGGGGACCCCCAGATCCTGCCCCCCCATGTGAATTGGTAATGGGGTACATTGTACCCCTACCATTTCACAAAGGATGTGTAAATAGTTGGAAAAAACACACACACACCGTAGAAAAAAATCCTTTATTAATAAAAAAAAAATTAAAAAAATCCAGCGGTGGTAATCCACTCTCTGTCCGGCTTCCTGCTCCAACGTTGTCTGTATCCAGCGATGGGTGGATCTCTGGTCTAGCGATGAGAAGATCTTCCGGCATCCAGAGCTCCAGAGCACAGCATCGGAGGCCGCCTCTCTCCTCCGGACACAGCCCAGCGGAATGACGCGGCTGGAGCTTTGACATTTCTTATATAGGGAAGACGGGGCTACCCGTCACATGACCCTGCACCCTCTGACGCAAGGGGGAAGACTGGGCTTTCCCAGTGACGTAGCAGAGGGTGCGTCAGAGGGTGCCTATCCAGTCATTGTCCTCCTTTTGGGACGTACATGCATCAACAAGGTCATTCACAGTGTCCGCGCATTTCTCCATTTTATCTTCCATGTATTACACCCTATCTCCCATATGCTGCATATCAGTTGAGAATTTGTGGATGAGGACAGGTTAGACATTAATGAGGACTGTAATAGCAGTAACATGTCCTTCATTATGGGGTCAAGAACAGGTTGACCTGTTGTGGGGAAGGCAGCAATAACGGATTGTAATTATGAGGTGTCGTCTGCATTGTGCAATGCTGTACTCACAGTTCCGGCCTGGTATGTAGTATCCAAGTGCATCCGCGCTTTTGCTGGGCTCTAAATAGCTGGAGACAGTGGGGGGATCCATCGTGAGGTGGGGAGGATAATCCTCCATCTGTATCTCCCGGATCGCTGCTGGGGAGGTCAGTGTAGGCCGTGGGAGACCGCTTTGTAGTCACAGTGGCGTCATCTTGCCTATCTCCCCGCCATAAAGGCTGGAAAGAGAACACTGTCAGCTTCTGGAGGTAAATATCCTCCTTTCTTTTGCGGGACATCGTGCCTGCTAGCTCCGCCGATTCTCCAGCGGCGGTGGGGGTGTATGATGGCTCCGGTAACCCGCCCGTTGCTGTGTTTTGTCCGTCCGGCTGGAGAAAGCTCAGAGCCTAAGCTGCCATTCCTCACGCGTGCAAGCCACACCCCCCAATTTACAAGATTTTTTTTATCTCTACTCAGAACTAAATTGGACCCAAATCCACATTTAACTTTTGGAGAAAACCTGTTATAACAAAAATACAAAGACTATCACTGCTGATCTACGTTTGAAAATATTATTGTTTGGCCGTTATACTGATTTTCTAGATTCATTGTCTCACTGACTCCAACAGGTATACAGATAAGTAGTGCTTAGTTCCATATTAGCACTTTTACAAGGAGATCAGCAAATAAAAGTCTCCATGTTTCGTTTAATTTATTTCTTTATTTTTTTTCTGTATATACTCAGGTATAAGCCAAGTTTTTCGGCCCATTTTTTCGTGCTGAAAATGCCCCCCTCGACTTATACGCGAGTTACCTTTTTGCGCCTGATCTCCTGGACTTTGGGGACCCGGTACCGGCCGGCCGTATGTACTCTGCACCCCACACTAGGCACACATGTAGCCCCATTTCTCCTTTACAAATGTGCAAAGTTTGTTGACTAGGAGACCTACGGCTGGGGAGCACCGATTTTTCAAACCTGGGCACCCCTTCCATAGACTCCCATGTTAAACATCAGTCTAGTCATGGACACAGTGAGGCATGGGCACAGTCAGGCATGCACACAGTGAGGCATGCACATGGACACAGTGAGGCAAAGTGAGGCACAGTGAGGCATGAAGATGGACACCCTAGGCTTATACTCGAGTCAATCATTTTTCCATGTTTTTTGTGGTAAAATTAGGTGCCTCGGCTTATATTCGGGTCGGCTTATACTCGAGTATATACGGTACTGCATATCACCCTTTTCTGGGCTTTGCAGTCTTCATTGTTTAAGTAAGATAATAATGTTACTCATATATACAAAAGAAAAAAAAAAGAAGAAAAAGCCTGTGGATATTGTACATCTTGTTGAAATTGCATTTATTTATGTTTTCACTTTTTCTCACTTTTTGGAATTCATTCATCTTATATTCTGCAGAATATTGATTATGTCCAGTTCTACCTCTACCTTTCTGTAAACTTTGCATTCCTGTCATGCATAACTTTCAACATATGGCACCAAAGATAATGATGGCGGGAAGTCTTGAAGGATAATGCTATTAGACCCAGTTGCAGAAAGGTACACACCAAGGTACGTTGTATGTTTTCAGGTAATTGCTGTTTACATGGAATGCATTTTCATTTTAACAAATTTAATCATTCAATATTTTTGTAGTGTTTTGAATACATAATCATAATTAGATATCCTTTACAAAATGCAAATGCAAAATGTGTCTCTAAATTTAGTCTGTTTACTTGCTACCTATGTCTTCACTGTGTAGATCTATCAATTTATCCTGGTGACCAGTGTCTTGGAAATAAAAAAATGTATGGCTGTTAACAGAAACAGAGGTAAGTGGACATTTTCCAGTAACAGTTGATTGACAGGGAATTTACAATCACTTTGAAGTGCTTTCTCTTAACTTCCTGTTTTGTTTATAGAACAGTAAGTGACTGGAATTCTCCTTAGTGGAATACAATTTTTTTTTTAAATAACAGAGTTCCAACCTCTATCCAAATCTTAAAGAGTATTGGTTTGGACATTTATTGACTCTGTCATAAAAGAGGAGGGGGCTGCCTGTGCTGGGTTTCTTATAAAAACGCAAGTTTCCTGCCTGTGTCTGACTTCAATACTTTTGAGCTAGAGACCCAGAACAAGCATCCTGTAATTTAGGGTCAGAAAGGAATCAGAGTTCATTATCTCTACCGTATAGGTATATAAACAAATACAGCATTAAATAATAATGAACAGCACGACAGCCAGGAAATAGGAGTTCTCAAAAAGAGGTCAGCAAAGGCAGCCAGCATTTAAAATGGTAGTAAAGTCTTTCTTCTTATTAAAAAAAAAATGGGTCCCCCAGCAGCACTGCATACTAGCACATTGTGGCATACTTACCTACAAAAACACCACTCGAGTGCAGCACTGTCCATCTTCACCCGGTCTTTCTTTATGTTTTGTGATCTTCGGACACTTGGAATGCTGTGCCAGGGCGATGTTACTGCTGTGCATTAGCGTTGGAGTCACATCGCAGTGGCTCACGGAGTGGGCCATAAATGTGGGCTGAGCTGTGTATGTGCGGCTCAGATCACATTACTCGCCGACAGACAGTGGGGAGATTAATGAGAGATGAGACCTCTTACAGTATAAAAAAAACTCTTCCTGTCAGCAATTGTTCTAATGAATGACCTTACTAGCACCTTAAATTCAGTTTTCATCAAGAAATGGTTGATTTGTCTATTTGGTACAAAAAAAATGCTTACTAGAACTCATCATACAATTACAACAAATCAGACTATTTCTTATTTTTGTTATATGAATATATTCCTTTATTTAGAATACAACTGTTACAGAGTATTGTCATTCTAGTGTTCATTACCACTTGTTTAGTTGAAATAGCAAAAGTTGCATATCTAGGGAAATTAGACTGTGTGGTGGTTGTATAGTTGCTTGCGTCTCATTTATTTATTTATTTTTGAAAACTCTTTATTTAGTGTAATACACAGGTAAGCAGGTTCAATAGATTGGGTCTCAGAAATACAGGTACCACCTGAAGTCCATTCAGCAACTACTCAAGGTGATAGACCAGTTGAAACAGAATATTGGGCGTCAAGTACACACAGTAATTCATATGCATACATGTACATGTACGTGTGTGACTGCGCACACAAATACAGTATGAGCACAATGAACCGGAATAGCACATCTATTGCCCCTTGGCTCACTGGTTTTCTGGTGCTGGAAATCTGGAAGCCATTCATGACAGTTTTGCTTACATTTAATCATGTGATCACTGATCGCTGCTACTGTATATGTCCCAGGGGGTGCACAGTGCACATCTGCCGAGTGACGTATCAATAAGTCGCTCAGCCTAGATCTGCCATACTGCCTGAGTAAAAGTACTGTGGGTGGCCAGCAAGTGGTTAAATACCACCAAAATAAAGCTCTACCTCTCTCAAAAAATGATGACAATTTCATTTGGGTACAGTGTTGCATGACTGAGTAATTGTCATTCAAATTGTGACAGTGCTCAACACTGAAAATTGGCCTAGGCAGGAGGGGGGTGAAAGTGTCCAGAATTAAAGTGGTTAACCTAAATTGATTATATACAAATGTGCATAGCTTCATTTTCCACTGTGTCACAATAATGCATGGTTTTAGATGTAGGGCGTATTTATGTATTTTCTCTATGCAGTTCTGTAATTTATGCTTAGAAACTTTAGAAATTGTTAGCTTGTGTGTACTAATAATCATTTTGCATAAGAGTATATTATAACAATATATTGTTTTAGCAAATAAATTTGCCACTATCATGGGACATACAAAGTAAAATAGGATCTATTTATTCTATAGAGCCTTTAAAAAAAATGTATAAGATTTTTGGAGTTTAAGCAAACTTTCAGGTCTCTTATGTGTGTTTTATTGGAAATGAAAAAATTGGTTCAGTCATCTGTGCAATAAGAGAGGCATCTCATAGTTGTGACATTGGTAATGTTACTACTACTACTACTTCTACTACTGCTACCGGTACTACTACTAATAATAATACTAATAACAACATAATAATAGTAATTTTGATTAGTGGTAGGCAATATATTAGCTGAATAATTAAATTATTAAACCTCAAACCAATTTAATATATGTATTCAGATAACTTCAAGATACAAACAATATCTTACAAAGCCATCCACATTTGGCCCCCAGCTACATCACTAACCTAGTCTCAAAATACCAACCAAATCGTTCTCTTCATTCCTCCCAAGACCTCCTGCTCTCTAGCTCACTTCTCCCGAGCCTCTCACATCCTCTGGAATGCTCTACCCCAATCTGTCTAACTATCTCCTACTTTGTCCACTTTCAAACGATCTCTGAAAAACTGTACATTTATTTTCTCCTTCAGCACCCCCCCCCCCCCCCCCACAGGTATTACCTCTTGTATCTCTTGACCTTCCCTCTTAGATTGTAAGCTCTAAGGAGCAGGCTCTCTGATTCCTCCTGTATTAAATTGTATTGTAGTTGTACTGTCTAATCTCAAGTTGTAAAGTGCTGCAAAACTGTCGATGCTTTATAAATCCTGTATAATAATAATAATAATAATAATAATAATAATAATAATAATAATAATTCAGGGCACAGAATATTGGTAATCATTTTTTTTCTGTCTGGAAATCCAGTAATGCACATTTTTCGTGTTTATTATGGAATGGTACATTGCATTAGATGAAACTTCTTCTAAGTGAAGTGATGTGGCTTGCTTTCTTTTTCATATGCACAGGCTGGAGCCAGGATTAAATCCCCCTGTATTTCAGGTGTCTGCATTTTAAAAGCTTTGTTTATGTTAAAACGTAGGTCAACTTAACAGGTATGTTTAAATGAAAACATTACCTTTTGCTGACCTGTTAGAATTGAAGGTGAAAATGCAGTCAGCAGAAACCAGAATCCTAATTGTCATGGATGAAATCCTAAGCTCTAAACTCATTTGTTCTTCTTTCTTGTCTCCTCAAACAATTTAAGCAAGAATTTAGGTTTCATAGGTAGCATCACATGGTCATTTCTGGCAGCTAAAAGTAAATGTTTTACAGCTTTTAAAGAATATATGACTGCTACAATTCAGCTTATTTTAATTTAAGGTAGTTTAATGCTTACACAAGTAAATATTTCTTACAATTTCCACATTTTATTTAAAATAACTAGGTTGTATGTAAAGAAATCACTATGTTAAAAAAGGTGCCCACACGGTCCATTTGTTTAGAGTATTTAGTTACATGGTTGGGGCGCTATTTATAAAAAAAATTCAACTGGACAAAAAGAAAACAAGAACAAAACATGTGACCAACAAGGTTTCTGCTTTTATTTTTTTCAAGATTAATATATACACTTGTATAAGATACATGTATATATTCATTCATTTATTTAGGGAAAATACATAAACATTAGATGTGCCAAGCAGTGAGATTTACTTATCCACTATACTGTAAATGATAAAACAATAGTAATTGATTGTGTGTTTACAACTACTGCATCATTCAGTCAATGGGAGTGGGCAGAGACCAGCATAAAAATAATCATAAACTATATGGCACCAACATCCCTAAATTAGAGAATAATTAATGTACAGGATATGGGATTTTAAGGGTGCTAAATACGAAAATTCACTCAAAAAATAATATGTAAAAAAATAGAAAAGTATTTATTGATAACAACATTCTAAATGTAATGGATACAGTTCATTCAAAGTCGTAAGTGTACACCTACTACCTAACAAGTGACGATGAAATACTATATTCATATACAGATTGATGTGGTGTCCATATATAATAAGACAATATGGACGCCACATCAATCAGTATATGAATATAGTATTTCATCGTCACTTGTTAGGTAGTAGGTGTATACCCACGACTTTGAATGAACTGTATCCATTACTTTTAGAATGTTGTTATCAATAAATACTTTTCTATTTTTTTACATATTCTTTTTTGAGTGAATTTTCATATTTAGCACCCTTAAAATCCCATATCCCGTACATTATTTATACTGCATCATTCAGCTAAAACCAATAAAGGTGCAAGAGCAAAAGGTAAAGTGAAAAATTACACATGGCAAGACAGAATCACCTGGCCTTCAGAAAAAAACTCAAAATCCATCTTTTCTGAAGGCAAAAGGACAGTAGGAACGGATATTAAGCGCCCAGAGGTGATTCAGTTCGCATGTGTTGCGCTTTATAAGTTTCTCACTCACTCACTCAGAATAATAAGCTCTAGTACTCTCTGGGACTCTTTTGACCCATCCAGTTTAAACCTTTAAAAAGCCAGATAAAAGCATTGAAAGTTCTAGAAATTCCATATCTGTCAGATTTGGTTACTTACATAAAGTAATTTACTACGTTTGTGAACAATTGTGTAGCTGAGCTTTATTAAAGGCACGTTCACACTGCTGTGTTGCTGTTTGGCTGCATAATGAGTGCAGTGCAGTATACTTGCTGTTTTCGTGAGGGTTACCCACGCTTTCCCATTGACTTCTATTAAATTGGGCATTTTTGGTGTGTTTTCTGAAAAGACATCAACAGTCCTGTATGTTGCGTCTTTGGTGTGCGTTCAAAAAACACACCAAAAATGCACAATCTAACAAGAGACTATGGTGAATGCATGGGTAACCATGGGTAACCTGCATGAAAACCGTGGATACACTGGGGTGCACATGCAATGTGGCCAAACTTCAGCACAGCAGTGTGAAAATGCTCTTAAAGAGTATATGTAGGAACA
This sequence comes from Rana temporaria, assembly GCF_905171775.1. Taxonomy (NCBI): domain Eukaryota; kingdom Metazoa; phylum Chordata; class Amphibia; order Anura; family Ranidae; genus Rana; species Rana temporaria. Next base: position 122,334,739 of record NC_053491.1, on the reverse strand, counting down.
TTCTTATTTTTTACATGTCAGCCTCTCTGCCAATAATTGTTTTTATTTTTTGCTGTCTGTTTCTCTGCTGGTAGAATTCACTCTCTTTATTTACCCTGCTTTATCACTAAGAACAGAAAGTGACAGGATATTATTATTATTATTATTATTATTATTATTATTACTACAGATTTTAGAGCTGTCAACAGAAAAATAAATGGAAATAATTTAATATGGACAACTGTTATAGTGACAATTTCTAAGATATTAATGTTTCTCATTATGCTGAATTTACTTTTATTTCCTGTTGCATCTCAAGAGCAGGAAGTAAAGGAAATCTCTCCTGCGGGACACAGACAGAAATATATATATTTACAGGATTTTACACAACTATAGATGCTATACTAGTAATGCAGCTGATTAGCGACTTATAGTGTGACTGTGATAGTGTGGCAGACAATATGGCACTAACAGACTCTGGCTGGGAGGGACACTAACTGACACTGATCTCGCTAGTGACACTAATAGTGTAATCAGTGATAATACTGTACACTGTAGTAATGACATTGACTTGGAAGGAATTAACATCAAGGGGCAAGAGTTCTGTGTGTTTGTAAACACAGAACACATCCGGGATAGCAGCCCATCTAGTAGGTGTGGTGAGGGTAGTGCAGGTAGGCCTACACAGTTGGTGGTAGGAAAATTAGTCACCAGGATCACTTAAACTTTGCTGTCTCCCTGGTACCAGGTTTTGGCATGTGGTGGACTGGGTTAATAAATTACTAGGAGGACCTGGGCATGACCCAGTTGTCTTGGTCCATGTTGGAACCAATGGCAGAATGCATGGAAGTTGGAGGCTCCTTAATCATTTTCAAGAACTAGGCTGCAGGTTGAAGGGAAGGACCTCAAGGTGATATTCTCTAAAAATTGCCTGTGCCACGTGTAACACAGGGGGAGATTAGGGAGCTGACCACGCGGCTAAAGACCTGGCCACTCAAAGTGAGTGGGAAAGAGGACCTAGTTGATAGAGAGTGTGATGAGGCTGAAGCATTAAGGGTGAAACTGCCCATGGGTGTTCGTAATACAAAGGTAATCATTGGAGTTTGTTATAGGCCACCCAGGGGTGAGGAGGAGGTGAAGACTCAGCTCCTTGCACATATAGAAAGGGCTGCAAGGGCTGTGATAGTGATAATAATGGGGGATTTTAGCTACCCAAAAATTGACTGGAGTAATGGCACTGCAGGAACAGTTAAAGGGCAAACATGTATCAACCTATTACAAGACAATGTTATGGTACAGTTCATAGAGGCCTGACTAGGAATGATGCTCTGCTACAATATGTTCATTTTTGGCTTCGGAAATACTGTCATGTTTATTCTTGGCGTAGGAGTTTAAGCTCCTGAAATTTTGGCACACAAAATGTTTACACAAATAACTGCTAGGATATATTATATACATTATCACACCCACAAAATGTATTTATCACACCCAAAAGTGTATCACAAGTGCTAATTGTTATTCTTTCACACTTTACCTGGCTGCTGCTGCATTCAGTAAAACTCTGCCATTAATCCAGTACACTACTGTAAATATTAAACTTACAGAGCTAAAGCATACAGTTGCTGCTCTAGTACAGTTCTAACAGTAGATTGCTTCCTCTCAAACTTGTCAGTTCATAAAACATCTCATCTTCTTTTTTGCAGAATTCAATGAGGACTGTGAATGTACAGAATGAGGAGAGGAGCAGATGACCCCCTCCACTTCATCCGATTACAAAACATCTTTTTGTTTTGGGGTTTGAACAGACGGGCGCTAAAACCTATCCTGCATGCTCGCTGCCTTTTATATTGCATCTGCATGGCTAGGGTACTAAAAGGGAAAAAGGAACAGAGTGCACCAGCCTTGCGCATTACCTTTGCAACACTTTAATATGTGAACAACTTAAAAGATGCATACTCACAAACAAGTCACATATTCAAGCATAGAATGTAAAGTCCATAGGATGCATCATCCAGCAAATCAGCTGGCAAGCAACAGTAGTGGGATGTAGAGTCCAAAAAGCCACCGATGTGTTTCAAGGGTGTCACTCTTCTTCAGAACCCAAATGTATACCTGATACATAATTACCCTGAACCTCCCAAACATATAATTCTAAACAAATAATGACTGACACCGATCTGGAGAAAATTGGCCAGTTATTTACAAATGAAACAATTAACATTTCTTAAACAAAATTAATACATAATCCAGTACACGTAATATAAAGATTACCGGTCTTGGGAGGCACCAAAGAACCAAATTCAGATTGTGTATCAGCATAATCCGTAATGGTCCACAGCCGTGCAACACCGACTGTGGGCCAAACACACTTCACCACTGAAACCTCCTTGTCATCACTTCCCCGTTAATCCACATTAACTGGGATCCCATAGAGGACATCATAGCTTAGATGTGTCACCCTATAAACTGTGTCACCCTATGACCCCAACCGCCAAACCCTATTTTTTTTAAATAACTAAGACACCAATTAAACCAAACAAACCAGGGCGGGAGGATGGGGTTTCCAGTTCTTCTGTTGCTCCAAAAGGTTGGTCTGACACAATATCCGATCTTCGCCCTGTATCCCATAACTGTAGCCCCACCTACACCCATAACCAGCCTATACCAGCAGGTGACCTATCCATGCTACCCTTGTTTATCATGAGGCCCTGCTTTTTTATTTATGTTTTTGCTTCTGGCCTGTCTTCTGTCCCAAGCTAAGGTGGATGCAGATTCTGCAGCTGTACATGTACAGCTGTGTGCCAAAATTTGACATGCATGCATGGATCCAAGCACACAATGTCTGCATTTGGATCTCTTGCACAAATGTCAAACTTTGATATGAAGCTGTGTACATGCAGCCACTTTGTCTCCATCCACCTCTATAGGGAGGGGAGGGGACAGGATGTTGTAGGCACTAGCAGCATTGTGAGGATGATCAGCTGTGAATTTACAAATGGACCTACGGCTTCTCACTGGGTTATATATAGATTTGCTTGAATAGATTGGTGCGCTTCAAACATCTAAAGTGTGTGAGTGCCCTGACTGGAATTGGTTATAAATAACCAACTAACTATGTAGCTTGTTTCTTTGCATCGAGGATATGCTCATAAAACGGCCCAGGAACCTGCAAAGCTTTTACATCACAGAATCCAGAGGTGGTTCAATAAGCGTTTTCTGACCAAAATTAATTGTGCAGTCACACGTTCTGAGGTAATGATAATCACAAAGGGTGGGAGCACCTTTCAATTAAGTTTGGAGTACTATCACAAGGATCCACTGAAATCATATACCTTTAAGGATATACAGTATATTGCTGAACTTAAACTATTGAGCACCTTTAGTGCACATATGGGACTGAAAAATGTATTAACTCATTGGGTTTTAAATGTGCAACAATATTTTTTCATATATTGTTTATGGTATTAGCATAGAAGCACTTTTTGCGTTAATAAGAATACATTGCACTATATATTTGGATGTTATATTATGGAACACTATGAGTGAGTGAGAAACTTGTATAGCACGACACATGCGAACTGAATCGCCTCGGGGGGCTTGGTATCCATTTCCTACTATATTTTGCCTTCAGAATAGATGGGTTTTAAGTTTTTTTCTGAAGGCCTGGTGATGTTGTTATATATATTTTTTTTGTATTTACTTACAGGATTCACATTGATTATATATTATAGCGCGATATTTGGATTTTTTTTACATTAGCAGCTAATAACTATGGTAATGATTTTCTCTGGTAGCTTGCTGTACCCTGCTGTCTTCTGGGACTGGTGTGTCTCCCAGAAGACACGGGGAGACGAAGGAGGGGCCGGACATGGCGTAGAATGCCACGGATACTACTGCGATCTATGCTCAGAATTGGGAGCAAATACCTGGATTACACAGGTATCTGCTCCCCCCTCCCCCTGAAAGGTGACAAATGTGACACCGGAGGGGGGGGAATCCCAAAAGAGGAAGTTCCATTTTTTGGTGAAACTTCACTTTAAGCTGAAGTTTACCTCTATGCCCTTGATGATATCATGTTTGATTAAACATATTGGGCAGATCTAGGAGATTAAGCTGGTGGAAATGGTCTCTAAATTGTCCGGAGGAGATCACAGAATTGTGTGCAAGCTCTGAAGCCTGATACACACTACAGGTCGGGAGCTGTTTTACTAACCATGCAAGGTTAAAGCGGAGTTCCACCCAAAAGTGGAACTTCCGCTTAATCCACTCCTCACATTTGGCATGTAATTTTTTTTGGGGGGGGAGTGGGGGCTTCAGGAGGAGTGGGACATCCTGTCCCACTTCCTCCTTCCGCCGAGGGGCTGCTAAGACGATACGTCATATCGCCTTTTGGCGGCCCCTCCCTGTAGGCGATCGCCTGGGACACGTGACAGGTCCCAGGTGATCGCCTGTCCAATCAGATAGCGCAGCGCCGCTCGCCCATGCGCAGTGAGTGCCCGGCCATGAAGCCAAAAGCTGTCATGGCCGGGTGCCCACAGTAACAATGAGGATGCCGGCCGGAGAGGGGGGAGAGGAGCGGAGCTCCTGCCGGCGCGTCACAGGAACATGGAGCAGGTGAGTGTATGTTTATTAAAAGCCAGCAGCTACACTTTTTGTAGCTGCTGACTTTTAATAAACATTAAAAATGCCTGGAACACCCCTTTAATAAAATTAGCTATTGTGTTCTGACAGGGGGATGGCAGGGGGGGCAGGGGGATGGCCCACTTGCCACAACACTCCTATAAGTGCTTTCTGCCATTGGCTGAGAGTGCTGATCGGGAGTCGGTTGGCTGTTGGTTTTCCAGCATGCACATTTGACAGAAGCAAGCCAAACGACTGGCTCCTGTCAGACAGACTGACAAACACACAGGCAGAATGCCAGCTGGTATTTTTTGTACCGGCAAATGTCTCCCGACATTCTGCCAATGCGTACGGGGCTTGACAGTGGTTACCTGTCAGGATGGGAAATGCTGTGAGGGCTGCCGGTTAAAGTTGATGAGAGAGAGAGGCCTGTAATAGAAGAGCATAGTGATTTTATGAGTGTAGCAATTTTAATAAATGTGTTTTACTCTATTTTAAACAGATAGCACTATGTATTTTTATTGTTTCTTTTGAGCCTGACCACTGGTTTGAAACCTTTTATGTAGAGTGTTTGCTACTGTATTAGTGGTTAGAGCTTTTCACAGCCAGTTATTTTTTATTGTGTTTACTTATTATTGACACAAGATACAAAACTTTTCAAGTTCACCAGTTTATTAGATCATATTGTATATACACTTTTGTATATATAATTTACAATTTATGCTAAATCTAACTTCTCAGCCATGAACCCCTAATCATAACCTTTAGCATGAACTTGAGCCCTAAACTTTAAGTAGAAGTAATTAGGAAAACACACAAATCAGGTAAAGTGGTTCTAAAGTCAAAAGGTTCTTTACCCAAATGCATAGAATAATCTTCCACTAGTTGCTCCCCCCTCCTGAACCATAAAATACACTCAACATGGGAGGGTGCCATGTTGATGAGGACAAGGACCTCTTAACTATAACCCTGGGTGATAGTTATAAGGGCTTGCAGGTGGGGATTTATCAGAATCCGGGAGCCCTCCCTACTCATTTATAAAAAAAAAATCACCATAAAATAAAGACACCCGAACATTTGACAAGTCTTTAAAAGAAAAAAAATCCAACAAAGTCCCTCATAAATCCATCATCAATCATGATGCCTCCAACTCTGCACAAAAATGATGACTCGGTGACAGAGTACATGACCAATATTGACAGTACTACTAACTGAATGATAGCTCCTGGAGTTGTCATCAGATATGTAAGGGAAGGGGAAGGGATAGTAGCAACATCATTGTGCAAATTTGGTCAGTTATGTCACTGCTTTGCCGGCCCCTTTGCTTGTGTGCTTGGTATTCCCAGTGATGTCAACTGTCCCTAGGGACCCACCTGCTTCCTTAGGAACCAGTTACAGTGGGAAGTTGTCATATAGTTTAGAAAGCACAGGAATAATCTAATTTGAGATGTAATGGCAGCTTGTTCTCTTCCAATGGGACACAACTAACTCTATAGGTTGTCAAAATTAACTTACGTCCATCAACTAGGCCTAGGCAGTAAGAAATCAGTGTCTGCCTAAACTGGTGATCAGTGGAAGCATGACCTCTTTACATTAGTGATAAATGGTAGATGGATCCCTTACAATGGTGGCCAGTGGAAGGAAGAATGCCATGCACAATAGTAGTGTTTAGTTGGAAGAATGCCCCTTGGGAGTAATTAAAAAGATCATGGTGTCGGTGGTTACTTACTTAAGGGAGGAGAGGAGAAAACTGTTTGGTCCTGTGCTGCTGGCTTTGCCTACTGATGTAGGCAGCAGAACATTGTAGGCATTGAAGGACAGGAGATCATTCTGCCCGAACACCCTCTTATTGCCTGCACCCAGGTGGGAGCGTGTCAGGACCTAGGTCTGAACCTGTGACCTGTGCTGTGTTTGGTGGTGTCTCTTCTTACTGAGCCACTTGGGATGCTGGACAGCTTCCTGGACAATTCTCCCATGAACTTCTTACTTTAGCAATACCTCTGCAATCCGTGTTTGCAGAATGTTGTGCTCTCTCCAGCCAATATCCCATGCCTGTCTCTTCTGATGCCATCTGTATATTTGCTATTACTCGTTACTGACCTTTCGCTTTTTCCTTAACAATGATACTGCTTGATCCCAACCTGCAACCACTTGTTACTGACCTCTGTCCTGTGTACTTAATATGCTTATGCTTGATCCCTACATGCTAAATATGCTACTGGACCCTGGCTTGCTAACCCTCTTGGCCAGTGATTCTGAGGTCCGTGACCTAAAATGACACAAAACAAAAGCACTATCAGGAGCTCTGGTTAAAACTGGTTAGTGTTTAAACTCTGAACCTCGGGTGATCCTGTATTATCCACCAGTGTGACCTGCTTTTGACCTGCTTATCCAACTCATCAGTGGAGGCCTCTTTACTGTCATAGCCTGATCACTGACTGTAACAGACTGCTCCCAGCATCCTGCTTTTGGTAAACCAATGATTTTACTTTCCTTATATTCAGGAGATGTTTTTGTTTACTGACTCTTCCTGCTGATGTGGCACATATATGCAGCCTCTTTGTGGGTGGGCTTTAACACAGAGAGGCTGCATATATTCTGCCCTGTGTAAAGACTTTTCTGTGCTGAGAGCGCGTAGACTGCACCCAGCACAGTCACTGGAGTGGACCAGAAGGCTCCCAATGCATACTTGCGATCAGGAGCTTTATGATCATGTGACCGCTGTGACAGCCAATCACAGCAGTCACATAACCTGAATCTCCTCCTCTGCCTCCCAGCATTTAGAAGCTCTTAAAAGGACTAGAGGCAGTGGGAAAGAGTTAATGTATTGAAGCCTTAGGGTCAAGTGAGCAGACAAACAACTTGAAGGTGGTCAGCAATGGAAGCACCGACGTTGTCAGTGGCCATATTTAAAATGAGGTACGTAATACACAGAAATATGTCACCACAGGGTGGAACTGTGTACATATAATATATAGAAATGTGCCACGTCCTGTAAGTCAGCCACACAATATTACGAAAAAGTAAAGAAAAATTTACTTTTAAGGTACCATACCTATTATTGGCTTAAAACATAAGATATCTTTATTACAACCTCTTGGGTATAAAACATAATCTAAGAACAATATGACTTCAAAAATAGACATCAAACATAATAAAATAGTCTGCCCCAAATATGGTTGACTGGGCTCCCCTCCTGGCAATTACGCTTGAGAGATACAGGGGGTCCTCAGGTTACAAACAAGATAGGGACTGTAGGTTTGTTCTTAAGTCGAATTTGTTTGTAAATTGGAACAGCGGCACAGGAAAGAGCGGTGATCTGCAGGCTCCACTAGGCCGCACTAGGCCGCGGCCACGACGGGCGGTTTTAGCGGCCCGGCAGGCCACCGGACCGTACAAGGCCTATGGATGGGCAGGCAGGATGACGAGGGGGGCCCCTTAACTCACAGCCAGGGCAGGAATGGCTCACTCCAGCAAGGCACAGGCCAGGAAGATGGTGGCAGGCATCGGGTTTGCAGGTACGCCGCAATACAGGCTCAGGACACAGCAGGGTATGGAGAGGAACAGGCAGGTAATTAGGTTGTTTTTCAGCATCTATGTGCAATGATGGCTAAGGATGGAGTGTAGGATTCTTGGAGCTCCTCACTAACACCCCGTTCATAAGTAGGAGTTGTTTTAGAACTCGGATGTTCTTAACTCTGGGACCCACTGTAATGTAGAAGGTATCACTCAGTTGGGGAGATGCCACAACCTTGGGTATTTAGATCCAGCTTGACATGTTTTGCGCACTGAGCGCTTCTTCAGGAGAGTATGCCAATGTCTAGTAGATAAAAACAGCAAATAAATACATTGTTTTGTAACTTTAAATACAATCAATGTGTATATAGATTTCTTACATTTACAGAATAGAATATGTATAGATAATACATGAGCAGGGGACAACTGCAACCTGGATAAAGGAGTACAGGGGACACAATTGGCCAGAAGCATTGTAAGTCTGGGGGAAGGAGAATGTTAGATGTACTAACTGATTTAGATATACTAAAACATTGAAGCCAAACGCCAGCTAATACTTTATAATCAATTACAATAAAAGTATTTTTTTTCCTTTTGAGATAAAGTTTATACATAAATAAATAAAAGCTGATCAGATTAAGCACCCCATCTTTGCTAATGGCCTTTCTCATCCCTGTAACTGCAAGAGAGCTTTTGTGTTGAAAAACAAAAGACTCAGGCCGCGTACACACGGTCGATCCAAACCGATGAGAATGGTCCGACGGACCGTTTTCATCGGTTCACCGCTGAAGTGGCCTGATGGTCTGATGTGCGTACACACCATCAGTTCAAAAACCGATCGGGTCAGAACGCGGTGACGTAAAACACACGACGTGCTGAAAAAAACAAAGTTCAATGCTTCCAAGCATGCGTCGACTTGATTCTGAGCATGCGCGGGTTTTGAACCGATGCTTTTGTGTACTAACCATCGGGCAGCGGTCCATCGGTTTGATTTTAAAGCAAGTTCTAAAATTTTTGACCGAAGGACAATGGACCGATGGGCCGTACACACGGTCCGTTTGGACCGATGAAACTGGACTTCAGTCCGTTTTCATCGGTTTGGAGTGGACCTTACTGACTGGAACACTAGATGAAAACAGAAAAATAGAAGAAAGAAAGCCTAAAAAAGAGAACTAATGCAGCCACCACATTAGTGGCTAAAAATAAATGTTGCTTTAGGGTTTAATGCTGCTTCAAAAGGCAAATGCTTCAGAAATAAGTCTCACCAAGTACAATACATTTAGATACTTGCATAAAATCGTGATTGATTTTTCTAAGGGCCTATTCCAGTTTATAGTAGAAAATGCAAGTGTTAAATGATTCGATTTCATTTTTTAATATATATAGTCATATTTCCAACCAGCCAGACATATTTCAAATAAAGGTAATATAATGTAACAGAATGAACTGTATGATAAAATCACACATGTCTGTCTGTCTGTTTGATTTGTTTAAAAAACTCAGTGCCCATGAGTACAAATCTCATCTGACAATCTGCAAAACACAAAATAAACATAATGCTAGTGCAAACTACTGTACGTTACTATACTGACCTTATCCAAAGTTTTTTTTGTTACAAACTCCACACTAATTTTCTCTTTTATTATTTTTTTCTGAACAATGTATCATTTATATTGGGTGCCTTGGCCTACCAGAAATTCATTTGCAAGCATGTTAGGCACCACATCTTTCATTCCTCTTGACCACTTCTGTTGTTTTCCTGCAGACAGTGCTGTCAATATATCAATTACCAGTACCCATTGAACCTTTGCCTGTGACCCAATGCATCCCTTGTTCTCTTTCTGTTGACAGTTTTATAAGGCTCCAGCCAAACTGGCCGCTAGCAGAAGCTACTGACCTCTCTATAGTCTGTCTTATTATGGTAATTGCATGACTGAATACAACAGAGACTGGGCCAATTACACCTGTCCCTGTCTAATTCAGTAACGGCTTATATTACTTTGCTTGGAACATAGAAAGTAAGGATTCTCAGAAGACCAACACATTTGTCTTTATTCACCTAATGCCTAAGACAGACATGTCTAATTATGCTTGTCATTAATGTGTCATAACTCAGGAATTCTTTAAAAATCATTTTAATGAACTCTGCCACTATATTTTAAATCACCATAATGTGGGGTAACCTATGTCTGCACTTGAAAGGCTTCTAAAGTATAAAATATGTTCATTCATAAGATTTGAATGGTGACCTGAAAAAGGGTAATTTCAAACTTTTAGATAAAAAAAAATAAAAAATTGTTTAAATACTGAAATGGAGAGGAATGTTACTGTGTACAACATTTTTATGTCAGTACATTTGACATGAATATTCTTGTAGCTGGATTCAGGTACACGTGCCTAACGTTAGGCAGGCGTATCGTATCTCATATACGCTACGCCGCCGTAAGTTAGAGAGGCAAGTGCTGTATTCACAAAGCACTTGCGTCCTAAGTTACGGCAGCGTAGCGTAAATGTGCTGGCCTAAGCGCGCCTAATTCAAATTGTGAAGAGGTGGGCGTGTTTTATGCTAATGAATCGTGACCCGATGTGATTGACGTTTTGAACGAACGGCGCATGCGCCGTCTGTGGACATATCCCAGTGTGGATGCTCCAAATTACGCCACAAAGACTTATTGGTTTTGACGTGAACGTAAATTATGCCCAGCCCCATTCACGGACGACTTATGCAAACAACGTAAAAATTTCAAAATTTGACACGGTTCCGATTTCCATACTTAACATTGGCTGTGCCATCTTTTTGGTGGAATATCTTTAGGCCTGACAACGCCTTACGTAAACGGCGTATCTTTACTGCGACGGGCAAGCGTACGTTCGTGAATAGGCGTATCTCGCTGATTTACGCATTCTAGGCGTAAATCAGCGTACACGCCCCTAGCGGCCGGCCTAAATAGACCGCTAAGATACGACGGCGCCGGCGATCGTATCTTAGCTAGATTTAAGTGTATCTCAATTTGAGAATACACTTAAATATACGACGGCGCAGATTCAGAGTTACGACGGCGTATCTACTGATACGCCGGCGTAACTCTACCTGAATCTGGCTATTGGTGTTTAAGTGAATAGTGTTATTGCTTTGCAGCCCAGGAAAAATGGGTCCAATTGCCACCAGGTTTAAAGCAGTTGTATACTCTTTTTTTTTTTTTACTTTTACCTACAGGTAAGCTTATAATAAGGGTTACCTGTAGGTAAAAAGAATATCACTTAGGCCGGATTCACACTAGTGCGGTGCGAATTTCAGCTCTCTTATCTCTGCAGAGAGATAAGAGAACTGTTCAGCAGATCAGCTCCGTTTTAGATCCGAATTTGGAGACCTGGGAGAGGGGAGGGGGGAGGTGTATTCAGCTGAATGAGAGAAATCCTGAAGAGAAATGAACACAAGTGCGAATCAGATGCGTGCCCATAGAAGATAATGGGCCTGAATTCGCACCTGAGCCACACCGCAATGCCTAGAAAACGCAGACTTTTTTCGGCAATGCACAGTGCGAATGCATCGCACATATGTGAACCAGCCTCATTGAAATCAATGTATTTTATAATTGTATGCAAATTGGATGCGGTTTAACCCGCAACCAATGCGCATAGGTGTGAACCTGGCCTTAAACCTTTACGGTTTAGGAGATATTGCCTTTGCATGCAGCTGCTGACGTCAGCGGCGGATGCGCTCTGAATGCCCGGCTGAAGGTCCGGCAGACGCTTTCGGACCTTACCGTAAAGAAGTCTCGCGCAAGCATGTGCGGAAGTGATGACATTGCGGCTCCGGCCACTCACAGCGCCGGAGCCGCGATACCCGGAAGACACGCCAGGGGAAAATGTCAGCTCCCTCTACATGGACTGGGATCAGCTGCCAACGCCTCGTTCTAAGGTAAGTATTTCATAATGAGCTAGTATGCGGTGCATACTAGCTCATTATGCCTTTTGTCTTAAAGGTTTAAAAAAAAAATCTGTGGGTATATAACCGCTTTAATTAATAGCTGCTTGAAGCTTTCCATATGGGTTTTCCTTGGACTCCTATTTTCTTTTTTCATATAAAAAAAAACCTGTTAAGTTTATTGACTTTTAACGAAACTGACCTTAATGGGGCAGATCCACATACATTTGCGTGGGCGCAGCGTATGTGAGATACGCTACGCCGCTGTAACTTACTTTGCAAATCTTTGAATCCTGAAAGAATTTGCGCCGTAAGTTACGGCGGCGTAGTGTATCTCTCGCGGCATAAGGGCGCGGAATTCAAATGCGGCGGGTAGGGGGCGTGTTTCATTTAAATGAAGCGCGTCCCCGCGCCGAACGAACTGCGCATGCCCCGTCCGTCAAAACTCCCAGGGTGCATTGCTCCAAATGACGTCGCAAGGACGTCATTGTTTTCGTCGTGAACGTAAATGGCGTCCAGCCCCATTCACGGACGACTTACGCAAACGACGTAAAATTGTCAAAATTATACGCGGGAACGAGGGCCATACTTAACATTGAGTATGCCACCAGATAGCAGCTTTAACTATACGCCGGAAAAAGCCAAACGGAAACAATGTAAAATAATGCGACGGACGCTCGTACGTTCGTGGATTGTCGGAAAAAGCTAATTTGCATACTCCACGCGGATTACGACGTGAACGCCACCCAGCGGCCGCCGGAAAATTGCATCTTAGATCCAACGCGTACTAAGGCGTACGCCTGTCGGATCTAACACAGATGCCGTTGTATCTTGTTTGGTGGATACCAAAACAAAGATACAACGCGCAAAATTTGAAATTACGCGGCGTATCAACAGATACGCCGGCGTAATTTCTTTGAGGATCTGCCCCAATGTGCATAACTGGTAGAAACCTAGAAAGGAGTTGGTGTAAGTAATTCTAGGAAACATTGCTGGGCTGTATCAATAAGTACAACAATTCCATTAATATTTAACATTAATAAAATGTTTGAATAGGTGGATACAGTAAACAACTGCTACTAAAGAAAAAAGTGCTCCTTAGCACAATTATATGAATGTTTAAAATATAGTAAAATAGAAAATGAAACCTTTCATCCTAGATGTCGGTATAAAACATTTTAGCTGCACTTAGCTAACAGACACAAATTATTTAAAATATATAGTATATTGTAATGTTAATTTCTTTTGTTGGACTAATATATACATTTTTATTTTTTTTAGAATCATAAGAAATGTTATCAGCTATCTAATATATTATTATTATTTTTTGTCTTTACTTTTTTATGAGCAAGGATTGTGTCACTGATGCATACATTGTCATGGCTCACCATCCTTGTCGTCTCCTCAAATGGTGACAGTACAGTACATGCATCCTTTATCAGCAACCATTGGCGTGGGGAAAAAAAGCAGAGCCGTTCTGAGTCTGTCGTTGTACCATACTCACACAGGTACTCGTTGAGGTCCCTCTGCTGCATGTGCAGCCCCTGAAGCATTGCCAAAGTTGAGTTCCACCTAGTAGGCATGTTCCAAATCAGGCGGTTTACGGACAGGTGGAATTCCCACTGAATTTCAGTCAACCAAGCACTGGCTGTGTGTGACCGCCTGAAATGGCCACAGACTCTTCTGGACTGCTTTAGCAGATCTTCCAACCCTGGTTACCTATTTAAGAAACTCTGCACCCCCAAATTGAGGACATGTGCCAGGCATGGCACATGTGTCAACTTTCCCTTTTCAAAGGGCGGACAGGAGGTTAGTGCCATTATCGTACACCACCATTTCTGTCTCCAGCTGTCCTGGCATTAACCACCTCTGGGCTTGCCCCTGCAGAGCTTAAAGAATCTCTGCTCCAGTGTGGCTCCTTTCACCTAGACAGAGGTCAATTTAGCAGAGGAGGGCATGGAGGAGGAGGGGTGTAGCTGACAAATTCCACATCATCACTACCATATGTATAGAGACAGGGCGGTAAAACAAGCTGCAGCACTGAGCCCTGTCCTGCATTCTCCGAGTTGCAAGCAGAGTTACCCAGTGTCCAGTGGGCTTATTACCGAAATGTAATAAAGAAGGGGAAATGTGTACATGGATGCACTTTAATCAATATAAAGTGGTGCTTGCTACATTTTAACTTGAGTACTCATTACACAGACATACTCCACTGACACACTACAATATACTGCAGTAAAACTGCACTGCCACACTTCAATATGCTGCAGTAAAACTGCACTAACACACTTCAATAAAATGTCATAAAAGTGCACTAAGACACTTCAATATACTGCTATAAAATGCCAGAAAACGCAGTTCAATATACTGCAGGAAACATGCACTACTGCAAGCCAATGTACTGCAGTAAACATGCACTAACACACATCAATATACTGCAGTAAGCATGCACTAATTTACCTCAATATACTGCGGTAATGTGCACCAATGCACCTCAATACAGTATACTGCAGTAAAGTGCACTAACGCATGTCAATATACTGTAGTAAATATGCACTACCGCATGTCAATGTACTGCAGTAAATGTGCACTAACACACGTCAATATAATGCAGTAAACGTGCACTAATGCACCTCAATATACTGCAGTAAACGTGCACTAATGCACTCAATGTACTGCAGAAAACATGCACTAAAGCACCTCAATATACTGCAATAAACTGCAGTACATGTTCACTAAAGCACCTCAATATACTGCAATAAACATGCACTAACGTGCCTCAATATACTGCAGTACTGTATATGTGTACACTTTGCTATGATTGTTACAATATCTAACATCATGTTACCAGGTCAAGAATGGTTGAAAGGAGCTTTCCTAATCATTTGGAGCCATTCTTAAGTAGGCCATAAACTGCTAAACCTTTTTTGCTCAGCCTGATAAACAAATCTCTTGCATTTTGACAGTCAACCCCACCAGCTGTGACAAATGCCCGAACAGTAGCTGCAGCTGTTCGACTAAGGGCTCTTTCACACGGGTGGACCGTATGTCCGCTTTTTCATCCATCCGTGTGCGGATGAAAAAGGGACATACATTGGTCCCTATGAGATCGCTTGGTCCCTATGAGATCGCTGATGTTCATCCGCTGACACCCGATCTCGCCTGGTTCCGCATTCCTCCGATTCTACAGACGGAGGAAAACCCTATTTTTTCATCCGTCTGTGGATCGGATTGGGTGAACACGGACAGACGGTCCGTGTTCATCCGATCCCTCATAGAGGAGAGCGAAGAAAAGACAGGGCGGTCCCTGCACAGTGTGCGGGAACCGCCCTGTTATCAGCCGGCTCAGCGGGGATCAGTGAAGCGATCCCTGCTGAGCAAGCGGAGGTTCACGGGGGGATCATCACTGATCCGCCCCGTGTGAGCCCTAACAATTTTTTGCTAAGCTCATTCAATTTTTCAGTTGAAGGGTGTCAGATGCATTCTGTATGGCAAGATTTATTCCACTGCCCACTGCACAATTAAAAACCACATAAAACCGCCTCAATTTTGCTTTACCTATTAACTAAAGTAGGGTTAGATGTACAACATTGTATCTACCTATAAATTATGACTAAAAGACAGTTTGTACTAGAAATATTGTGAATATTTAGTTGCCAAGTACTGTAGTAAGGCAAGCTGGGCTCACATATGTGCAAATTGGATGCGGTTTTTACCACATCCAATTCGCATGTCAGGCAGACTGTCTCTCAATGGAGCTGGTTTACACAGGTGTGGGGCCGTAAAAGGGTCCTGTGCGTTTCTGGGTCCAGTTTAGGTGCAAATTCAGGCAAAAATTTGGACCAGAATTGCACCTGAACCGGTGAACAGAAATGCACCGGACCCCAGGCACGAAACAATGTCCTCACATATGTGAACCCAGCCTTAGAGATAAAAATGCTACATTAGGAGACAAAACAATAACCTCCCCTATCTATCTAGAGAATATGAAGGATAGTGTATATATTGTATATATCTAAATATATTATTTTCCTGTTTTCTTACAATTTACCACAGTTGCTATTTGAGTTGTTATTTTTATTTTATAAATTTTAAGTCAAATTAAAAAATATATATATTTTAGTCCACAGGATTTGTGGCACACTGTGAATCATGCCATCATCATTATTACATTTTGAGTATATATTTCCTATGAAGGACATATTATTACAATAATATTTCCAATACTATTACATGTGGCACATGGACAAATGTGCCAAATCATCACACTGCACTGCAATATCATGTTTACTCTTGCATTTATTTTTGGTAGCTATAATGTAACCAATACTTCCTAGGTCATGGTTCAGTCAAGAAGCATATGTATAGTAAGTAACATCTATTAGAATCTCACACAAAAATGTAATACACCTGTCAGAATAATGAGAAAGCAAAATGTTCATGCATTTCCAGGTTTTGAATATTGTGTTATGCCTTAGGTTATTGACATTGATGCTTTTGGCAATTCACAGTTTAGGCTAGAAACTCAGCAGGTATAAGCAGAAAGTAAATCATTAAGTTCCCATCATGCAAGTGCTGATGTGCCGTGTGAATGTTGTTTTCTCTGAATCTCAGACTAGTTTGCATAGATTAAAGGAAAATGTATTTAATAACATTGACAATCACTATACTACAAGAGCTGGTGTACTGTTCTATCTCTATTGATCAACCTGAATCAAGATAAATCAAGTCAGTCTGTCTTTATCTTGTCAAATTTGTTTATTGAGTTTTAAAACAATACACAAACAAGTTTAGGTACAGTAAAAGACAAATAACACAATGTAATCAAGAAGAGCGTAACACAACATTGAGCATTCAGTTAGCACAAATTAAAAATACCCTGGCTCCACCTCGGAGGAAGGGTGTAAAAAAATCCTTGATCTGAAGATACCAGAAAAGTTTAGTGTTTGGAAGTCCATGGCATTCACATTATGTGGGGAACGATTTGAATGATGTGGATGACCCCATCAGTTTTTTTTTTATTTTAAATTTTTTTTTTTTTTATTGAAGAAACAAAAATTATGCAGCGATACACAGCAATGCAATAAAAGATCGGAGCAAAGTAAAAATGCAAAATAGTCAGATTCACAACAAAATCGGTCAAAAGTTACAGGCACAGCAAATCACAGTATTAGGGGTATCCGTCAAACCCACCCCCCAAGCCCCAAAAAGGGAACATACTGCCCCGGGAGTGGGCTCCCCAGGATCTCCCCAACAAAACATTTTGGCCCACCCAGAATTACAAAAATAATGGAGAGCATGCCTTGTAAAGCGAAGCTCCGATCTGGAGTAGAATCGAGCAGGGCCTAAGGGTCGACATATCCTAGGGGCCATATGAGATTGATATTTACATAGAAACAACTTTCGGAGACCCTAAAAATAGAGACTTTATAAACCCTCATTGCGGAAGAGAAAAGGAAAAAAAAATACGTACAAATAAAAACAAAAACAAAAAAAACAAAAGCAATGAAGAGATTCAAGGTTAATAGTATTCTTACAGCCCTAGCTACATCGTTATTCGACTTATAGAATGTAGGACAAGTAGGAAAAGGAAATGAGGTGAAGAAAAAAAAATGGAAAATAGAGTAGGTAAAGAAAAAATAAGTAAGTAAATAAATAAATAAAAAACAGAAGAAAAAGGGGCAGGAGACACACGGAAGGCCTGACAAGCTTAAAATTCCAAGAACCAAGGTAAGGGTTCAGAGAATGACTCCAATATACGTTGCCCATGGTTCCCAGATGAGCTTGAACCTCTCATCAGAATCAAGGATCTTGTTGGAAATCCTCTCGTTAGACATCATCCACGAGATCTTTCTCTTGGCCATTAAAAGAGAAACCGACGGGGATTTCCAAGCCTTGGTTATAGTCATCTTTGCTCCTAATAAAATAAAAAATATCAACGCTTGTGTATTTTTAGAGATTTTAGGGATAGGGCTATTAAGTAGAGCAATGGTAGGATCAAAAGCAACTCTTACTCCCGTGATTTTTTTGACAAGGTGAAAGATTCTGTGCCAAAAGGAACGAATCCTTGGGCACTCCCACAGTATGTGAAGGAGTGATCCAGAAAGCCCACAACCCCTAAAACATAGGGGAGAGGATTGTGGGTAAAACTTGGCAATACGGGTAGGGACTAAGTACCAGCGGGTCATGACCTTGAGACTCGTTTCAGCAAGCGATACATTCAAAATGCCTTTAAAGGAACGGGCCACATAAGAATGCCACCGTTCCAATGGCCAATCGAGGTCAAGGTCACGTTCCCAACACTTCATGTAAAGCGCTTTCTCCAGAGGTTCGGCTAGAGCTGAATAAATTAAAGATATACCCCCCCTTGTATCCGTGGCTGAGGAGCACCATTGTTCATATGGGGTCACAGTAGGTTGTTCTGAGCAGGTCCTCCTAATCTGTTGTAAGAAGTGGGAAAGTTGAAAAAAGCGAAATTTCTCAGATGAGGGCATTTTGAGCTTAGAGGTACAATAACCCAATGTGAGGGGCCCATTTGAATTAAAGAAGTGGCCAATCCTGTACAGGCCTTTGTCGAGCCACCATTTGAAGGCAACAATATCTAACCCGGGTTGGAATCGGGAGTTGCGAAAGATGTGTGCAAGTGGGTGCCAATGGGATACCAGTGATGGTATTTTGTGTAATGAGTCACACAGTGACATAGAGTGGGACAGTGTAGGAGCTAAAATCGGAGGTCGGTTCCTAGGATTGTTCCATAAGAGGAAATCAAGGGTGTATCCCGGGGTCGCAGCTTTTTCCATAGAGACCCAATCCGGCTTGGGGCCTCCAAGGTAAATTATAGAAAACTGGCTAAGTTGGGCCGCCCGGTAGTACCACCACAGATTAGGTAGCCCAAGGCCACCTTTTAGCCGAGGCCTAAAAAGCACTGTCTTAGAGAGGCGGTTGCCCTTCTTCTCCCAAATGAATTTAGTTATAGCAGATTGAAGAGAATCAATATACGATTTAGTGACAGGGATGGGAAGGGAGCGGAAAAGGTACAAAATTTTTGGTAGGAGGGTCATCTTGACTGCATTTACGCGGCCAAGCCATGAAAGATTATATAGGGACCATTGATGAAGATCAGTCATTAACTTTTTAACCATAGGGGGATAATTATGTTTATGGAGAAGCTCCGTCTGTGAGGTAAGATTAATGCCTAAATACGGGATGGAAGTAGAGTTCCAGGAAAACGGGAATTGACTTTTCAGATTATCCACTTGGGATTGAGGGAGGGAGACGTTTAGTGCAACAGACTTGGACATATTGACTCTCAAACCAGAAATGTCGCCAAAATCATTGAGGAGGCGGATCACGTTAGGGGTCGTGGTGAGTGGTGCAGTAAGAAACAGTAGGACGTCGTCCGCAAACAAGGCGCATTTATGCGTCGATTGTCCACAGCGAACTCCTTGAATGTCAGGGTGTTGTCTGATCGCGATGGCCAGAGTTTCTATGGCCACCGCGAAAAGAAGGGGGGGAAAGAGGGCAACCCTGTCTCGTCCCCTTTCTAATGGGGAAACGTTCCGAGAAGTGGCCCTGAAATCTGACCTGTGCTATGGGTTGGGAATAAAGTGCTTCCAAAAGTTTAAGAAATTCAGGTCCAAAACCCCAGTGACGGAGCAAAGCAAAAAGGTATGGCCATTCAACCGTATCGAACGCCTTTTGTAAATCAATGGAAAGCAAATAACCTTCTTGGGGCGACCCACCATCCCAGCCCGACCTCATAAGTGAAATAACATCTACTGCCCTCCGTATCTGGTCCGGTCCCTGTCTTCCCGGAATGAACCCCACCTGGTCCTTGTTAATATAAGAATCAATAAAAGATGCCATCCTGTTGGCCAAAGCTTTCGTCATTATCTTCATATCGTTATTAATTAACGAGATTGGTCTGTAATTGCTCACTTCACTGGGATCTTTCCCAGGTTTGGGAATGACTGATATGAACGCTAGATTCGCCGAGGGATCCAATAATGGGTCACTGCGTAAAGAATTAAAGAACCGGACCAGATAGGGAGCCAGAATGTCAGAAAAGGTCTTAAAATAATGATTTGAGAATCCGTCGGGGCCCGGGGCAGAGTCAGTTTTAAGGTCTTTAATAACAGCACAAATCTCTGCTGCCTGGAATGGTGAGTCAAGTATGGAACGATGGGATTTTGAAAGTCTGGGGAGAGGGATCTTCTGTAAAAAAGAGTCAAGATCCGTCTGGGAAAGTCGAGTCTCAGAAGAATATAGGGAGGAGTAGAAGGATTGAAATGTCCTGAGAATCTTTTCGGGGTTCTGGGTCAGATTGCCATTCGTGGCCTTAATCTTAGGGATTGCATACGACCTCAATTTAGGTGAAAGTTTAGCCGCTAACTGTGGGCCAAACTTGTTTGCCCGCATGTAAAATTTACTGTTCTGCCATGTCAGATGTTTATCCGCCGAGGATGTGAGAGCCAAATTGAGTGCCAACCTGGCTGAATCAAGTTTGTCAAGGGAAACACGAGAGGGATTACGCTTATGAGCCTTACTAATAATGGTAAAGTCCTTTTCAAGTTTCAAAATGTCCAATTTATGTTCCCGCTTCAGTTTCGACGAAAGCTGTATGATCTTCCCCCGGAGAACTGCCTTGTGGGCCCCCCACAGGGAACTGGGGGAGGTCTCACTATTATCATTATTTACAAAATATTCCCGAATTTCCTTCTCCAACATAGTGCAATGAACCGGGTTAGAGAGAAGCGAAGCGTTAAGTCGCCACGGACGAAACCCGGGGGAGGAGATTACATTAGCAATTTTAACAATGACCAATGAATGGTCAGACCACGGGACGTCAAAAATGGACGCGGAAGACGCGGTGTAGACCTCAGAGGCGTGCAAAAAAATATGATCAATTCTCGCGTAAGTTTTGTGAGGTGCCGAGTAATGCGTGTAATCTTTCATCGTGGGGTTAAGTTCCCTCCATGTATCTATGAGTCCTAAGGAGTGTAGAAGGCGGGCTATTTGAAGGCTTTGTTTAGGAGGTCTTTTAAGGCGGGGAATCCCGGCGACGGATTTATCAAGGATATTGTCAAAGGTAATGTTAGAATCCCCACCCATAATCACCCTGCCCTCAAAGTGTGATGCCAGAACAGTAAATAATTTAGAAAAGAAATGGGCTTGTCCGGTGTTGGGAGCGTAATAGGAAATTAGAGTGTGAATCTTACCCTCTATCGTACCCTTCACTAGAATGTAACGTCCTTCCTTATCCGCCACAGTTAGAGAGTGCACAAAATGGGTTTTTTTCGAAAAAAGTATTGCCACCCCTCTCTTTTTAGATTCAGCATTCGCCATATAAAAAGTTGGGTATCCGCGGTGTAAAAAAGGGGGTTTATAGGTGATGGGGAAATGGGTCTCCTGGAGTAAAACAACGTCTAGGCCCCTGGAGTGATAACTTTGAAATGCCTTGCGTCTTTTAAGTGGGGAGTTTAGGCCTTGAGCATTGTGCGATGCTACTCTGAGAGCAGCCAAACTTGGAGGTGTATCAGCCATGGAACAAGGAGGGTGTGTGCGAACATACCGGAGAAAGGCTTACCTTAACCCTTAAAAGACCGGGAACATACAGTAAGGAGTCTGATGGAGGTTGCATATAAGTTCTCAGCAATGTGGAGGCCTTCCGTGTGAACTTCTGAGGAGTCAAAATAAAACAAATAAGTAAGCATAAAGTGTAAAGTCTAATCATTAGGGTAAAGAAAGAAGGAATGAAAGAAAATAAGGAAAGAAAAGAAACCTAGCTAAGGCTAGCTAGGAGACTAACGTAGACAGGACTGGCAAGCCAAGTCCTGGGAGCGAGTCCAAAACAAAGGTGGACCCAATAAGGTGACAACCCCAATAGGGGTTGTATTCCTACAGTCACAAGAAGAGCGAACTCTGTCCTGTTACTGTAGAGGGAGTGGCAAGCTAGTCCGCCCCAGCCGAAAGGCTCACATTATAATAATAACATTTTGGCTGGGAGAACTCTAGGCTTAAGGTCTAGATAAAGACATATAAAATATTTTTTTTTTTTTTTTTTTTTTCTTCTTTTAAACACTGAAGAAGGTTAAAGTATGAACAATGTGGCAATTATATAAACATTAGCCCACTCAACCAAAACAAAAAAAACACAAAAAACACAAAAAAAAATAAAAAAAAAATAAAAAATAAAAAAAAAAATAAACCCCGTTATCCCCGGAGGGAGAAAAGGGTCAGGAAAAACAAAACAAAACTAGTCGAGTAGACTAGTATCTCTGAATTGAGCTATAAAGAGTAACTTGAACAGCAACTTGAATTGCATGACCTCGGTGGCTATAGAAAACGCCACTATGCCAGCAGGAAACACAACACACGAGGAAGTGTGTAATATACTCGAGGAAGTAAAGCCAGAAGATGCATTCATCTTGGGGGACGAGAGTCTCTGGGCCTCTTTGGTTGCTGTTTGTTCCACAACGGGGTGATAGGACTGCCAGTCGGAGGTCTTTTAGAAGTACCAGGGCGAAGAGAAGGGTCCTGAGGGGGTAATTCTTGATTTATGAAGCCGAGACGCAATAGTAGCTGTTCACCATCCCTGAAGCTTGAGAAACTATAGGATTTGTCCTTATATTCAAATTGAAGGCGAAACGGAAAGGACCACCGATATTTAATAGATTTCTGCTGAAGGACCCCTAAGAGAGGCTTCAGGGATCTCCTCTTCTGGATAGTAGCTGCCGATATGTCAGCAAATAACTGTATCTTGCTCCCCTGAAAATTGAGATCATCAATAGTGCGGGATCTCCTCATGACCTCCTCCTTTACACTATAGTAGTGGGGTTTAACCACCACATCCCTCGGGAGCCCGTCTTGGCGAGGAGGTTGAGGAGCTCTATGGGCCCTATCCAGCTCAAGCTTGTGGTCAGGAATATCAGGGATGACGGTTTTTATGAATAATTTCACTGTCTCAGGGATATTGACAATTCCCTCAGGAATACCCCTTATACGAAAGTTATATCTCCTGTTGCGATTCTCTAATTCATCGATTTTAGCGAGTGCTATTTCGAGTTGGTCCTGCAGCGACTGTATGCAGTTAGTATTTTGATTGGTGCGGGCTGCGGTATTGTCCACAGCCTGTTCAATGGCTTCCATGCGGACCCCTATGTTCTGTAGATCAGCCTTAATAGAGGTGGTAATCTGTGTTGCAGTCTGTGTTAGCCCCGCTGCCAGCATGTCAGAAAAGCAATTAAGGAGCTGTCCCATGTCAGTGTGAGAAGGCTGAGGCATGGGGGATGGTAACTGGAAGCCTGCTTGGCTCAAAGGGGATTGCAGCCTGGGGGTTCCCATAATGTCAGCCACTGTGCGTTTAATAAGTGACTCCGTGGAGGCAGGGGAAACTAAGAAGGGAGGTTCGTTACTCACAGGAGTTGCCAGCAATGGTAGATTGTGCTGGATCGGGGACGATGGGTCAGCTATAGAGTCTGTGTCAGCTGCGTCTCCACGAGGAGACGGCGCGGTCGCCATTTTAGGGCCTGAAGGAGCCGCTAGGCCGAAGTCCAGCTGACGGCTAAAACTCTTCCGTTCGCTGCTGCCTGACATCCAGGGAGATGCACTGTGATCCCTGCTGCCTACACGGACCTTCCTCGGGACAAAATTCCCAGCGATACGGGTGTTGTGAGCCTCGATGTGCTGGGGCGGTCAGGAGCTCCCGTTCAGCACGTCTTCCCGGAAGTCCCGCGCATGCGCACTCTGACCCCATCAGTTTTAAGCCGTTTTTTCCCGGAGTCTTCCGACCGCTGCTGGAAATGCCAGGGAGAACGGGGGACGCTCCTACATATATTCTGGGCTTGCCCGGATCTGGAGACTTTCTGGAAGGAGGTGCATAGACACAACACAACATTTCACAGACTAGTTCAAGTTCTGGAAGGCCCCACCTTCTTCCTACTACAATGCTCTGACATTCAAACAACAACGTATAAAAAATCAGTATTACTTGCCCGACGCTGCCAAGCGCTGTATTACTTTGGAGATGGAAAGAACCTGACCCCAGACTACTCAGATGTGGCTTACACTGGTTGAGGATATCAATAGAATGGTAGACCTGGTACTGACTGCCCAAAACAAACATGAACGATACAAGAAATTGTGGCTCCCCTGGAATATTTTCATATATTCCGATGAAGGCAGGTCTCTTTTGGATATCCGTCCACAACCGCCCTCACAATCCCATTCTGCCGAGCGAGTTTGCTCCTTTACTACCCCCTCACCCCACCAGTCTCTATTTGTATTCCCCCTTTCTCCTTTGCTTTCTTCTTCCTTCTCTTTACTGTTATCTGAACCAAAAAACATGGGTACCCATCTTCATGTTCATTTTAGTATACTTACTGTAGGTACAATATTAGTGCTACTATTACCTGTACATCTGGTGATTTGATATTGTATACTTGATGCACTACACTTATTTTACTTGACTACCTCTTGTATCTTGAATAAAAAAATTAGATTTTTTTTTTGCATAATCAGAATAAGTTAGGCACAGACCACGCTTGAAAAGACGCAGGAGAGTTCCAGGCTAGGAAAAAGAAGGGTTTCTAAAAAAAGATAGGAGTGGGTCCACGTTTGTCTGGATAAATAATAAATATATATGTGAGGCATACATTTTTCCACTCATTTATATATTGTGCAGATATGTGGTTTGTCATTTTCCTTGAGGCATACGGTCTGGTGATTTTGTTTGGCTGGTTTTGTTCTAGGTCCGGGACCTATGATGCACACCATGGCCTCCTCTCTCTGTTTATCACTGAGGGATTGAGTGGGCGTCCCCGTAGTTCATCCCATGCCGTAGTGCATTGCCTTCGCCTTGTGGTGACTCAGTGCCGGCAGGGTTTGTCTTATCCCCAGCGTGTGTTGGGCATCTCTCCAGATGCTGGCTGCATTATGTCAGCTGTTCTGGTGGGAGTGCCTTCATTCAAACACGCTCAGAGTGACCCTGGGGGTGTCATGTGTAACAGCCTTGGAGGGTATATATTGCAGTCTTGTGGGAGGCATGGTCCCTCATTTAATGCTGGACAATTCTGGAATTACACATGGAAGCCATGCCACTAGAACTGGGATCACCAGGTACACTCACTTGCTTCACCTCTCCTTGGGGTTTCTTTTGTTGTTTTTTTGTCACTCTAGTTAGCTCTAGTTGAGATTTCAGGATGGTGTACCCTATCGCCGTTTGTTTATCTTGGTGTGAGGCTCTCTGGTAATCTTCACTGCACTTTTTTCTGCTCCTTTACTCTCACATTGACCCCACCACTACAGGCTCTATGCCCTTTGTAAGTCATACCCTACACTTTCTATTGATGACCACATTCATACAGATTGGAACTGTTTTCAGGCATCATCATGCAACTCACCATGGGCAACTTCCATCTCTCCCCTCAAGTGTGGTGTTTTCTGCCTTGGCTGCCTGCAGTTTTACGCCCCCACAGCTTGCGGTGGGGATATTTCCCAGATTTACTCAACTATCAGATTTTAGCATCACATGACCAATTTTCAAGCTGATATTTAAGTAATTTTGGGGTGTTTGGTATAAGTTAGACGCAGACCACCCTTGAAAAGACGCAGGAGAGTTCCAGGCTAGGAAAAGGAAGCGTTTTTAAGAAAGGATAGGAGTGGGACATGTAGGGAACTGCACACCATACACAGATTTAAACTTGTCCCAGATGAGAATGATTAGTAATTGAGTTAGTAAGTCTATTGCGAATCGGAGAAACACAACGATAGGAGATTAGCCACAGGTAGGGGATCACAATCTATAGATTCCAGTGCGACCCAAAGTGGGATTTTATGATTCACATGATATTTAGGTAGTGGTGCCAAATGAGCCACATGATAGTAGGTGGAAAAATTAGGCCTCCTCTGAGCTTTGAAAGGTAAAGGGTAGTCTTAGTAAGGTGAGGTTTTAACCACTTTCCGCTTGCCATATAACAGAATGACGTGCGCAAAGAGGTTAAGTTATCCTGACTGGACGTCATATGACATTCAGCAGAATAAGCCACGATCGCATGTGGCGATCCGTGGTGTGGTGTGTCATTCTGAAACACCGCAACTCCAATTATGGTAAAGAGCCTATCACGTAGGCTCTTTACTACGTGATAAGCTGTGACCAATCACAGCTGATCACAGCGTGTAACCAGGAAGTGCCAGTAAACGTCTTTCCTCGGTTAGCGCTGACAGGCGAGCCGATATGATGGGGGATCAGCACATTGATTATCAGCTCAGCCCCCATCAGAGGTGACCACCACATCTGTCAATCACTGCCCATTAGCTGCCAATCAGTACCCATCAAAGTGCCAATCAGTGCCTATCAGTAACGCCTGTCAGTGCCTTTCTCATAAGCCAATCAGTGCCCACCAGTAACCTTTTTTAGTATTACCATGACTTAATTAACTATGTTACAAAAGAACTTTTAGTAAATCATCAGTATACAAGTTTATCTTAAAAAAATGTCATATAAGGTAATGTGTGAAGCAGGGAGTATGTAATTTCCCAGGACTGTACACCTGGACTTTGAAAATATGAACTAGCAATCTTAAGCAGACTACTTAATAGACATTTGCTTTCACATGCATTGCATATTAAAATATATTCCCAGTAGAAGTAACATAGATTCATAGTTGTCTGCTGTTTGCCTAGAAGGTATTAAGGTATTCTTTACAAATATGGTAATAGGGTTGGACACCTTACAGCTATTCTACCCTCAGGCATTTAAATATTATTACTAGGAGCTTTTCTACAAAAGTACACATTTCCATGTTCTAACCTTAAAATGTGTTTGATATGTTTCTATATTTATTTGTGTTGCTTCTTTAAAGGGTCAGCCACACCTTTGCATTTCTTGGTAGATACTGAAAGGTTCATTGACCTAGCAGTTTCTCATATCTTTAGGGGACTCTATACTAATGCTGTAGCTGCTAGACCTGTACACATACTGCAACTATGATGGTTTAATATGCATTTCTATTAATTTTATATGGTTTAGATTACAACAGCAGGAATGTACAGTAGACACTTAGAAATGGACATGGGCACCTGAAGAGAGTTGTAAAATAGCATGGAACTATGTCAGGGGACACTGCCCATCATTTTATGCCTGAAATATTACTTTGGGTGGCCTGGTTCTATATTTATTTTTATCAAAAACAAATATTTGTTGAGTTTTGTACAAAGTACAGATGTAAATTGTATAACATGCACTAGTAAAACATAAAAAGAAACAAAAGTAAAAAAAATGTGACATAAATTGTTACATAAGGCAACCAATACATTATGCATATAGAATAATTATATATATATTATATAATTATTATACTGTATATATAGGAATATAGTGGCGTTTTCATGCTTTACTGAAAGCCGGGATTCGTGAGTGCATATGTCAATGCTCTGATTACATTTTTTGATCTGTCATCGAATATTGCGCAATGAGATTTTTTCTCTTTTCTTTCATGCAATCCCTGTCTGTGAGTGCCTGTATCATCTGATCACAGCGGTGGAGGGCTGGATTAGCATTCAGATTGAAGAGAGTGATTTTTTCCCTGCATGGAATCCTGCTAATCACTGTGCACTAATTAAGGACATATTAGTAATTCACAGTTTATGGAGTATTCTCCCTGATTAGTTTTTCTTTGTACGTTTTATCACCTTTTAAGTTAATATTAGCGCATCTATATTTTATATGTTTCACTGTTTGGATTTGGTATCACTCAAGATAGCAGCTATATTATTTGTTTTTTTATTTAGGTGCACGTGGAATTGATTATTTAATTAGCGCTGTAGTATATTTTTCACAATATATATAGGAATAAACCACTCAGCCAAGAGACGAAGCTATAGAGAACAATACATGATAATAACAATGGGTGATCTATAGAATGCGCCCTAAAAAGTCGCCCACCGTTGCGCCTATGGAGGAGTGGATGATGCCTAGCTGCTGTTTAGAAGATAATAAGTGAACAAAAAGAATGTAAGATGATGAAACTCTCTAAGGAGTGTCAACAAATTAAAACAGCGTTATCAAATAACTGTGCATATTTGACTATATAAAATACATTACTACAACCCATATGTAATGATATACAGTGATAATAAACAAAATATATCCAGTTTAAGAAATAAACACTAAACTGTGACTGTAATAATAAACACCCGTGATTGACTTAAACGTGAAGTGAACGCACTGAAAGTGCAAGAGACAGTCTTTAAAAAAATTCACAAATGAACACCAGTGGAGCTTCCTGACGGGCTTCCACATCCAATATAAGGAAATTGAATCCATATATAAGAAACACTGGCACATCCTCAGCAGAGATAGACATCTGGGTGGAGTGATTCCTCAGCAGCCACGTTTTATATATAGACGTGCGCCCAATTTTGGCGATAGAGTGGTCCGCAAAATATTGGATCCACCTGATCGCCAATTGAAAATAGATCTGAAAGGATTCTTTCCTTGCAGAAGGTGTATTTGCTGCCGCACGGTGAAAGAACACAACAAAGGAATTAACAAAGTTACCAGCTCCGATGGCACAATGTTTGACATTAAAGAATTCAGTACATGCAACTCGTCATATGTTGTATATTTGCTATGGTGCCCATGCGGGTTATTATATGTTGGGAGGACTAAAAGACTTCTAAGAATCCGCATATCAGAACACCTAGCAAATATTAAAAAAGGCTTTGAGGAACATAGCGTTTCCATGCATTTTAAAAAGTTACATAACCAGGACCCCACGCTTGCTCAATTTTGTGGCATAGATGTGGTTTACCCATCTTGGAGGGGGTCACACAGAGTCCGTGACCTTTCACAGCGCGAAACTCACTGGATATTCTTGCTAAAATGTATTTTTCGGGGGTTGAATATAGAGGTAGACTTGAATTGCTTCATCAATAATTCCTAGACATTTATCATACCCACACCTTTCCCTCCGTGGGTTTAGTATTACCCTTTCTGGCATCTTTTCAGTATATGTACTCTTTTATTCATTTATCTGATATTTTGCTATTAATTAATCCCTTCTCCAGTGGTGGTGTTATCGGTGACCATTTGCGATCAGCTCAGCGATCACTAATTCACCACTTGTATTTAGTTCCAGTTTTAGATTGATTTTATCGAGTTTCATTTTTAATGCATTTTTTACATATTTTAGATATATTTTAATTATATATATTTAATCATTTATATGAATTTGCAATTAGCGTTTGATACTAATATGTACTAATGCAAAATGTTATTAATTTATTTTAACTGACTATTGCCTTCATCCAGTGACAAATGTTTTTATATGTATTTGTTGATATACTCCAGCGCATGATTGATATATATCAGCTGATGACTTAATTAGGAACTGTTGTATGGCTATTCAATATAAACACAGTGTAATGATTGTGCTGTAGATGTGATTCGTGGTCACGGGGACACCCGGAAATCGGCTTTTTTTTTTTTTTTTTCCTCTCATTTCCGCCGCCCACGTCTGCCTATACAACAGCTGATTTGCCCCTGTTGTGCTGTTAGAAGCCATTCCCCGCGGCGAGCCTATCATGAGCAGCGTCTGCTCGACCTATCAGGTCGGCTTACCGCTGTGGCTGCTGGGTAAGACAGCCAGCCAATGGAGGAGGCGCTGACTTCCTCCTAGCTTTGGCTGCATAAGCGCTCTAGGCCCGCCCATCGTTGTAGGCGGAGCGGGATGCGCTGTGCAGCACGTGATTGGCTCAGACTGCTGCTGTGGGGGGATGTGATTAACATACTCTCTCACCTATTGGAATCTGGGGACTGGCGCCACGCCTATCGCACTGGCTGATTGATTCATACACCAGCCAGTGGTGGTGGATGATGCTGTCAGCCCACAGTAGTTTGGGATTATCGTTTACTTCCGCCCACAGTTTTGGAGGAAGTGGGAAAACGCCCAGGACTGATAGGCTGATTGATCTGACTACATCAGATATAAGGTAACCATTTATGACTGTGTGGTTAGTCCCATGAATACGTTTTTATAACAAAACATGTCGGGGTATTGCCAAACAGTCTAATTTTACTAGTGAGTGCTGCGTTTTTGGATGCAGAGTGCGTTTGAAGTTTTTTATTTAAGTGGATGTGCAGCTGCATCTGACAGAAGTCCATGGCACCGTGAGTAGGAGAATTGGTTTCACTTTTTCTCGCTGATCGGGGGTCCGCCGTGACCGCTTCTCACCATTTTGACGTTTGAAGGAGTTTCTTGATGTGATATTCTGCTGTTTTACAAGATTTTGTTTGTGAGTGCACTGTTTGAAGTTTTATTTTGGTGTGCTATTAAACCTTTGATGGTATCACACTATTTGCACTTCTTTTGTCTCTCTCTGACATATATGTGGAACTGATTGGATGTCATATTTGGATTACATCTTTATTGACGGGAACAACTACATCTGATAAGGTTTTTTGTGCCAAAACACGAGAGTGTGAGGCATACCTATCCGGTGAGTGTCCATTTGATGGGGGAGGAATCACTGAGCACTGTCGGGTGTGGTGGAAGTTTTTGAAAAAATGTGAAGATCGCAGGATCCTTATACACATGAACTTTGCTTTGTTTGGCCACATTCTAAAATTTTTTAAAGACTGTCTCTTGCACTTTCAGTGCGTTCACTTCACGTTTAAGTCAATCACGGGTGTTTATTATTACAGTCACAGTTTAGTGTTTATTTCTTAAACTGGATATATTTTGTTTATTATCACTGTATATCATTACATATGGGTTGTAGTAATGTATTTTATATAGTCAAATATGCACAGTTATTTGATAGCGCTGTTTTAATTTGTTGACACTCCTTAGAGAGTTTCATCATCTTACATTCTTTTAGAGAACAATACATGCTGTCTAGAAAATGATATCTTGGTTGGTCTTACAGTAGTGGAGAGCTGCCAAAGTCACAACGATAACATCCCAAAATGAAAGGCATACCAACAAGGGAATAAGAAACACATTCACTGCTATGGGGTACAGGTCAAAGTAGACTGTAACCATCTTTCCCAGTAGGGATGAGCTTTGTGTTCGACTCGAACGTATGTTCGACTCAAACATCGTCTGTTCGTACGTTCGACGAATTTCGAACAAAACGGGTCGTTCGGGCCAAATTCGAGTGATGCGCGTCGGCCCATAATTCACTGCGGCGTTGCTCGCTGATGATTGGCCAAGCATGCACCATGCCCCTGCATGCTTGGCCAATCACAAGGCGCAAAAAACGAAGAACCACAAATTGGCCAAAGCCAGGGTGGCTTTGGCCAATTATGGCTCAGGGGGTTTAGTACACGCCCCACACTATATAAGGCCGCCTGTAAGGCGGCCACGTGTAGTGTGTTCCAGCTTTGTTAAAGAAAAGAACAGTCAGACAGTTAGAGAGAGAGAGATCGATAGAGACACAGTGTCTTTTCTACTAGATAGATAGATAGATAGATAGATAGATAGATAGATAGATAGATAGATAGATAGATAGAGCAGGAAGGCTAGTCAGTTTAGTTAAATTAACAGTGTGTAGAGGATATATATACATCCTAGCGTTGTGCATATATTTATACACTGTATAGCTTAGCTAGATCAGCTATTCCTATTGTTAGGCAGTAGATTGTGCTAGATGCAGTGCTCTAACGTGTTGTATTGCCTGCATAGTGTTTAGTTTACACCTAAACATAGTACTCAGTGTTAGTGGACGTGTGCTATAAACGCATTAGCTGTTACTGCACGTGGGCTATTTAATAGTGTATAAAGGGATATTGCGTGAGTGAGAATGTCGTTCGCAGTCGGTAGAAAACGTCGTGAAAACGATCATGCAGTACGACAATACGAAACTTGATTTTTGGACTTCATGATCAGTGGATGAGTTTGTGGGTTTGATATGGGAAGAAAGCTAAGGCTTGACTGACATTAGTTTTTTTTGATACATTTTGACTTGCAGAAATAATGGAGGCCTTCAGAGAACAGGAGTTCTTCACAGAATTTGTTCAAAGGGGGCCCCGGATGGCAACCCCCCTTAAAAATAATTTATTGAGCCAAGATCTGGCATTGTAATGGCCCTCCCACCCCTAAAATAATCAACATATTGTTGCCACACAGCACGTGCACTTTGGGGGGCCAAGCCTGTATGGACAGTCTCACGGGCCACCACCACTGGAACATCAGTGGCCTCATCAGGCACAAGTGTCATGTAGTTTGTTGAGGGTCTCTTTAGGAAATTGTGCAATATGCAGGAGCAAAGTATGACATGGTTCTGATTCTACTTAAGAAACCTACAGTCCTTATCTTGTTTGCACCGCCTGTATACTGCTGTTCAAAGTATATAGGGCCAAACGGTCTTGTCAGGGCCGATCCTTGCTATAGGCTCACTATGCAAGCCGCTTAGGGCCCCGCAAAGGGCCCCGCAAAGCTGCAAAGGGCCCCCCAAATTACTAGAGGCCCCGCCTGGTGAGAAGTCATTTTCGCCCCCCTCACTCCGCTTCTAAACTCGCTGGCTGAGTCATTTCCGACAGCAGAACACCCCCTCACCCCGATTCTCAACTTTCTTTAATGTGACATGTCACTGTCGTCAGCGCCCCCCCGATTCTCATTTTTAATGTGCCATGTCATTTTGCTTAGGGCCCAAGGGAGGTCAGGATCGGCACTGGGTCTTGTAATGACTTGGGGGGAGTGGCGGCGGGGAAACTCATGCTGTTTTTTTCAATGATTTTTATCCATATTGCAGGGACCAAACATTAAATTAAAGCCGCAAGCAGTATTAAATTACATTTTTCTGAGAGTAATCTCATGTTGTGCAGGGACATTTCTAAACACATGCCACTACTATAGACACCCAGCAGGTACCATATTTAAAGGAATTTTTTTTCACTTTAAGCATCATTAAAATCGCTGCGCAAGAAAAAACTACAGTTTTTACAACTTTTTTTTCCATTGATACATGTTCCCTGGGGCAAGACCCAGGTTCTCAAAGACGTTTTCCAACAATAACTTGCATATTGGGCTTTAAAATAAGCACTTTTGAATTCGAACGTTCGAGTCCCATAGACTTCAATGGGGTTCTAAATGTTTGCGCGAACGGTCGGTCTGTTCGAACGTTCTGGTGCGAACTGAACCCGGGTATGTTCGGCTCATCCCTAGTGACAGATCTCGGATACCTCCGCCAGACCCGGGTCTCCTGTCCTCCAAATGCACCTGCAGCCTGCAGACTCGCCATTACCAGCCCTTAACCCCTCAATCACGAGACAAGCCACACAGGTGTTGAGGGTTAAACATGCAGAGCATAAACTCTTTATTAAGTACCAAACATACACTTTGAAAACAGTTAGGGACACTCCCCTTAGCCTTGTCATAGAGGGGGTAGGGGACAAGGAAGAACCAATGGAAACTCAACACTTGTATATTCAAACAACTACAGTTGAAACACACCAAGGGATTATGATAAGTAGGCAGCCCCTCCTTACACATCCCCTGCTAAGATGTGTCTCCAGAACTTTGTCTACGTGCCATGACCAAACACAATTAAACACAGCAGCAAGAGGGGGGATGGGGGAGAAGGGATGTAGCATTACATTACATTATCTCAATGCCATTCTGTCCCCAAGTCTCGTAGCCCCATGCTTAGGGAATACCGCCATCTTGTATATGCCTTTATCAGCTAAAAGTACATTGTTTGTGGAATAAAGGTATATATTTAGCCCAGCCGGGCCAATAGGTTTAGGTAGCCAGAAAATACTCCATGAGCCTAACCACAGATACTGCGTTCACCCGGTTCCGATGAACCGGCAACCGCGGACACAAATGTCTGGAGGTGACATCTTCTCCAGCTGGTGGGAAACGGCAAATAGTCCTCCAAATCTCACGTTCTCTGCTGGGCCATAGTCTGTGGGTAGGAAGCGAGCCCACAGCTCCTTCCAAAACACACAGTGACAGTGGGTTCTGTCACAATGTTGTTTATTTCAGTGATCCAGGCTGCAAGGGTAGGAGGTATGGCATGTATCCATCCCTGAGTCATCACATTCCTGGAACCAAACAGCATTTCATGCATGAACTTAAGCATTTATTTATCTATGTCAGAATCAGGGAATAGACCCAATAAACACTGTTGAGAATCTAGTGTACAGCTCCGGCTCAAGGACCACCTGTGGGATGTCAAGCAGTCTGCGCAGGTAAGTTGCTTCACCAGGAATTGATCAGATGGCCTGGAAAGCAGATAGCAGCAGGAGTAGAGTTCCCTGGACTTGGCATATGGCAGGCTGATCAAAAACTGTCTGAGGGTACCAAACAGGCTGGCAGAAGACCGGCTGGGACCAGGTAGGCAGCGAGCTGGTTATAAGACAAATAAGACAGGATGCATGGTCAGATGAGACGGGTCAGTAACAAACAGTCAGATCGGGCATGGGCAGCAGGCAGAAGAGTGGTCAGGGTACAGGATGAAGGCAGTATTGGCAGAGCAGACAGCTGAGAGAGAGAGAAAATCAGGATCCAGATTCCAGAAACAAGCCAAAGTCAGGGCAGACGGCGTTCAAGCGTGGCCAAGACAATTCGGGTCAATCACAGGACTCAGATACAGGAACAAGCACAGGAAGACAGGAAACATTGTATATCAGACAGCTACTAAATAGTACAGATACTACACTTATATAGTCCAGTTGGCGTCAGTATCAGTGGCGAATATGGGCACGCCTGCGCATATGCATGCACCACAAAAGGATCACCCGCAGGCCTGCACCTGTGCATTTGTGTGTGCCTCAGCACTTAATTTGCATTATGGCTGGCAAACCCCTAACAATTAAATTTGAAAGTGAAAAAAGCCTACGTTAAAAAAAAAAAAAAAAAAGAATCAGCACACGGGACAATACTTATGACCAATGCCCCTTATGACCAATGTGTTCTTTGTGTTGCTGTCCTCCTTTAGTAGAAATCCTTCTTCTCCTCTGAATCCCGCCTTTCAATTATCTGCCTGTCCTCCACTCCATTCTGTTTTATTCATAGAAGCTGTATTATGGATTGTAGGAATGGAGGAGGTGGGCAATAAAAAAGGGCATTATCGGGCACTCTTGATAGGTGCCTGTCACAGATGCATCAGCTTTTTGTGGCCCCAACAACACTGGGAAATTGCCTGACTATGCCTTCCCTTTCTGCCAGCTTCTCCATTCATAGAACCCATACTACAGCTGCTATAAATCAAAAAGGATCCATGAATAGAGAACAGGTGGATAGTTGGGGGGGGGGGGTTGTTCTGCTAAAAGAGGAATTTTGTTTTTAGGCTATAATGATGTGTACTACGTAAATGTTCTGAGGCTAGACTACTGTTGTAAGAGGGGAGAGGTAAAACAAATGGGCAGCTGGAGATGTGAGTAAATGTTGTTATGAAGGCACTCTGACCAAGAGAAAAATTGAGAGTTTTACGTCCACAGTGACTTCCACCATCTATCATATGAAGGAATTTGTCACATGCGCCACGCGCTATGTGGTATACCTCCTAACCTGCCCGTGCAAAAATCAGTACGTTGGCAGGACTATACGCACCTTTTCCATCAGGGTTAATGAGCATATCACAAGTATAAAGTTGGGAAAGACTAACCACAGCGTGCCTAGGCACTACTTACAGTATCATCATAAAGACCCGGCAGGCACAAGTTTTCAGGTGATTGACAAATTCACCCCCCCATTGGAGGGGAGAATCTCGTGTTCGAGGTGTCTCCCAACTTGAAATGTATTGGATATACCAACTCAGATGTTTTTCTCCTTATGGGTTAAACATCGACTGGGATATCAATGCGTTTATCAATAAGGCATAAGATTTATCTTAATTTTATCTGTTTTATGTTCAGGGGTTACATTATTAACATATCTGCATATATATATCCATAGTTCTTTTTTTGTCGAGGCTGAATTCATGGCAACATGGCTACAATATGTTGGTAAATACAATTTTTATTTTTGTCATATGCCGTTTTTTGTGTAACTTCTAATAATGTCATATATCGTTCCTTGTGTGACCTTATTGGTGACATTTACTGTTACAATGGTTTTGAGATTATATTTTAAGGTTTTCATACATGGGTCATGATTATATACATATATTGATGCCTGTTTTCTGATTGTGCCATCAAGGTCCCGTTCCCGATCTCACCATCACTGTCCTGTGTTGGTTGCCCGGACCCTGTGCTGTCCAGGGCTTGGAGAAGCTCGGTGGTTTGTCATCTGGAACGCAAACAAGCGCTGCATGATGACATCACCGGGCGCCATCACGATGACGCGGTCACGTGCCTTACGCCTGCGCTCGATGGGGACATCTGCTACCTGGTCGGATGAAGTACTACAGCGTCCATAAGTCACTGCATGTGAGCGTGGTGATGTGGACGCCTTTCTGACGCTGACCGGAGTGGTAATTTCCCTTGGCCTATGAGAGACGCCTGGTTGGTACGGAGGTGCGGGGAGGTTCTACAATGTCTATATGTCACCGCGGGTGAGTGCGGTGATGTTGACGCCCCTCTGACACTGATCTTTGTGACATTTCTCTTGGCCTATGTGAGACGTGTAGGTATTGCATTCCGCCCGAGTGATTGGTCCTGATCGTGGATGGGAGGTGTTTGGTGGCAGAATCAGCTGTATGCACAAAACGTTCTCCTCCTTCAAATTATCAGCTGTTCAATGTTTTAATCTAATTGTATTAATTGTGTTCTATATATACTAGTGTGGTGCAGGTCAGCAGGTTTATGCCCCAGTTGAAGAGCCATCGCTCGAAACATGTCGGGTACATAGCCTGCCACAGCTATTTGTTCACCACGCTATACTACTCTTTTGTGATCACTTGTACGTGTCTCTTCCTAGGGCCAGTACTTCATTTTTTTAATGTTTTTAAACACTTTTTATACCTTGTCTTTGCCAATAAAGGCTGTTTTATCTCCCATTGGGAATAATTGCACTACGTGGAGCCTGCCTTTATTTTTTTCATGTCCCTCCATGTGAATTTGATTCCCCACCACATTCCATGAGGAGTCCTCTTTCCACCCACCACATCCTGGACGCATAAGATTGATGATTCCAGACTGCTACGTTTTCCTTCAAAATCTGTTGGTGTTCCTTCCATGGGCGTTACCATCCTAAGGATCTCGTACATGCCTGATTGACACACCGCCACTGGCGAGTGTGTCCATTACGTTCGATAAGAGTACCCATTCTCTTTATACATCTTGTGTGGTATTGAAGTTTATGGTGGACTTCCCATTCGAGTTTTTGAATTTCTGGAATGATGCGACCAATCTCACATGTTCAGCATAGTCGCATTATAGAACTATATTCGATGCAATTTTCCACAGAGTTACTGTGATGATTTTGGACTCTATAATCAGTCTTGTCCATTGTTACATATTTATGGTCATTCATTTATATTTGCACGAATTGTTCATATCTTTCATGCACTTAGTGTTATCTACCATTATCCACACCTCCACATGATAGTGGATCATTGTGTTTATTATATTCTTTTCAGCGCTGCACTTTTTCCATTCTATTTTTGTACACAATATTGTTCTACTGTATTGTTGGTGCAGGCAGCTAATGTATTCTTTTATTTACCTCATCACTAGTAGCGCAACTTTTTCCTTGAGTTTTTTATGTCTATGTGAGGCCTTTAGCACTACACACACTGTACAGTTAGCAGACATATTATTATTAGTATTGTATCAAGTAAAGGGGCAAAGGAATATTTTCAAAATTCAAAATTGCTCTTTTCCCTCTTATCCCTCCACACAGTCTGTCAGGGTACAGTGTCTGCAGCTCTATGTAAGACCCCTGTCCCTCTTCCAATCTCTCCACACAGTCTATCAGGGTATAGCATACAATGGATAGCTAAGCTATGACTAAGCATTGAAGTTCAATGTGAAACGCGTCAGCTGTTCATTTCCCACTGTATGCTGTTTTTTTGTAGTGCATTTCTTTTTACCCAATAAAGGGCACGTCTTTTTTAGACTTATTGGAGTGCGGCTGTCCATATACGTTCTCCCTTCTTGCATGCTCCGTGCATTGCCAGCACACGTTGGTTATTGAGTGGACATTGATTGCCGTAGGTGTGCTCACCTGGAGCGGCAGTCTCTTCTATCTACAATGGATCTTACCATGAGGCTCACTTTTGATCTAGTAGTAGAAAATATTTCCCTTCATTACTGCTTGTGATGGCCGGTAGGGGGGGGGGAGGGGCGTCTGGGTGGTTAAGTGTCAGTGAGAAGCAAGAAGGCTTTTAGTGGTGTCTCTTACTCTGTAACAGAGCAAAGATTGTCTTTAGCAGGGGTGATAATTAACAATATTACAAACTACTCTTTATTTCTTTTGCAGTAATAATGTCAGTGTGTTTTATTAAATAAGGCGAAAAATGTTTATTTTCTAAAGCCCACTTTAGTGTTTAGTAGACTTTTATTAAATATGGACAAAATAAGACAAAAGTTATATTTAATAAACTAGTTAAATTCAATTTCCCCATTAAGAGCTCTTCCTCTGTTAAACCACATAATAACATTTCCATAAAACAGATTATAGCCATGAACACTTAATTATAAAAAAAAAGCTTTGTAATCCAATATAGTTAATTTGCTGTACATACAGATTTTGCTGGATCTACATTTATTTTTACAAGACATACCGATTTTTCTCTATTTGCTAATGTATTAAGTACAAAATCAACACATTTTCTGTTTATCTTCAGCTTCATTAAGAACAAGGCTCAATATATTTACGCAGTGTAAAGTACCTTAAACCAAAGTTCACAAAACACAACATGCAACTGTAAGGAACTGGCAAAAAGTAAGATAGTTTAGTCATATACTGTTTTCTCTAAGCACAGTCTACTTACCATTGCTGTTATAGAATGTCAGCTATTTCTGCCTGAAGCTATGTGACACCTCACAGTATGTTTATTCATAAGCTATTAAGAAACCTAAGCATCCCTATTTAACATTCACCTAGGCTTTGCTTTCTATCACTAGTGCAAATTCCCTAACATTTTTTTCTATTCTGATTCAAATAAGTGCATTTAAGTGCACATTTCATCTTGGGATTTATGACAATTAGAAGTCAAATTCCTAATTAGCAAGTGGTAACAGATATGTAGATATATCCAGCTAAATGACACATCTGACAGATTGATGCACTGCAAAATACCTTAGAGATTCATGTCTTAACTGTGACCATTCAGAGACAAAGTCTTGGCAAGCCCAGTTATACTCTTCTAGGGGCCTATGAAAAGACATGTTCTCACAAGTGTTACAAACCTGGCATGACTACTAAGATTTCAAATGAAAATTGTTGTTCATTTATCTGTGTTGGCTCTAAAAGCAAAAGAAACACTCTAAAGCATTTTCCATTTCTTTTCTGAACCTCTACATATTAATAGTAAATCAATAACACACTCGTAACTGCACAACATGTCAGGAACTGTGAAATTTGCTAAATTTGTTTTCAAATGGCAAATCTCAATGTTTCTAAGTTATTGGTGTACATGATGTACATTTGGTGTTCTGTCATATTTTTTTAAATGTCTATTTTTTGTATAAATATCAAAAACTCATTTATTAAGTTTGTTTATTTTTTACTTGGGTTAATCCTACAATAAGGCCAAATGAATACTTTGGTGAAGCAGTGTACGTGTGTAACATTCAACTTAACCACTAGACTTGTCAATATAAGGGGAGTTGGCAGGAATAGACAGAGATTGTGAGTTCAGTTATATAAAACAGTACTAAAAGGAATGGAAATATGTAGATATGTGGTCAGAAATGGAAGCCAATGGTCTACAACACATACATGGTAGTCAGCCAAGGCAGAGGTCAAACATGAAAAATGTGACAAAGGCACAGGATGGGAAAATAA